>NC_062977.1:15608584-15928084 GCF_023078275.1 Leguminivora glycinivorella
GTGAGTCAAGGGGTTCCACTCACCTTGTAATTTTGTAAAAATGAATACTTGCGAAGGTAATACAACCTTCGTCTAATTATAACACCCCGTCGTTTTTGCGTCGGGGGTTAAAAAAAGCTAATAAGCAGAGTTAAGCATGGCAACGATATGACTTTTACCTTTGTTTTGATGATATTAAGAGTATTAAGACTTAAACAATCACAATTCAAGCCGACGCCTAATAAAAAGACAAGAATAGACGTTTGATTTTATCTAAACTTATGCATCGTGGCAATATTATTATGCTTTTATGTTAATGTCAACAAGAACAGGACACGTTTTAAGTTTACGGCCTTTGATGCCTATCAACATGTTGGGAGTTGGCAACCGTGACCTATTTAGAGATACAATTAATTGCAATTTGTGCCTTAAATGGTTGTGCAGAAGCTAATGTGCAACAAAGCTGTGGAGCCGACATAGTGGCCGTTATCGAAGCGGCACATCAAAGGATTTGGTGGCATAACGTGAGTGTGCCTCTTTATCGTGGTAGCAGAGTTCGGAATTGCTTGTCCATGGTATATCAGATGTGGACACTGCTGCACCCTTTAACCCGTGTGTGTAAGAATTGCGTTTGTGGGTTACGGTTACGGCGATACGGTCTAATCATTTGATACTTGAGTATAAATAAACAAAACATTTAGTACCTAATAAAAACATAATAAACGTTGTAACTGTAACAGAAGTGGGTTTTACAAAGCCGCTAGGAAATAAAAGACACTTTTGAACCGCATGTCAATCTGGGTCACCTACCTATGTACCTATACATATAACATTTTATCGGATTAATCCATATGGCAAAATTAAAAAACCGGCCAAGAGCGTGTCGGGCCACGCTCAGTGTAGGGTTCCGTAGTTTTTCGTATTTTTCTCAAAAACTACTGAACCTATCAAGTTCAAAACAATTTTCCTAGAAAGTCTTTATAAAGTTCTACTTCTGTGATTTTTTTCATATTTTTTAAACATATGGTTCAAAAGTTAGAGGGGGGGGACGCACTTTTTTTTCCTTTAGGAGCGATTATTTTCGAAAATATTAGTATTATCAAAAAACGATCTTAGTAAACCCTTATTCATTTTTAAATACCTATCCAACAATATATCACACGTTAGGGTTGGAATGAAAAAAAAAATCAGCCCCCACTTTACATGTAGGGGGGCTACCCTAATAAAACATTTTTTTCGATTTTTTATTTTTGCACTTTGTTGGCGTGATTGATATACACATTGGTACCAAATTTCAGCTTTCTAGTGCTTACAGTTACTGAGATTATCCGCGGACGGACGGACGGACGGACGGACGGACGGACGGACGGACAGACAGACATGGCGAAACTATAAGGGTTCCTAGTTGACTACGGAACCCTAAAAAGGGTACGGACAATTACTCTCATACATAAAATAAAAACAGGCTAATCTTTTCCATGAATTTTAAGTTTAAAATGGAATTATGTAAACATTAGAAAGCTACTTAGCAAATCTAATTAATGATGAATGATGTAAGGTCTTTTCTATAATTTTAATATCTCTGTAGGTACATGGTTAAATACATATTAAATAAGAGTAGAGTACCTCAACCTTGTAATTTAGTCCAGATAGACTACACATGTACCGTAGGTAGGTATTGCATACAATACATGCATATCTAAATAAGTAGTTACGCTTTAGAACATCCCACCTTCGTCCTGTCACCTAAACAAATGGAATGATGATGGAGTGGAGTTCTCAATCACTTTGAAGAGCTGTAGGTGTCGGTAAGTGATTTAGCTCAGGGTCCAAAATGATATTTGAGTATAAAAATACGCCTTGATATGATAGACATAGTATGTGGGTCTGCGTTATGCATATATGTGACCTCTAGCTTAAAAAAATAAGCTCAAAAAAGTACTTCGAGTTTGTTTACATATGCAGTAACTAAATACGACGAACAAGAAGAAATATGAAGTATAATCCGACTCTAGTATTTTGGGCATAAAAGCATATGTATTATTCTTACATACGTATACATATTTGTAAAGGGATTTATTTTCCGTTTAGGTTTTCTTATTTTTAATTCTAAATATTTTTTCAATCATTATAAACTCTTCGTACCTTGCATGTCCGTTGGTAAGAGGGTATTTAATAAGGTCCTTAATAAGATATTATAGGAAAGTGTGAAGATTCCAGTCGAAGAGATTCCAGAATATTCGACAAGATAATCGACGTATTATTTTCAGAATTCGCCCTCATCATTCGATAAGATCACTTAAAATCCCTAGACCGATATAGGAGCCACTTCAAGATGTCAGATAATTTTTCGCTGCCGATGGACGCGCCAGTATTCGCTTATTAATAATCGTTATAGGCACATTTCAATACCAACGTAAATTTCAGAAATAACGGTTGTTTATTAGAATTTATAAGGTAAATACTTCCGGTAGAAAAGTAAACTTAGGTTTTCTGTGAAAGTTTTATTCAAAACCGATTTTTTTTTAACGGAAGAGAGTAGAAGTATCACTATAACTTTTATTTTGCCATCGTTTAGTTTATTTTTTCTAGTTTTTTGTTTTAGATTCGCCATAATTACAATTTACTCAATTAAAAGACTCTGGACTGTTCGAATTCGAGATATGTACCTATATAGGATAACAAGAATATCTAAATAAAAAAATCTAAATATAATTAAATAGCATCAGTCAACATTCTATTTAAGTATGTTCAGCGGCAGTTATCAAGTATTTCAGGAGTTAGAGGCAAGTGGCTAATCAGCAGGTTTTTCTATCCAAGTGTTTATTATATAAATTACTATTTTATACAACGAGATGAAACCTGTTTGCTGGCAATTCAGAAGCGCGGAGCGTAACATCTTGTAACACAGACTCTGTGTCTCGGTATTATTAATTAGTTTTTATAATAACCGAAGGTTTTGACTCCTTGGGATTACCTCTAATTAATTTAAGACAAATGTCAAGCTATAAAAAGTTTGAAAACTTGTCTAGAACATTTGTAGTGCACAGGTGTTTCAACAGTCACGTAACTTATTTATTTTCGAGTAATAAACTTCAAACTAAATTAATATATCAAAAACATTAAATTTGCTTTATATGAAAAAACTAATAAGTAGGCACCAAGAATATATTTCAGCCTAGATACCAAGAATTATTTGAAGTAATTCTCAGAAGTGTTAATAGATATGGGCTAGACTCTAGAGGAAGCGGTCTTACCTTCTTTGGGAAGAAAATCTTCGGTTTTCCCGTACTATACGTGGAATAGGACGCCATATTATCAACTTCAACAAAAACCATAATTCGACGCAGAACGCACTTACTCTACAGACAAGTTTACGATATGTCTGTTTACTTCGGCAGAGCTAGAATATTCGATCACGTGCTCTACCGTGAGAGTATCAGCAACACGGTGAGATTATGACCGTATTTCTGTATTGAGATCGCCAATTTTTTGTACAACTCGTTTTTCGTCACAATAAACTTTTAATCCTTGCCCGCGTCGCTTCCACGTCACTACCACGAAGTCGTTAAACCATGCACGCACATAAATATACTTATAATTCGTAAGTCCACAATGCTAAATTATTGGTATAAATAATAATTCGCACTCATACAAAACCGCTGTCACATTTTAACCTCGCGCGGCTGTTTGCGAACGCAGCACATGTCCACACTTTGCGCACGTTTCTTTCCAAACTGAATTTTCGTTGTGTTCAACTGTTGCTTATATCAATTCAGTGGAGTCTCCCCTCCGCTTGCCGTCTCACTCGCTCTACCCGCCTTGTTTATTGGATAACAGCGATAACAATATACAGAATACACGCGCCTCGTTCGAATTACATAACTGTATAAATAGTATATGTCGCAGACGTTAACTTTGCTATATCATCGGTAGAGCTCTTTTGGACATTTTTGGATGAGGATCGGAGTAGACAAACAAAAGCATTGAACTCAAATATGCTAATCGGTCATTAGCAAAAACGAAGTAAGAAGGTTTAAAACTGCCTATTTTAAGAATTGTATAGAAAATGGCGGAACGCTGGTAATGACATTGAACAAGCGCAGAGTATTATCGCTCTACAATAAGATGTCCGATTATGGTGATAATTCTTGATATTTATCTATTACGAACATACTATTCATTGGATTGTTTCTGTATCTTAGTTGGCACTCTCTCTGAACTGGTTACTACAATAAAATTTGTTTAATCTATTGATAGAGTCAAATTCTCATTGGCGTGGCTTAACTACTTAATTCATAATTTATATGGTAACATTCATAAATTGTAAACAGTAATTAAGAAGAAAAGATTTTAAATTGAGGACTTCTAATCTGTGCTTTAATGAAACAATAAAAATAATTCATTGATCTTTTCCAGAAATATGTTATTTATACGGATAATATTACAATACGTATAAAAAAAGAAGTATAATAATATAGAGGCAGTAGTAAGTAATGAACCTTGACCCAATACCATTGTATTAAAAGTTAATTTCACGGACAAGGGATAAGAACCGTTGTTAAGGTAAGGTTATTGATACGACAAACATTATAGCATTCGTATCGTAAACTCGTTACTTTTATTTATTTATTTAACAAATAAGTACGTTATATTATTACACACTTATATTTCTCGCCAAACTGTCTTGGAGTTTGTTGGCGAAATAGCGTTCATTTTTAACTTTTACGTAAGTATACATATTTGTTAGGCAGTTAATACTTTCGTAATTAACTTAAAACTATTTACATGCGTTTCTGTAACATGGGGTAAGATTGAAGGGTTTTTCTTGATTGGTAAGATGAAAATCTTCCGTATAACGTAGCACTACGGCGGCTTACTAACTTATCCCGTAAGAATGTTTCCTACAACACAGCTAAATAAATATAAATAACTATTAAGGTTTTCATTGCAAAACAATAGCAAGATAGATCATCTATTAAAGGAGCGGCGCCTGGATGAAAACCAAAACCATTCCGACAACTTAAACGACACAGAACTTCAAAAACGAGACAACGATTTTCAGACATCACAAATCTTCAACACTATTTAGTTTATTTGACGCTTTCTCAAGTAATATTCATTCACGGCGCCTGTTGGAAATAGATCCACACAGTGGCGCCCGACAGTCACCGTCTGCGCAGATTTAGGATCTGCCTACCTTTACAGTCATCGATGACTTGATCTGATGAATGTCTTTGCCCTTTGTGACACATACAGTCCCGCAGGAACAAAGACAGTCGCAGAAGCCCTATGGAAAACAAATTTACTTAATTTCAGTTTAAACAAGTTGATCTAGAGATTCTAGAGAATCCTACAACCAATGTTTGTATCTATGATGTGTCAATGAAGAAAACATGTTCTGTGTTTTTAAAAATATGTTTTTGAAAATGACTAATGGCAGAAACTGATTGACTGATGATTTTATTTTAGTTTTTTTTAGCTTACTCGTAGTAGTAATTATATTTGACGCATCCGGCGACCCGAGGGCTGCCGCTTACCTCTCCCAGCGTATATCGCTGGCAATTCAGAGAGGTAATGCGGCCAGCGTTCTGGGGTCGATGCCGCATAAAGACTCACTAGACGGGGTTTTCTTTTTATGATTTTTTTTTCTCTTCTTTTTGTACCTATTATTTAACTTTTAGTACTTTTATTTATTTTAAGTTTTTTTTAAGTTAGTTCAATTAGTTATATTTTAGTTGTGTATAGTTATTTTTAAGTTTTTGTCGAATATTGTGTAATGTACATATGTATGTGTAAATTTACTGAAACAAATATTTAACTTAATATGAGTTATAAATCAGTATTTCATACTTATTGAGCAATTTTGCACTGCAAGTCCTAGTACTTAATAGTTACATGTTGGTACACCATAATTGTCAAATTAATAAAACTAATTCCATAACATGGTATCATAATAACAATTGACTATCAACTTACTTCAAAAGTAACAGAGTAAAGAAACATGTGACGTTCCACCAAAATTAGTCCGTTAATATCGCGACACCTGTTATAATGAGTGACGCAAACAGTCCTTTAACACGTTTACTGGAACTTGTTTAATTAGCTGCTGTTTTTATTATTTCAGAGGTCAATTTGAACCTTGGAATTATAAACGCTTTAAAAATATACTTGTGTGGTTGATAGATTTTCTTCTATAATAAAAACGCAAAATATGGTTAATATAGCAAATAAAATTATAATAATACTCGTAAATACGTTTCTTTCATCTTTTATGTTGTATTAAATTCAAATTTAACAAAACGATCTCGTCTTACAAGTCAAAAAGGCTAGCTGTAGGCTGTAGCATACAGCGAGTAACTATGTTAAAGCCGACTTTGAACAGTTTAAATCTCGATGTCTATAGGACGATTAGAAGAAGTATACTGGTTTACTATTAAGTTTTATTTTTGATATTTAAACCTATTGGTACCTACATAAAAATAATACTGTATGTACCTATACTGAAATAGGCTAATTCCGGCAATTTTGAAGGCTGACCTTTTTCTGAATACTTGACCTTAAGCCAAATATTTGTGATACATTCAAAGTGTGTACATAGAAAATTAAGTAATATCTTTAGACCCTGAGACAGAACATAGGCTACTTTTTATTTCGAAAAAAAGGGATGAAGGGGTTGAAAAAGAGGTTGAAAGTTTGTATGGGATTTCTTAATTTTAAATGATAAAACCATGAAACTTTATATTTTAGCACTTGATAAGAAATCATTAAACATATATTTAAAGTCACATACAGGTCGAACGCGATTAATTAACATTATTTTTACCTTTAAAATAAACATGGTGGGAAATAAACATTAACTAAAAGCGGGTAGATTATATTTATTTGTCTACCCCGAACATTTATATAAATTAATATCGGGTAGTTTTGTGTTGTTTACATCTCCGGTGACATTTTGCTGGGACGTCAGTCTTCCGCGACCACGGCCAGTGCAACCTGGCCGAAACGTTGGGAAAAAAGGTAAAATAATGTTAATTAATCGCGTTCGAGCTGTATGTGACTTTAAATATGTGTACAAAGCGCGAGAACTTAAAGTGTTATATCATTAAACATCTTGATAAGGGATAGCGATAGGGATAGCGATAGGGAAAGCGATAGGGATAGCGATAGGGATAGCGATAGCGATACGGATACGGATAATATGGGTATCGTTAGCGGGATACGGATAATCGGTCGGCGGTCTCTTACAATCAATGTGCTCTAAGACGATCGTTGTTTGCTTGCTTGAAGATTACGTTTGCGATAAGTATAAGCAAAATGTAAAAAATTGTAAGGGATAATAGAAAAAAGTACTTTTTACCCACCGATCATAGTGTCGAAATACGGGCTATGTGGGATGTTTATAAAGGTTTCCCCAGCCCAGCGTATATAGAATTACCTACGCTGTGGTCGATGTGTAATATTTCTACAATCATTGCAAGCAAAAGTATTATGTGCAATCGAAATAATCGCAGATAAATATACCTACAGAGAAACCTACGGTCCCTACGGATCCAAATGAAAATCTTAATGAATACTTTTATTACGCGGGCGAAGCCGCGGGTAAAAGCTAGTATAAAAATAAAGCAGTGATCTGTAAACATATTTTTTTCCCCTAAACAGCTAGAATTAAAATTACATGGTATTGTTACTAACTGTACATAAAAAGTAAGACATTTTTAGTATCTTCAACATTGTCGACTAGAAAAACTAATAATATCTGAAACATCTATAAATTCGATATTTGTCACAAGATTGAAGCAAAAAATTTGTTCATTTCTTCAATCGTACGTGCCTTCTCAGAACAAAGCACGAGATTTCTTATTATATGTTTTAGGTGTACTTACGTATGTACACCCTGTTTTTATTGAATTTCGTTAATTTTAAGGGAAGATTCATTACATCAAATACAATTAATTTCTCTAAGAAACTAGCGTCTTAACTCTTGCGGTTATCGAGTTATTAAAAAAAATAAAGATAATTGCTGAACACGTGTGTCACAGCCTTTACCAATTCCTAATGTTATTTGTTTTGACATGTGCCGTCAATCACTTGACACTAACTTGAATGTTATTCTTAAGGGTCTCTCACAATAACAAATTCATTTATTATGTATGAAAATGATGAAAAAAATTTTTTTTGCGAATTTAATTAAAACTGATATATGGTGGTTCCTAATAATGAACCTAACGACGTGTCGAATTTAACGGAAAACAAAAAAAAACACGGTGTATATTATTGACGGAAGTTATAAAACCTACTGTTGACTGAGACAAACGTGATGATCCCTTGCATTTCAGATGTGCTGACAAACGGCAAGTAAGAACAATGGACAAAAGTATATGTAATTTAAAACCAGAGCAGTGTCCTTTTAGCAGACTAAGCCTTATATCACCATAGAAAACTGCCGAGTTACATACGAGCTAAAGAACTTATATTATAAATAAGGAAAAACCGTTGAATTCATAATATACTAATAGCATTTACATTTCCTAAAGCGGCAATTCTAATCTTTCTTATTCATCTGGTCTCGCCTTTCCGCAATTTCACGGTTTGCGGTCATACGTGATACGACTAACAGTCATTTCTTGTTCGCCCACATTTATGAATCACTGAAAATCCA
The DNA here is from genome assembly GCF_023078275.1 of Leguminivora glycinivorella. Classification (NCBI taxonomy): domain Eukaryota; kingdom Metazoa; phylum Arthropoda; class Insecta; order Lepidoptera; family Tortricidae; genus Leguminivora; species Leguminivora glycinivorella. The sequence goes on from NC_062977.1 coordinate 15,617,226, forward strand.
TTCACTAAGTTTAAATACTTAAAATGTATGATGTTCTAAATTGATATTACTTTCTCATGCCGGGTATAAAATGCAATGTGGCCAAAAGTTCTGTTTAAAAAAAATGATTATTTAGAGTAGGCAGGCCAGGCATACATTTAAATTCTGATCGGTCAAAGCCTTTCAGCCAATTTGCTAACGCCTAAAATTTATTTAATCGTATGGCATACACAAAAAACAGGCATATGAATGGCAGAGAATACACATTAAAATACAATTACAATTTAAACTAAATGTCAATATTCAGTGCGCTCAGCCACGCAATTGCGTCGGGTGTTAGGCGCAGCAGGTCTTCTGGTGGTAAACGCCTAAAAAAAGTACTTGACAGAGCGCAATCTCAATAAAACTTCCTATGAAATCATAAACAGTAGGTAGGTACTCGTAGTCATTAGCAGATTTTCTAAGAGGTCGTGTATCGCAATTCCTTTCGATTAGTAGCCAATACCTGGAAGCTAATACGACTCCAAGTTCCATTAGCTACTGATTATGAATCAATCATAAGACCATAAGTGTGTACCCTATTGTATGAGTCTCTAAAACTACCCTCCTATTAACATGTATAGCTTGTCTGTTAGTGTTAATTTTAAGGAATTTATAAATAAAGAATAAAGAATTCTTTGTGTTAGGAAGGAAGTAAAGAGGAGATCCCAGGAGATCCCTCCTAATGCATTTACACAGCAAAAAATACCCGAACGGCACTGCACACACATTGAATCACTAAACTCGCAAAGCTCTGAACTGCATCATGTCTAAACTATTTACCTGCGGCACTATTTTCGTAGAATACTTGATGAAGAAGGTATTCCCTTTGATGCAGCAAGTCACAGTTTTCTTCAACTTCATGATTCACTCAACTATTAGTCCCGACACGCGGTAGTTTCGCGGTGCATGCTCTCAACGACTGAATACACATAATTTTTACTCTATGCAACAAGAAAACCGATTGTTTGTATAAAATCCTAAATCAGCATACATCAATGTGCAGCCGACTATAATTTACTCTGCACTTTGTCCGTCGTTATGCAATAAAATCTAGAACAGATTATGGCTACATCTGTTTGTATATTTTGCACGAAGAAGTTCAAAAAACATCAATGAATTTAATAGTATTTGCACCCATGGGTTTGTTCATTAACGCATTGCAATGTAATGTGACCAAAAGTGCCAGCGTCCGTTCGGTCAACGTACGAGCAACACGGTTTCGCTTTTCCAAACGCTTTTTGACACCAATAATTAAAATGCATTGGCAGCAAATTGGCAAAGTACATACGACGCAAAGGCTAGAATACGTGCGTACTGGCAGATGTGCAAAAACAGGTTCCTAAGTGCCGTCACATAATGTTCTTTTAGATGCAAATAGCACTTTTACTATAAAACAATAAATATTTGAATGAATTGGCATTTTTAAATGAGAACTAAATTATGTTGTTAAATTACATTTAATAATTAGAATTAAGTATTTAAAATTAATGATCAGTAATGTAGTCAATGAATATGGTGAGACACATGGTAACATTCGTAACCCCACCCGTATAATACAATAATATTGTAATACATAATAAGGAATAATCGTAAGTACTATGTGGATGTGAAAAACGGATAATGAAAACGTCTCTCGGAGTAATACCTCTCGAGGTTACAGTACTCAAAGAGTGATTGATATCATTTGGTACATGACATATGTACCATGTAATAGTTATTTGTTATACAAGGGTGCAAAGTTGTATTTTAACGCCGAGTGTGGAATTGAAAAACGAGCAAGTGAAAGGATTCTATAGTTGAAGGATTCTATAGTCGAGAATAGAATCCTGAACTTGCGAGATTTTTAACACACGAGAAGTAAAATACATTTGCACCCGAGTGTAACACAAAACTTTTCCCCTTACTATAGCGAGGAAAGTAAAACGCAAAAAAACGCGTTTATCACTGCTTTCAGTTGTTCCACAGGTGGTAAAACATCGCCATAACTAGATTCACTCATTTTTATCAATTTTAAAGCAGTAAAATGACTTTATTCAAGGTCAAATTACTTTATCCACTAGTGGATAAAATGCGTTTTTACCCTCTGGTATTAAAGGACAAAACACGTGTTTCCGAGCTAGTGAGGGGAAAAATAATTAATCTTCTTAAACGAGTCATATCGTAAGGAGCATGTTTCAAGTTTAGAATAAAAAAAACTATAGTTGTTAATAGTATTAATAAACATAAAAAATGCGGAAATACAGATTTATCACTTACAAGTACAACAATGGGTGGCAATTTGCGTAAATTAAATACGATATCTGTGTAAATCTTGAGATAAATTTTGTAGTGGTATTAGATTATTATCGTATGGAAATGAGCCATTTGAAGGAAAATGCCTGACGTAGCTTAAAGCGAACATTTTGTAACTTAGTCAGCACGTGAGCTTATTCTATCACTTATACATATTCTAGAAACTTATTTTAATTATAAACTGAAAAAGACGATAAATGATTTTTGACCAAATAATGGTCTATAACAATTTCTATTGGGATTTCAGCCGAAGTGACAATCGTTGACACTACGCGGCGACCGGAACGCAGTCTGGCTCTGTCGCGCCAGCGCCACTACATAAGAACAATAGAGAACGTTTTCATGTGACGTTCTCTAAGTACCCAGATTCTTCTATTGGGGACTCAGAAGCACAAGTATCCTTTTGTGATGTGAAACTATGTACATGTATACTCTTACTTAAAACACATTTTGAAAATATTTTTCTGCTCCGGCAAAAACTGCCTGCCCAATCTAAAATGGCTTAGTAACAGAAAATCAAACAAATATTGCATAAAAACTATGTACAACTATTAATATTAGACTTATTCCTTATCTTAACACGCGCAAGTCTTTGTTTATGAAAGAAATCACGTTCGCCGCTGGCAAGAGATATGCATAATTATTGACAAAGAAATAAAACCTCAGGTCAGTTTAAAATTAAATTAAAACAGAAAGTGGGAGTCCAAATGTCAATATAAGCTTAGTTTTTTTAACCTGTTATTGTTATATTTTTGTCGGAAGAAGAAAGCTGCTTGCTTCAGTCTTACTTATACCGATTATACTAAGTATACAAAATGTTGAAATATTTTTCTCCGCCTCCCTAAATTCGTTTACTTGCTGTACGCGCCACACTTTTTTGAATAAAGTGATTTATTCTCTCATATCATAAAAGGTAAAGGCTTACTAAATCACTTTTTTAACATACTAACGGGTCACATTACCTAATACAACAAACTGTTTTTACAGACCTGAATACATTATTTTTGATATTAAGACAGCATACAAATTACAACCGCTTTTAATACACTGTGTGGAAACTGCGTAGTATCACGTCAGCTTAAAGTTTGTACGCATGGATAATGTAATAATACAGGAAATGTGATACAGCCTGAAGCTCTTCGTGGGAACGGCGTTGATATCTGAGCCTGAACACGCTGCAATATTTGTGAGATGATTACTTTGTTATTGGATTCAAAATCATAATCTTATGTGAAAACTATTTGACGTTTCCGTGGAAATTGGTCACAAGTTTGGCCCAAATGCTTTAGAACAGGACACTTGTTTCAAAACGTATGTATAAGCGAGTAAGTTCCGTGTGATTATGCTTAAATAATTATAAGTAGGTATTTAATAATCGTGAAAGTTTAAATCAGTAGTTTTATTGGTTCCTAATTGTATACAAACAAGAGCATAAAATGTTATTGTATCCTCTTTTGTCGATTGCTCTTCTATCGTTATTATTCGTGTCTAGTAAATTAATATTATAATCTTTTAAAATGCATTATTGCATTTAACATAAATAAATACATAGATATAAATAAGAACTACATATGTATATGTAAAATTTTCCATGTAAGCGAAGTAGATGCAATTCTCATAATGTCCTTATCTTCATAGCGCGTGCCTCTAAAGACAATAAAAATGGTTTCAAGTGTCCTACTGTAAAGTACCTAACTCTAAAAGGTTTTATGTTGATTACTATTGTCAGCTTATTTAAACATTTTGTTCAGTATAGTAACAATAGGAAATGTTCATCAGCAGTTAATGTTGCTAGTTAGTTCTGAAATGATTAGCAAGCTGGTTCCTTCTAGTGTCCGTTGGCTAGTTCCTGATTGTCACCTGTTATCTTATTTTATATTCAATATTACGGGAGAAGTATTGATAATTGAAGGCATGTTTACAAAAACAACATAACTACACTAGACATGAATTTACAGGAAACGAAAAAAACTAAATGTCTTCTTATATATTAACTATTGGACATAAACGTTGTATACGTTATTTAAGTAAGTGGCCATTAGTTCCGAAACACACGATTACACATCTCAAAGACAATTATTTTTGGAAAAAATATGAAAAATAAGTTCGTCAGTTATGCTGTTTTTGTAAAATTTTGTTAGTTATGTTCTTTTTGTTAGAAAATAAAACAAGTTTCTATAGAAATTATGTTTTGTATTCTATCATTAATCTTACTAAACTAGTGGATCTACTTTAATCTTCACATCCGCTGCTGTTGTCATCGTTATCTACCTCCAGAGACGACGATTCTTGACACGTATTATACAAAATTGATGGCTCGATGGTTTGACCAAAAACTGCATCAATTTTCTCAAGTCGCCTACTTTGTGAAGATTAAGAGGAAGTGAAAACTCATAAGCACGTTTTAAATTGATGTTCTTGGGCATTTTCTTAATTTTTAAAAATTTTAGCAATATTCTTTAGGGTAAGACTATTCAACGATTCTGGGGATGAAATGTTATTTCCACTTATTTTTAAGATGTGAAAGAAACTTCTGGATAGGTTACGTACATCAAACGCGATAGTTTTGTTTCCATTTTTTTACAATCGTACACTTATTTGCCAGTTACATAACCTAAAACGTTACGTAAGCTAAAAAGAGTTCACAGTTATGTTCTTTTTGTAAAAAACAATGTAGATATGTAGTTTTTGCAAAATGGGTATATTTTTGGGGACTGAGTGTGGACAATTGGGGTCATTTTTGGACACTATCTTTTGCTCTACGTATAGATCCTGCTTAGACGAATGCTATGATACCAAAAACTCAAATCCGCAAAAAATGTTAGTTATGTTGTTTTTGTAAACATGCCTTCAATTGATAGTTTGATACCTACTCATTTCCTAATAACCTACTGTTACTGAAATGTTTGTTTCAATAAAATGTTGTTAAAAAGTTTGATAGTTAATTGTAATCAATTTTGTTGTTATGGATTGCGTATTTTGCTGTAGAGACTTATGATACCTAATAGGGTACCTAATTGTCTCAAATTAGGCAATTCGGTGCATTGGGTTGATTGTGGATCAAATTTAAAAGTAGGTATTTGCCTCTTTTTAATATTTCTTGAACCAAGAAATTAAAAGATGATGAAGATGATAAGATGATGAAGTAGATTATAGATAACTTGAATCCCGGGAAATCATTCCACTCTACCGATGTATTTAAAATTTCTGTAGTTATTTTTGATCGATATTCAAAATAAGATAAATTTTATCTCCTGCTCTTGCCTGTTTGTAGATTCAATCATAAAACAAGCGAACGTATCGAATATAAGTAGGATGTTTGTTTCATCATCTAATGTACAATTGGTTTTCCCACAATTATTGTACGAGCTGTAACATACACAGTACACACACATACAGATGCCTTTATAGCCTTCGTTTTAGTTTGTTCAATAGTGTTGTCCAAATATTTTTATAGCCCGGATGAACGAAAAGAGGAACGAACCATAACAAATCTTATACAATCAATCTAAGCTGACGATGTTTGTAAATCTACTAAGATCTTACAGAACAGAGGGCTGCACCTCCACCAATATTCACACGCAAAAATAACAAATAACTAACTAGGTACTTGTGGTGCAAGCTATTTTATAGAATGTTCTCGTGATTATCGATCGATATAATAATTTAAAATTAATTTTTTCATGCACGACAATGGTACGTCAGTATGGTTAAATATTGTTCAAATAAACGAGCTTTTCAAAATTGTAATTATAATAATTGTATTCGTTATGTCATATTGTTTTAGCTTAGGGGTCGATAGAATTATAATGAATGAACAGATTAATATAAAAATGCAGTATACTCAATGTACGACTGTACGTATAAATAAAGAACGTACCAAAAACATTTTTTTGCGGTTTTATTAGTTGCAGCAACACGTTACACTCGTAAGGTATTAAGTATAAACATCTTTTCAAGCCGACGTCACGCCTTTTTCAAGATTATATTATCGCATTTGGAACCTCGGCTTCTAAAGATGTTAGTGAACTCGACCGTTCATAGGTATCGCCTTTAGATCTGATTTCTCCAAAAGGCATATAAACTGGTTTTAAAATTAATAAACTGAATAACAATAAAAAAAAATTGCCATTGCGAAATAATCCTTCCTTTTACATTTCTCCTCGCCAATCCAAACAGGCAGTAGGTTTCCAACCAACACTTTATAACCTCCAAGCGTGGGTTGCCTCATTCACATCGCCAAATGAATGGAACTAGCCCCGGTCGGACAGGACATCCCAATAGAGTCACTCGTAAAGTTATTTGTTAAGTTTACTGCCTGCCCACGTGGCACGCACTAGAATAACACGGTTATTGTCTCCCTTATTACCCACTTCCACCGAATCTGACCTTAGATCCTTAGGATTGTTCTTGGAAGTGTTTTTATTGAGTTTATTAAAGCTGTAATCTTATACAGTTTTATGGTTGTTCTATTAGTTTGTCCTTAGAGGCTCATAGAATAGAATAGAATAGAATAGAAAAGATTTATTCGTAAACACACACAGACAATAAACAATATTTATGAATGACATAGGAGAATAAAGTGCCACGAAACGGCCTCACCTCATAAGACATGATTGACTTTGTAAAATACAGTAGGGCCCCTATTTTTATACGAAATTTCTGTTGCCAGCCAGTAGAGCTGGGGATACTTTGTAAAGATGTATAATCTGGAAAAAGAGACTAAAGAATTTATAAAATTGAGTTGCCTTTCAAAAAATGCGTGTAAGAAAACGAGACGACATTATGATTACCAATAATTTCTACTCTTTATACTAGGCTATAGCATGGCTTGTTTTCGAGTAGTTAACAAACAGATAACTAACAGCATTAGATCGGCGAGCTAACTAGACCAGGCTTTATAGATTCCTTATCAAAGTTTATGAGAACAATAACAAGATTAGGTGTATTGAAATAGCAACAGTTTATGGAATTTTTAGGATTGAGTATCTTAATATGTTTATCTACGCATATTATTGACGACCGGTCTGGCTCAGTCGGTAGTGACCCTGCCTGCTGAGCCGCGGTCCTGGGTTCGGATCCCGGTAAGGGCATTTATTTGTGTGATGATCACAGATATTTGTTCCTAGTGTAATTATGTATATTTATCTATTTAAGTATGTATATCGTCGCTCAGCACCCATAATCAGCAGCTTTGCTAAGTTGACCTGTGTAAGGTGTCCCCAATATTTATTTATTTATTTATTACATATAGGCATAGTAGGCAATTTTGTTTGTTGCATATTTTTTTACTATACGAGTAATTTAGATGAGTATTGTTTACGTAGAAATGTGGCTAAATTAAGGGGCTGTTGAAGGGTTGAAATAGCTTGGTTCAAATTTTGATAATAATCTGGGTTGTGCTTTGTTGATAATATTTTTTCAGTACAGATGGTATTTTTTTTACGCACTAGTGCGAGAAGTGGTTCATTATATGCCAGGTCGAAACTTCGGAGTGCCATCTGTACTGAAAAACGTCGTACGATACACATAAACTCGTGTCGATTTAAAACAGTCCCTCCGGTCGTGTTTTAATTTATCGCCACTCGTTTCGAACTTCCTTTTTTACGCACTTGTATCGTAATGTACTAATTTATTAAGAAATATAATCCAAGTAATAACGTGTTTTCTCACAATTTGCCAATAAGCCGTAAATGCAATGAATCAATGGTGTATTTTCCTTTTATTCAGTATTAGTCGATGCATTTCGGATGTGATTTCATAATAGCAATAAACAGCGGTCACAATTTTCAACGAATTTTTATTGCACTTATGAATTTACATTTCTAACATAATAACATGCGATGTATTTCCTCTAATAGGTAATTACCTACTTGTACTAGAAAACTATAGCAAAGACAGCGAACCAAAGTCTGCTGAACTAGCCAAGAAATTTTCACGTTAACTACGGTTAATAGCAACACGTTCTACCAATCATTATTTGAATCATAAATAATAATGTTGAATAAGTACTGTATTTATACTTACATAATCAATAATAAAAATGTTTAGCTTTAGATGCATGATAGTATTGATCTTAGTCACGCTACTCATAATATTTTGGATGCATGGTCAAAGTTCAGATTTTTGTGGCAATATCCATTTTTGAATAAAAATGAAATGAAGATGCAGAAACTGAACTATGTTTTTCTTCTTTACCACTTTTCGTGTCTCTAAAGGTATTATGAATGAATCAAATGAGTTATTGAAAGCATTTTTGTGTTAGTAATCATAATAAATAATTCTTCTTCGGAAATGGAACATATTGTTATATTAACCACCCTGTAATAGATTAATTCTGTAAACTTAAGAATGGCGGAAAATTCCGAAAGAAACTAAGGTTATGGATTTGCAAATGTTATTCATAATTACTTTTCCGACATCCTAGTCAGAATCTTACCTATTTGAAGATATATTTTCTCAAATTTTCAACCAGGATATTAGTTAAGTAAGAAGTCGGGCATTATGAATGAATCAAATGAGTTATTGAAAGCATTTTTGCGTTAGTAATCATAATAAATAATTCTTCTTCGGAAATGGAACATATTGTTATATTAACCACCCTGTAATAGATTAATTCTGTAAACTTAAGAATGGCGGACAATTCCGAAAGAGACTAAGGTTATGGATTTGCAAATGTTATTCATAATTACTTTTCCGACATCCTAGTCAGAATCTTACCTATTTGAAGATATATTTTCTCAAATTTTCAACCAGGATATTAGTTAAGTGAGAAGTCGGGCTTTCCCTAATTGTTTTTCCTTTATGTTTTCCTTCACAGCACTCTCGCTGTCTCTGACTCACCATATCACGGTGCATTACAACTATGATTTCATAGTAATAAGTTAGGGAACGGAAATTAGTTCAGCTATCGTTCTGATTCATGCTAGATTAGCCACACTTTGACAACTCTTATTACCTAGGTTTGTAGAGTTCAAAATGTTCAATGTGGTTAGTCAAGTGCAGGCGAGCCCATAAAATTGTTTGCACTGTTACTAAGACTTGGATAAGCTTTGAAGATTAGAAACGGAACTCATTGTATTTATGATATGTTTGGTTTGTTTCATTTTTCTGGGAAAACTTTGGGTTTTCACCTTGGCACTGAAGGCGGGAGGGAAGGACTGCTATTCCTGGAACCCGATTCTGGTGCAACAAATTGTCGTAGTTGTGATCTTGTTTTGACACGACCGACACGCACAGACTTCATGTCATGAAGTTTGGATCTTCAAAGTCAAACTATAGGTACGAGTAGCAATAACAATGATATATAAATTGGGTCGGCGGCTTAGAGGCAGGGGTTGCGATCCTCGTTCCGGGTCGTACCTGGTCCAACAAATTTTCCTGGCTGTACAACGGGGTAAGGCGGCCAGTGTTATGGGAACTTTTGGGCCAGCTGCGGTCCAGGGTGGCACCATAGCCTAGGTTAGGCTAGGTCAGGAAGTTTGACAAAGCCTATTATGGATTATTTCATTTGTATGTAGTTGATAAAGTCTGTAGCTGATTTATTTCATGTCCACTTGACGAAGCCTGCGCTGCTGATCACGATCTAGGTAGGTACTTTGTTTTTATTGTTGGTTGGGTTTTGTTTGGGTTTAGTTTTAATTTAGGTTTTTTTTTTATTGTATTTGAACATTTAAATTATGAAGTATAATTAAAATTACAAAGGTCCTCTGCAGGTAATCGCGGTAAATCCGTTACATTATATCAGTATCGCTTATGATTTTTCATAGTCTAGGAATATGGACGAAGTGGTCTACCATTAAATACGTGTTATTGTCTATCGTTTCCGTAACTTATAGAAAAAGTCACTAAGGAGTTGAAATTCGTTACTTGTCTTCAATTTCAAGTAAATCTTTAAGAAGATAGGTTTCTTTGTGCTCATGTTTATTTTATTTACTAATAACAAGTAGTTTTTCGATAAAAAATATGTAGGTAAAATCCTAAACTCTTCGTCAAACGCATGTTAACTGTTTGTTTATTTTTTAGGATCATTAGTTAAAGTTTCCAATAACACGACGTAATAGCCTTTTTATAAGGTAATCATTAAGGGGCTTAGTGGATTTATGTAGACATTTTAATGCTGTAATAATAAGATATTGCTCAATACGAGTCACGGCCAAAAGCTTTTTTACAATAATACGGTGTATAGGTGGTGTAAGTATAATATTTGCTGTAGCATTGATAGGCTAAATTTATTATTTTATACAATTAAATAGATATCTGGGTCAAAAGTCGTCGTGCATGTTTAGATTTTTGTATTTGAGTCTACATCAGACTCTCCTCCAAAGGAGCTCGGTTTTTAAAACGACAAATTGTTATATGAGCTATATGACCCTGTTGTTGAATGTTTTCATAACTTATATAATATACATATTTTAGTTCTTATTTCCAAAAAATTCAAGTAATACAAGTAAATTAGAGCGCGTAATTTTTTGTATATCTATTGTCTTCATATTGTATTCCTGGCACAATTAAATAGTTCCGCGCCACTGCTTAATGACCGGTCATAGGGTCATAAATTTGGACATACCTAGAACTGTGAACAGATTTAGTTCAAATTAAATGCGTACCTAATACTCGTCGTCAAAATGCACACTTTATTATTTTCGCAACTAATCTTTTTAGCGTCCGTTTTCGTTTTCATAGCAACGATAAAATTTCTGTAAATCATACTAAGAAAACAACGTTTTTGTCAACTCTACTTCTGTGATTTTTAAACGGTACAAGAGGGGTCAATTCTTCATACAAACTCTCTCGACTATTTCTTCCCTGGTTTTGAAGATAGAGCAATGATTTTTTTCAACACAGATTATTATTATTTTTATCTGTGTCGAACCGTTTTGATTTTTTGATATTCTTATTTTTAAAGCCTTTCAAAAATTTCCAAAAACAACCTTATTGATTATGGCGCAAAAAAGGCGTGGTATTCAAAATTGGCAATTAACTAAAAAAACTAAACGGTCCGACACAGATTATTTCATTGTTATTCAGATTGTCATATTTCGTTACGATTGATTAAGTTTTGAAAGAGGAAACATCATTCTGAATGCACATTTTTTTTTCGATAAATTTAGTTAATAACACATATTTAACTAAAATTCCCAAATTGAAAGGGGCTCCTTTCTATTTTCACTCCTGTAACGTCTTAAGAAACGTATACCTACATACAATACAAAAATTCCGTATACATCCACATTCCTAAACTTGTTCTCTAATAAGGTACTAATGTAGGTACGGCCTTCTAAAGAAAGATGCAGTTGATTATCATAACAGCAGAGTTGTAATGCACATACTTACGAGTTCGCGGTTTACTGAGTTTTCCTTAACCGCTTGTATAGTCTGTTTACTTATATCATCTATCCTCCTTGACGATGAAAATATTTTTACTCAGATGTTTTTTTATTTAGTAAAAATACGCTTCAGTTTGAATCGTGTTGAACTGAAGTATCTATAAATAATTTTTAACAAGTTAGTCTTTAGCAACAAATAATGGTTTTTTGTAGTTACCTTCAGGTTAAGGGCCCTTAGCCAGATGCCCATTAGAGGATACTGTAGTTGTTAATGTACCTTACCTACATAGCGATTTCAACAGATAATAACACTTGAATTAGACTTCTTTTTGAACGTATATATGTAATTTATATAGAAATCTCTGTACCGCCTTTTGTGCCTTATAATTTCCTTCCATTCACTGTAATTTTATTAAAAATTTACTGTTATAACAGCAGTAAATAAAAACCATATACAGTACGTTTTAATCTGAAAATATGAGTTTTTCTAAGCTGTGAAATAGAATGTTAAGAGCTACCACAGGAAGCTGTTAAAATTTAAGAATAATTCCAAACACCCTTTATTTATAGATCGGAATTCAGGGCACCAAAATACGTCTATGCTTTATGTCCGCTTGCTTTCATGCTTTTAGTTCCGAAGATTATGTCATATAAATAAACACGCGTCCGTCATATTATTGAGCGTTGTTGCAATCCCATGGTATTTCAGAACAAAGAAGTCTCTTTGTTTGTATCATGCTTATATGGTGACCTGAGTTTTTTAACTTTTATTGCTACTATTTCACTTTCTTTACAAAATAAATACTCGTAGTTATCGTTTTTAGTGACTTTATTTAAAAGATGATAGTATTCGTTGTCTTATGATTTATCATTAAAGAACGTAATGTAATGTTATTCGATTGCCACTTGTTACAAAATTGTTACGACAAAAACTATTGATTTAAGTTAAATAATTTATAAATTATTTATAATGAAATTGTAAACTAAACCCTGGCCGTTCTGTGTTCGTTCCTAAGTCCAATTGATTTCAAGTCAGATTATATCCCTATCTTATGCTCAGAAATATCGTTATCAGAAATATTATTTTCGCAAGTAACGCGAAACAAGACGACATCTGACGAATTATTGGGAAATGTTATAGCAATAGCGATCGCAATCAGCAGATAGCGGCACGTAGGCGTTGTCGTGAGATAAACGGTGAGCTTCGTTTGAATGGCGTCTTGTCCGTTGACAGGCCAAGATAAGTCTAGCTATACCAGAGTAGAACAGCTGATTCTGTGTCTAAATTACCGCTGACAATCTCCAAGTGGTGCCAATATAGGTTTCAAAGTTGTACTTGTATTTGTTAATGTTACTTTTTAAAAGGCAATAAAATTATCTAGGACGTCTAGGCTGAGCAGACAAAAAGCCAAAATGATCGATACGGGAGAACGATTGAGAAAAGATAAATATGATGTTGATGCGCTATGGAGCGTTAACAATTGTTCTCTTGTTTACGCTGCCTCAACGTAAGTATTATTTATAAGTGTAATTAAAATAATTATGTTTGAAGTTACGTATGTCGTAGGCATGTAGGCATACGTGACTCCAAACATTAACGTCCACCTACTTCTATGTATCCTGACTCAAAAGTATCTTCGGTAGTACGAGTAGTAGTTCTACATTTAAAAGAAAAGTAGGCAATTATAACATGGCACTTTGGTGCTGAATAATTCCGCATAATCTACATTCGCATTCGCATGTCAAAATTTCGAAGTTCAACTAACGCTCCGTTGAATAGATTAAAACACATAGGTACCTATATAAAATATTGCGCGTGATTTTAAAAGTGCTCCCTTTTCAACGAAAATATTCTGTGTCAAGTCTTAAAGTCCTTAGCGGCGTCAGACTGGCGCCCACCCTTACAAAGACTGCTCGTCTTTCCTAAATATGGGAATAAGCACATTTTATAGCTATATCTTTACGAAAACTTGTAATGCAATATTGCGTAGTTTGTAAAAGGTTTAAGACGAAAGAAGACAACCGCCCCAACTCCGCCTTTTCATACAAACTTTGTCCCTATTTTCCTGTCTGTTTTCAGGTTCTTGATGCCTGTCTATTTTAACAATATAAATCATATTCAATTTTAACATTGATGATTAGATTTTCACAGATTTTGTGTTTATAATAGTGGCGACCATAGCTTAAAAACTACGGAACCCTAACGAGTGGGTCGTTATTTTTGTTACATTACTTAACTGATGATTTGGGAGATTTTAAAAAGCATTAAATTAGTTTTTCGTTCCTCACTTTGACAATAACAAAACAATCGAGACTAACAAGCGGGCATATTGATTGGTAGTAAGTATGGTGTGTTGAAAAGTATTTTTCCCCTCACTAGCTCGGAAATACGTGTTTTGTCGTTTAATACCAGCGGGTAAAAACGCATTTTATCCACTAGTGGGTAAAGTAATTTGACCTTGAATAAAGTCAAATTAACTGCTTTAAAATTGATAAAAGTAGGTGAATCTAGTAATAAAGATGATTTACCACCTGTGGAACTACTGGAAGCAGTGATAAACGCATTTTTTGCGTTGTAGTTTACTCGCCATAGTGAGGGGAAAAGTTTTGTGTTACACACGAGTGCAAATGTATTTTACTTCTCGTGTATTGAAAAACTCGCAAGCTCAGGATTCTATTCTCGAACCACTCGCTTCGCTCGTGGTTCAACTATAGAATCCTTTCGCTTGCTCGTTTATCAATTCCACACTCGGCGTTAAAATACAACTTTGCACTCTTGTATAACAAATAACTATTTCATGATGTTCACATCTAAAGAGAAAAATGTAGATAACGTTCATATGAAGAAGCGGTCCTTTCCTTTCTTCATACCCTCCCACTGTCCCAACATAAGCTGTGTGACATCGTATAGTATCGCCGACGGCCCGGCGCCCGCCCTCACAAAGACACATTGTCTCGTCTATTCTAGGTGCTTTTAACACATTGTGGCTTATTGGAATGTACAAAGTATGCCACGAGGTCGGAGGTTTGTTTACGTGACTAATTGACACGTCGGAGTTTTAAATACTTGGGAATGTATCACAATAAAAGATAAATTTCAGTAGGTGTTTGTTTAAACTTCTAGAATGTTTGAAGATTGTTTCATAGAAGCTTTGTTAAAATTTGTTTTAGCTTATATTTGATCCATCATGCGAACGCTTGAAATTTTACTCTGTTTGCATAGAAAATACCTGAAAAGTCTCGATTAGAAACAAAATAACAACAATTACTCTAAAACAGCGATAGACATAATCTCCTAATATTTGCTGGAGCCAATTCGTCTCATCGAAGTTAAAAAATGTGTCATCGAAGTTTAAATTTACACAAAATATTAAGTAGTCATTCTGACAAGTGAAATATGCTTCGAATTTCACCTGAAACGGTTTCATTCTTAAGTGAATCATCCTAGATTTATGATAAGAATAGCTAAAACGCCTGCAAAACCTGGCGCGCAAAGTTTTCAGGCGCGGTTAGCAAGCAGGCGTTAAAGGTAGGCGTTAATATATTAAACTTTAGTCGAGTCGGTCCACCAATACGGATTACAGTACATACCTACTGTGAAACCAATGTGATCGGCTATAACACAGCGCTTTGTACATACTTGATTGAAGTTAAATGATTGCCCATTGGGGAGTTTTAGCAGTTGCATTGTAAAATTCGTAACCCTTAGTGCGTTTTCACATTATGTATTTGTTTATCGGTATATATCGGATGTAGGACCGTTATCCCGTACATTTAAGCCGCCATCTTTGATTTTTGCTATTGAAATCAGTCCTACATCCGGTATCGGATCGCATAATGTGAAAACGCACTTAGAGTCCTAATACCTATAATTTTAGTTGCACAGGCGCTATCCATGTTCAATTAATTATTTTACCTACAACGTCGTCTTCTAGTTTACTACTCCTTACTCTATGTTTAAATTTCCGGTAGTTGTGTAACCATAACTACAAAATAAATCCCAGTAGACATCCCTAATCTTCGTTAAGGCGTGCCCACGCGCAGGACACGCCACTCTCCCGCAGGAACTAACAACATCACACTATATTGTCAATTTATAAACCATATCTAGTTGCAGAAAGGGTTAACATTCGTCAGTGAATTTTATTCATTGAATAAAGAAGAAATATGATAGCCACGCAGCGCCGGCCCGCGCACTCGATCAGGGTAGAGCGAGATATAGTTTTGGCGCCCCCTTGTTTAACCTTTTTGGGGGGTTCGATGCCAAAATGCTCATAGATTCGCTGTGTCCATCAGAAAGGTCACAACCATTTGACTAGGTAAATAAAATATTTCACATGTATGTACTCGTATGCATGTAATGGACAGGAATTGTAAGCGCGAGCGAAGCGAGCGCGAAAATTTTTCCTATTATTTATGGAGGAGGGTGGGGGGGGGGGGGGGCTTGATTCTATAAAAGCCCCTGTCTTCATAGGACATACGTACGCGAGGTTAATGCTTTCCTGTGCGGCGTGTGGCATTGAGGAGCTCACTAGGACAAGAACATATGGCTGTGATAAAACAAAAGAGGCCAAAGACCAAGCTCTGGCAGACCAAGAAACCGATAACTGATAAAAGTCGGATTTGAGCTTTAGTTCAGGGCCAAGACAAGGCATGGGAGAGAAAAATAAATTGCAGCAATGGCCTACTTGGACAGACATGGAGAAGTCGAGAAGTTGGACTTAATTGCAGATATTGCAGAACTGCGGTAGAGCAAAAAGCTTGGAATTAAATAGGTTAATTATGCTCTCATGTTATTCGGCCTTGAGTATATTTTGGGGGATTTAGATTTGGGTTATTAGAAGTGCGTTTATCATCACGCTTACGCTCCTTTTGTCTCATACAAAATTGCGCCTCTGTGAGACGTTTTTGCGCCTTTGGCTTTAAGAGGAACTCCGCTTTGAATTGCGGATAAACACTGAGTGTTTGGATAGCGACGTAACATTGTCTTTGTCGTTCGGCCTCGCAACAATGTGGTTCGTCAAGAGCTAGAAACATCTTTCGCGGCGCCCTAGCAACAGTAGCAACAGCTCCCACCTTATGAATGTTGTACATGGTGGCATTGCTGTGCAACTTTTCAGATAATCTAAATCACAATCACAAATCTAGATTTTCAATATCTGAATAAAATTCATTTCCGGCTCCTCTCGTCATTTTGGGATATGTGTGCGCCCACGCAATGACGATTTTGGCGCCCCCTTAGCATTCGGCGCCTAGAGCGGCCGCTCCACTCGCTCTACCCTTAATCCGGCCCTGTAGCCACGACTTGCACAGAAACCGTGATAGTGCGATTTTGAGGTCAGTGAACTGGCATCCGGATTGTTGGCCTATTAAGTGTGAAAAAATAGAGCTGTTTGAGATTCATTTAACGCCTTGGCATACCAATGGTATCGGTGTACCAATTGTAAGATATCGCGAATAATGTTAACGAACTGGTGCCGTAGCCGAAGGGCATTTCTCCGACGCGAAACGAAAACGAAACGCCGCGAAAGTAGTCTGGCTCTGTCGCACCAATACGCAAGAGCGATAGAGATAGATATCTACGAGCGTTTCGTTTCGTGAGCGTTTGTGCCATTCGGCTACGCACCCTGATTTGGCAAAGTTATAAGTACAGTGTTAAATTTTGTACACCACAGAACATTTTCGTATTTTCCGGTTAAGTACTTGGCAAGTACTAGGTAAGTTCCTTGTTTCCGGAATAAAAATTAGGTACATAGCGATAGTCGAATGGATTAGTACTGCTCGAATCCGGCCTAATTTTAATAAACCGAAAACATTCCGTATGAATACGATATTGATATTATCAGCTTGTAAAGTGAAGTTTTTCTAAACAATAACATCACTTTTAACTCTTGACACGTCCCATCCATATCTAATTTTTGGTGTTTTTAAAATGAGAATTAGAATGACTTTATACACGACTTGCAGTGAATTGATCAATTATTAATTCTGTCATCAAATTAGTGCACATGCAATCCGCCATCGATCTTCCCACCAACGAAATATTTTACAATTAAAACACATTAGATTAATTGTCATTGTCACCGCTTTATCGGTTTAATTGCCACGGTGTATTTAGTATTCGTGGAATTAGTAACGTGTCGGGCCGACCTCGCGGAAATTAATGGGTGTCAAAGATAGGCAATCCTATTTTAATTAAAGGTGTGTTTGCATTTAAACTAGACTTTACGTAGACAGTGTGATACTGTTGCCTGAAGAACTTTATAACAAGAGCTTATACGGGTTTCGAAGAAAAACTAAGCCAAATTGTCTTTGTGCCCTGTCTTCAAACAAGTGAGTATCTACTAAAGAATGCTTCTGGGAATTTTTAGAGTTCGAGAACCGGGATAACTCTGCTTTGGGACTGATTCTGTACAGTAAGTATATTTAGTTTATGTATGGTTCTGAGGTATAATAAAGTTGCCCCTATCGTACCTAGTCCTAATATAGCATGGCTTCTCTAAGGAAGAGGAAATATGAACCACGCTTAAGTGTCCATAATATTATAATTTGTACTATCTATTACAGGAAACCAGTATCTGGATAGTGTATACGTCCTTTCCCGTATCCGAGACCACACACGACCAAGTCAATTGTAATTGACGGGCGTATTCGTATCATAACATATCGTCTGGGGATCTGGGTCGCGATGTTTTGATACAGCTATTATGAGCTAATAGACCATTATGACTTTATGACACATCATACAATGGACCATTAGGGTTAAAATAAAACGGATAGCTCCATTTATTTTCTTACAAACCAGTGTAATAATTTAACTTATGATTATATTCTAATCTAGCGTAAGATATACGCTATTTTATGTAAAAAAATCTGCAAGATATGTTCACCAAATTCGCCTCGAAAGCGTTAAATTCGTTGTCGTGGCTCAAACGGTAATCTTGGGTAGGACTCCTGAACTAAAAGAATGATAAGCTCGTGCTATGTCGTACAGTTAGCAACACTATAGTAGCTTTACGCCGTGGCTTGAGTGGGCGACAGTCGCGCGACGGCGATGCGACGCATACGAAATCAAACCTTATCGATATGGAAGTATGAGACGCAAGACACGGCGTGAACGGGTAAAGTATTTGTATTCGCTCATATTATCTTTAACAATAGAGTCAGTACATTTTGAACAACTGCTTCATTTGGTTATCTTATCTCTGCTGGTAACTGTAGCCTCGTAGCGCTACGGCGTAGACTGTATTACTATTTTCCCGATATGTAGCAAAAATGCGTCGTTGTCGCTTAAGACGATACAGGAGCGGTCAATTCTCCATATAAGCGCTCTCGACTATTTCCTCCCTGGTTTTTGAAGATAGAGCAATGATTTTTATGCACAGATTATTATTATTTTTGTTTGTGTCGGACCGTATTGATTTTTTTGATAATCTTATTTTTAAAGACTCTAGAGCCCATCAAAAATTTCCAAAAACGGCCTTATTGATTATGGCGCAAAAAAAGGTGTGGTAGGTATTCAAAATTGTTACCACAATTAGCCAATAAAACTAAACGGTCCGACACAGATTATTTCATTGTTATTCAGATTTGATTAAGTTCTCAAAGAGGAAACAGTCGAGAGCGGATCCTCGATTTTAAAGATTTTTTCGCAATTTCTTTTAACTGAGTTGTTCTAAATGGAATTTTTTTTTCGATAAATCTAGTTAATGACGACCGGTCTGGGCTAGCGGGTAGTGACCCTGCCTGCTAAGCCGCGGTCCCGGGTTCGAATCCCGGTAAGGGCATTTATTTGTGTGATGAGCACAGATATTTGTTCCTCAGTCATGGATGTTTTCTATGTATATATGTATTTGTATATTATATATATCGTTGCTGAGTACCCACAATACAAGCCTTCTTGAGCTTACCGAGGGGCTAAAAAATGTCCTATAATATTTATTTATTTAATAACACTAGTATATTTAACTAAATTTCCCAATTTGAAAGGGATCCTTTCCATTTTAGGATTTTCGCTCTTGTAGCGTCTTAATTCGTAGGTATCCAATTGGTACGAACGTAAGCATTGAATAAATTTTCTCCTAACAACAATGTAATAACGTATAAATACATAACAATGCAATGCCTTCGACTGTGTATAAAGAGTAAGAAAATCACGTAAAGACAATGATAAAAAGTAACGGCTCATTCATAGCAGGAAAACCAAATAAACTCTACACCTCACGATTCTAGAATAAATAGATAGCTTAGTAATAAAGTTATATTATCAGTACAATAGATAGTTATTATTTAGTATTTTAATAAAGTTAACAATTAATTATAGTTATAAATATGTAGGTACAGTGAGCTGCAAATTAGCATGGAGAAATTATGATTGTATTCATTGATAAATTCACCATGTACTTCACAGCTCACTGTACATAGAATTAGTAGTTTTAATCTTGACTAAAGCATTTAGTGGATGAAGGATAAAACATGTCTTAATATGAAATTTAATAACGTTCATTTTCAAACCAAGGACCATTAGTTGTTTACCTAAATAGAAAGAAATTTAAATTTTGGGAATCCTGAAAATATTAGTCGTATTGTATACATCAGGTAAATCACACCTGACGATATTGTAGTTGTGGATTTCCTTCAAATTGGTGTAAATTTCAGTTTTATCGTTTTGTTTATGTCAACAGTGTTACCCATGCCCACCCATTGGCATTGGCACCCATGGCTATTAACCAACCCATTTTTCATAAACCAATCCTTCGTTCAACAATTCCAATTCCAAAAACAATTCAAGTGTTTCATTAGCCGAATAACTCAATCTCTTTTAGTGGCGAAAATTGCGACGTGGGCGACCTTTCCTGACTGTTATTCAAATCTTTACTAAACTCTTAGGTTACCAAAAAAAGTGGGACTTGCATATCCATCTAAACGATTTATAATCAGGGATCACAATTATGCTGGTTGGAACCTTTCGAGCTTTTGGAATTGTGAGTCGGAACCATAGACTAAACTAAATAAAGGAAGACATGTAACTCAGTACATCGCTACACGGCCTACTTAACGCGAGTTATCGTCGCTGGTACCTCTTAGTTTTCGAGTTATTTACAGATGGCGCTATTTTCAATGTTTAAAAGTGCCGTCTAGTGAGATAATAATTAATTACATTGCCGAGTAACCATATCTGAATATGATTCAATATTTTGAGCCGGGCGGCTCCTTGTTTTTTGGCTTAGGGGTTAGTGTATTTGACGCACGTCTATGATCCCGAGTTCGAGACCCAGGTCCGGATTTTTTTTAATATGTTTGAAAAACAGTTATATTGTTGTTTTTTACTTTTTTTATATATATAATTGAATATTAGAAAAATAAGTATGATTTGAAGTTGAATCATAGAAAATTAAGTATTGTTCGCGCCTACTTGTTGTCTGTTTATAAAAACCATAGGTATAGGTCCTATACCTACTGGACTCTCTAATCACTTGCCGCCGAAGTCAAGAGGACGGAATAAAATAATAGGTCATATGAATTATTTAAATCATGAGTTGTATAGTAGGAACATTAAATTGTAGGTATGTAACCTCAACAAATGTACTAGTAAACCCTCAGTACCAAAAAGTACGGAAGAACCGGGATTTACCGGTTCTTTCCCAGTACCGGAAATCTCAGTCACGGTTCTGGGACTGGTACCGGTTCTGCATTCCCTAGTAGTGAGGTGTTTTATGAAAATGAAAAAAATTCTATCTTTTTATTGTATCGTCCGATTTTGACAAAACGTATCTCAAATGAAAGGTATTGCTTTATGTAATTGAAAAAAAAATTGAAAAAAAAAATGTATAAAAAAAGTAAATTTACGTCTCG
This sequence comes from Leguminivora glycinivorella, assembly GCF_023078275.1. Taxonomy (NCBI): domain Eukaryota; kingdom Metazoa; phylum Arthropoda; class Insecta; order Lepidoptera; family Tortricidae; genus Leguminivora; species Leguminivora glycinivorella. The sequence continues at coordinate 15,638,723 of NC_062977.1, forward strand.
CACTGAATAATTTCAAAGAATGACAGACAAAATGTACAATGTCGATATATGAGTTTTTTTATATCAAAAACAGATAAATTCATAGTTGAAAACTAAAGACCGCATCGAAATCGGATTAGCATTTTTTAAGATACATTAAGTTGCCAAAGTTGGGAAAATTTGCTTTATATGGCCACTTTGAAATCCCTTTGCCAGAAAGTCAGAAATAATATATTTTTCTTACACAAAAAAATACATAGTGACAGTACAACTCAAAATAAAATTAAAAATTCCGAGGATAAGGTAAAATACCCCATAATGGATGGTGCTGCCATTATGGACAAAAAAACACAAATCCTTAAAAATAAGTATCTAAAATAAGTTTCTAAAACCTGACGGCTATGTACCATAAACTAGAGTTGTAGAGCTGTTTCATTTTGAAGTTTCAATTAATTCGGTTATTTCTGAAGGATTTGGAGACAAGATAAAATTCGCCAGTTTACTGAAAAAAATATCAAGACAAATTCTTAGTAATGTTGCTAAGAGAGATGAGTTCATGTATAAAATAATAAAAAAATAACGCACGGTGTAATCTTGAATACGTTTTACTTACTGCATTAAGCATGAGATAAGGTAGAAAACATACTAGTTTGTTGCTCCAAAGATATAATGAAATGACGTTATTTTGCGAGTGTCCATTACTGGACCCGAAAAACTGCCTACCTCCTATGATGGACAAGGAACAATTTACAAAACCAAAATTTACAAGAAACAATCCTATGTTAAAATAATCCAAACTAATTGTATTTATGGCGTATAAAATCGACTAATTGCGTATCAGTTGGCTTTAAAAGTAAAATTTTAAACTTATTTCACTGTCCATAATGGGGGATCCATTACTGGAGAACTGCCGTCCATAATTGGAGAAAAAACACCTAGTTTTAATTTGTTAACTATGAAGAAACCAATAGGAGTATATAGATACTCCTATTGGTTTGCGTATTGGAGAATAGTCTCCAATACGCTTGAAATGTAGAAGAAGGATAGGACATTCAAGATTTAACACGCTTCGCGGTAGAATTTTTACATTTATCAGTGAAATATCAAAAACAGGCGAATTTTTTTCTTAAACTGTCCATGATTGGGTCTGTCACATTATCATAATTTCATCTCTTAGGACGACGAGCGTAGCGAAGTCTGTTAAGAAAACCGAAAAACAAAATTTGTACGTCGTCCGATTTTGACAAAACATATTTCAATTGAAAGGTATTGCTTTATGTAACTCAAAAAAAAATATTGAAAAAAATTGGAAAAATGTAAGATTAAAAAAAGCTTAAATTTTCGTATCACAAAAAACGGTAGACACGATGTATAATATCGATATATGTTTTTTTTTTAATTAAAGAAAAATAGATTCATGATTATAATCAGCACTAAAAATCGAATCGAAATCGGATCAGTAGTTTTTAAGATACGAGTTGTCAAAGTTGGCTTAGTTTGTTTATATGGTCGCTTATAAATTCCTTAGCTAGAAAGTCAGAAACATTATATTTTTCTTACAGTTATAAGTATGCATTTGTAATAGACATCATACACACATATACAGTTACATAAAACAATACCTTTCAATTGAAATATGTTTTGTCAAAATCGGACGACGTACAAAAAAATAAGATTTTTTTTCGCTACGCTCGTCGTCCTAACCTAAGGCATGAAATTATGATATCCTCGGAATTTTTTATTTAATTTTGAGTTGTACTGTCACTATGTACTTTTCGGTGTAAGAAAAATATACTATTTCTGACTTTCTGGCAAAGGAATTTCAAAGTGGCCATATAAAGCAAATTTTCCCAACTTTGGCAACTTGTATCTTAAAAAACGCTAATCCGATTTCGATGCGGTCTTTAGTTTTCAACTATGAATTTATCTGTCTTTGATATAAAAAAACTCATATATCGACATTGTACATTTTGTCTGTCATTCTTTGAAGCTATTCAGTGTGAGCTGTGTGAGACGTAAATTTACTTTTTTAAAGTTTTTTCTTACTTTTTTTATAATATATTTTTTTTAATTACATAAAGCAATACCTTTCATTTGAGATACGTTTTGTCAAAATCGGACGATACAATAAAAAGATAGAATTTTTTCATTTTCATAAAACACCTCGCTACGCTCGGTTTCCTAAGGGATGAAATTTCAATATTTTCGGAAAAAATCGTTTACTATGATGTCTAATATCACCATGCAAAGCGGCTTGCTTCCATCCAAAAGTGCAGCTTTTGGCCAGAAATTCTCCATAACAAGTATGACTATAAAAAAGCTCGTGTTATTATTTTGAAGTTTATTAATAAACGTTACGAAAATTTATGTTTAAGTAAATAAATAATTTTATTTTTAGCAAAGTGCCTTTCTTTTTCTGTATACGTCATGTTCATTTAAGCAAAGATTTCTTTATTATAAATATTATAATAAAAATTTGTTACTTTTCTTAATTATAAATATTATAATAAAAAAAAATATCAGAGTAAAACAAGAAAAAATACAAAAAGATATGTCATTCTTGGAATTGGAACCGTGGACCTCACGTTTGCGAATCAGACGGAGTAGCCGCTACACTAACTATCCTCTTACCGATGCTGACGAAAAAATGTAACGCTTACACATGTCATTTCCTAGGGAGGTCCTTTACTCTGATGCGAACTGTACGAAAAATCCCGATTGGTAAAAAAATACTTAATTGTTTTTGTAAATTTCGGTGTTATATAATGATAATGTTGTATGATCAAGTTCCAAATTTTTAAATATTACGACTTGGGTCATTTAAATGAAATTATTTCGTGAATTGAACAATACCATTTGTCGCGAGAGTATAGTAATGCCATCTATTGTTTTACGAGTCAAACATATAAAGCGATGTACTGAGTTACATGTCTTCCTTTATTTAGTTTAGTCTATGGTCGGAACCGACGTGAGTTAGTTCCAGAAATATACGGACAACACTAACTGTAGTGAGTCATACATTATACAAGTTATTAGATTAAAAAATGGGTACATCTGGTCGCGTGAACGTCATAAACGTCAATGAAAATGGGTCTGAATGAAAGTGTATGATGTGGCAATATTTTTGCTGAATTAAAATTGGAATTCAAACAAGGTTTTCAAAGTACCTAATAAAAAAATAACTTAATAAATGTAAATATGGAGGGCTTTCGGGTTTTTCAACGTAGGGCTATACCTATTATAAATAAATAAAAATATGTCATTGATATTGAGCATTTGGTTACCAAGCACCTTCTCAATAAGTAGTTAGCTGTTAATTTATTTTTTGTCACTGAATGAGTCATAACTCATTACGGTCTATGTCTTTTTTATTCTTTAAGAGATATGTGTACGCTAAGAACTAACAAAAAAATATTAAGATTTTATGTAAATATCTGCGTTATTTCCCTGAAAGAACATTTCTGTTTGTAATTCATAAGTTTCGTGCGAATCTCAATCTATTTATAAATCACACACATGAGCATGAGTTCATCTCATTACGCTAAAGCAGTTACAAAATCTATGTACATTAACAGCACTAAGACACGAAAATACTTAATCTCCGAGGCTCCATACGGTTATCATCGATTTTTGACAAGTTTTGAGTTGAAACTCCTAAATTTGCACTACAGATAGAATTATCTCTATTCGTAAGAGCTATATTTTGAAAAAAAAATGAATACTTCTTTTTTTATGAATTTTTTAAACATGGTCTATAAAAACACTTTTATCGTAATTAGATTTTACTGAAGGGCAATACATACCTACCATACAATACATAGCCACCTACCATATATTCTGATTATATTAACTCCAGTACCCAAAGGTTGTCTGGAAGAGATCGCTCTTAAGCGATAAGACCGCCTGTTGTTACCTCTGTTTAATTTGTTTTGTTTCTTGTGTATTACTTGTAAACTATGTGAGGTGTGCAATAAAGAGTATTGTATTGTATTGTATACCTGAAATCGACATGTTTGGATTTACCTCTGACTTTTCTAAAAATAAAAGAGAGATTTAAATTTTAAAGTAATTAAACAAAAGTTATTAATACCACAAAAACAGTTTTGGACCCATAAAATTGATCAACTTTGATGCCAAATATCACAGAAAGAATGAGCTGTGAAGGAATTATGAGATACTATTTTGTTTAAAGACGATTCTGTTAATATGATAGGCTTTAGAAACTAGGTATCATAATATCAATGCATTCAAATAGAAGGTCATTGGCGCAGGGAACGCCCTTAAGTAAGTTACCGTAAACACAGGTTAAATGAAATGACCCATAACTTTTTTCACGTATTTTCGACGTTTCGTTTTTCCACAACTTCAAGGGCCTGATTTTACCTTGATAAGTTGATTCCTCCATGCGATCCAAAGATAAAGGGTCTTGAAGACATGACGGACGAGCAATAAAGTGGTCCTCTAAAGGATCCGTTTTTACCTTTTGACGTACGAAACCCTAAAAAGGAGTGAAGCTTATCTGAAAGTATGTAGAAAATTGCGTGAGGAGAGAAACCTTAATAAACCCCTATTGATTACATTTCTATTAGAAAAGAATAAAGTAAATTCTTGTCGATATTGATTCAAACTATTAGCTGTACATTTGTATAAAGCTCTGGTTCGATTTTATCGCTCCAATGCAATCGCATCGCGTTCTAATTTAGTTTGATTCATTTAGCTGACCTAGGCAATGCCTGCTACAGGTTGTCCCTAAACCACATTGCACGTTTGCTGACCTATATTAATTTTTATACGTTATAGAATTTACGATATAGCCGGGCAACTTAACTAACTAAAGCCACCATTATTACTCGGTTTCATGTGTTATCCTCTGTCGTTCAAGTTTTTACCAGAATTAATTTACATTTCTATTAGAAAAGAATAAAGTAAATTCTTGTCGATATTGATTCAAACTATTAGCTGTACATTTGTATAAAGCTCTGGTTCGATTTTATCGCTCCAATGCAATCGCATCGCGTTCTAATTTAGTTTGATTCATTTAGCTGACCTAGGCAATGCCTGCTACAGGTTGTCCCTAAACCACATTGCACGTTTGCTGACCTATATTAATTTTTATACGTTATAGAATTTACGATATAGCCGGGCAACTTAACTAACTAAAGCCACCATTATTACTCGGTTTCATGTGTTATCCTCTGTCGTTCAAGTTTTTACCAGAATTAATTTACATTTGCCAGGTAGATACAACTCAAAATTGTAAAAACAACCTGTGTATCGATTATGGTTAAGTATATTTAATCTAGAGATGGGCCGAATATTCGGTAAATATTCGGTATTCGGCATATTCGGCAAGTTTTTCAATGTTCGTATTCGGCCGAATAGTTCGGTTTTATTGCCGAATATTTACCGAATAAACAATAGTTATTTGTTATACAAGGGGGCAAAGTTGTATTTTAACGCCGAGTGTGGAATTGAAAAACGAGCAAGTGAAAGGATTCTACAGTTGAACCACGAGCGAAGCGAGTGGTTCGAGAATAGAATCCTGAACTTGCGAGTTTTTTTTTTTTTTTTTTTTTTTTTTTTTTTTTTTTTTTTTTTTTTATTGGTATTCAGGACAACAACAGCCGTAAATATATAACTTACATAGGTATTTTTACATAGTCTTAGGCCAATAACAGTTATCCGTTGAGTGAAAAGTATTATACACAATATGTTACTAAAAAATAATAATTGTGTTACATATTTAAAAAATTACAGTGAAAATGTGCAAGCCACACAGAAAACAGTGAACTGATGCAAACAATACATACAACGAAAAGTGAAGTTAGAGGTCGACACGCAGGTTAAATATTACCCTACCTTAATAATATTTTATTTAATCTATGATAATATTTATAGGTACTTGAATTTAGCGATTATAAATAATTCTTATACTCACGCTTATACCCAAGGATCACTATATTACGCAGATTAAGCTCTTGTAAGAAATTACTATTGTTCTACTTTTTTTTTATATACCCTTCCATATTATAAGTGATAAGATACCAAGATATATCGTCTTTCCAAGCCCAAACACAAAATACCTTTTACCTTTTACTTTATAATGAATTACATTTTTTTTTTATCTGTTATTTTTCAATAATAATATATTTAATACGTCATTTTTAAATTTATTTTTAGTGCCATTAAAAGGATCTGTTGAGTCGAATTCCTGGTTATAAAGATGCGGAATACGAGATAGTACAGCATTTGCCCCGTAGTTAGTAGAATGTAGTGGGACTTGAAATAGCGTGGTATTCCTAGTGCGACGTTTAGGAACCCGAAAAAGTATACCAGATAATAGCTCAGGGCAATCAAGACGGTTTCGAACTATATCAAAGAGGAAGTTCATATCGGCTAATTTACGTCTATTTTCAAGTGTGAGAAGGTTGTATTCCTGGCAGCTGTCAGAGTAAGAGGCAAATGAATTATTAAATTTGTAATTTAAATGATTAATAAACTTCCTCTGGATTCGTTCAATGCGGTCTTTGTGGATGGCGTAGCAGACTGACCAAACTGGGGAAGCGTATTCTAGGACGCAGCGTACATATGCATAATAAACAATCTTAAAACTTAATAAACTCTGGAATGGTTTGCAAGTCCTCATTATAAAGCCAAGGTTACGATAGGATCTATTTACTATTAGGTCAACGTGGTCTCTCATGGTCATTTTCGCGTCTAGCAGTACCCCCAAGTCGCGTACTACGTCGACTCTCTGGACTGCCGTACCATTAAAATTATAGGAAAATATAATAGGTTTCCTTTTGCGTGTAAAACTAATACATTGACATTTACTGATGCTGATTGTAATTCTATTTTCTATATAGTATCTCATAAGATTAGTAAGGTCACTTTGCAAACGCTCACAATCTGCTAAAGATTTAACACGCAAGTATACTTTTTTGTCATCAGCATACAATAAATGGTGAGCATTTGTGAAACATTTATCTATATCAAAAATGTACGCATTATAAAAGAGGGGACCGAGATGTGAGCCCTGAGGCACGCCAGATGATATATCAATAAAATCAGACCTGAAACCACCCACGACAACAGCTTGTGAACGATTTATGAGATATGATTGAATCCACCTAAGTAAGTCACCGTGTATTCCGAGCATTTGAAGTTTTGAGAGCAGGATGGCGTGATCTACCCGGTCGAAAGCTTTTTCGAAGTCCGTGTATACCACGTCAACCTGACCACCTCCTTCCATTTCCTTAAGAACGTGATTTGTAAAGCAGGCTAAATTAGAAACAGTGGAGCGGCCTTTAAGAAAACCGTGCTGCCTATCGGAGATACCGCGACTTATAAGGGGATAGATATGATTGAAAATAATTAGCTCAAAAACTTTACCAATGGTGTTAAGTATGGAAATGGGTCGATAGTTTTCAATATTAGTCTTAGAGCCTTTTTTATGAATGGGAATTATATGAGCTTTTTTCCACATCTTCGGAAAAGTGCAGGTCCTTAGAGAGTTACGAAAAATTATAGATAAAGGAAGTGAAAGTGATTCTGCACAAGAATGTAAGAAAATAGGTGGAATGCCATCACATCCCGGTCCTTTTGATTTATCCAGTTCTTTTAGCAGTTTAAATACAGATTCGTTTGTTATAACAACAGCAGGAAGAGTAGACTGATGATTGAATTGAGGGTTATTTTCTGAGCTAAATGAGGATACTGCAGGGACAAAGACACTTTCAAAAAAGGTATTAAATGCATTACATATTTCTTTACCCCCGTTGTATTCATTATGACCTAATTGAAAACTATTTGGGTAGTGCGATCCTCCTCGCTTAGATTTAACATACTTCCAAAAAACTTTAGGAGACCTCTTTATACAGGATTCCGTATTCTGAGTAAAACGTTGAAAACACTCCTGTTGCATGCGTTTCTGTCTAGCTCTAAGCAAGGTAAACTCATCGTAATCGCGTGGGTTTGCCAATCTTTTCCATCTACGATGTAGTTTTGTTTTTTCGCGCAATATTTTAATAAGAGCAGAGCTATACCATACAGGATAAGATTCGTTGTTTGGGTATGATGTAGGCACAAATAATGAAAAACATTCTTGAAGCTTGTTGTAAAAAATATGAACTGCTAAGTCTATGTCACTTGTATCTAAAATGCTCTCCCATTCTATGCTTTTAAGATGTTCGTTAATTTTTTCGTAATTACATTTGAAGAAATTAAAACGAGGAACGTTGTTAACTTTAAACGGTTTAATATATAAGTCTAATATATCAATACAAAGTGGCGGATGATAATTATCTAATTTGGATAAAGGCAAACTTTGCTTAACGAACAGTGGAAGGTTGCTAAAGCACAAATCTAATATGTTATTGCTGGTATTCGTGATAAAATTGTATTGGGTCAGCCCTAGGTATTGCATGTCTTCTACGAATGCCAATGCAGCGTTCTGATACTCACTATTACCTTGATGTTTTAAGCTAAATCCTAAATCTTTGTTCCATGAGATGCATGGCAGATTAAAATCCCCTAATAATAAAAAATTACTTTTCGGGCACGTGGCAACCGTACGCGACATCATCGAGTTTACAGTGCTTAAGTTAAATGGTAATTTTTCCTCGTCCGGAGGTAGGTATACCACCGCTAAAATTAAGTCAGCCGAAGTTCCTAGGACACGGGCCGGTATTGTTATGCACATAGATTCAAACTCTGCGCAAAACCACTCGCGATGCACCCTGGCACATAGGCTACGGCGAGCGCATATCATTACCCCACCACCGGTACATTTATTTGTACATTGAAGATTCCTGTCACGGCGGAAAACGTCATACCTAAAATCGCATAATTCGGTGTCTAAAATATCATCCTGTAACCAGGTTTCGGTCAACAAAATTAAATCGTAATCATTATATAAAATGTTATTATAAATTTCAAGACATTTAGTTCGAAGCCCGCGAACATTCTGGTAAAATATGTTTAAACTATTATGAGTGTTAGGTGTGTTAGCCATCATAAATACACGTAAAGATAATTAGTACCATGATTGCTATTTTATAACTATAACTAGCTCTGTAGGTAAATGTAATATAACGTTGAATATAACATAGCGAATTATGAAATGACATTAATATGATATAGTTGGTTTTCTTACAGTATTTTGTGTATATAAGTAATTGTTTGAGAGAATTAAAACTGCGATAGTAAACGGGCCTATCATATATCTTTTCAATCAGTAGTTTAAATAATATGGAATATGGTAATTCATCATTATTATAAAAATAACAGACTGCGAAGCATACAAAAATAGACCTAATTGTGGGAGCATTAGGGTTACAAATCTTATGAGTCAATGACAAGAAAGACGAAGTTAGTGAGAAGCGATGCGATATCAAGATGTAGGTAAAAATATGGAAGGAAGGGTTGTTTACATAAACAGCTTGGGAAATTACGATCGATGTTATTAAGATAGGTATCATCGTATAGGCCTTGGGTTTAAGTGCGATTATTACTAATAGAAAACTTAAATGTGTACCGAAATGAAATATATAATACGTATACAAGTTGTCTTGTGCGTTACGTTTACTATTAGTACTCACATAATTTATCCTGTAGATATGGTAATTGTTTTCCAAAACAGATGTTAGTACACATAAGAACATGAGTGATGAGGAAAATCCTAACAAAATCATTAAACCTATAGAATAGTTAAGTCATCGGATTTTTTTTAGGTCACTGGTGTCTCTCACGAGAATAATGGGTGATTTATCTGATTTTCTCACAAAAATCTTGCAGTTCCGTACCCACACGTACTTATAATTCGCCGCTTCAGCTGCATTTTTTGTGTCTTTGCGTAACTGTTTATAGAAAGGGATTAAATGCTCGTTAATATAAATTTTACGGGGTTCTCCCGGCATGCCGACGTCAGTGGTAGTAATTCCTTTCTTCTTGCGAATAGAAGAGATGATACTATCCTTAATGAGCAGAGAGCTCAGTTGAACGACGATGTTTCTCGGCCTTCCTGTTACTTCCATTCGTGGTTGGACACGATTGACGTGGGCTATGTTCTCGGCGGTAACATCGACGCCGGCGGCCTTGCAGATATTTATGACGCAGGTCGATAAATTCTCGTTTTTGTTCTCTGGAATGCCGACGATTTCCAAGTTAAGAAGGCGATCACGCTGCTGAAGTACGTAATGCTCTAGTTGAAACTCTTCATGTGATTTTTTTAGTGAAGACACCTCATGCTCTAACACGTCTATTTTTTTTACACTGTGTTCAACTGATACTACGCGGGAATCGAGGGCGTCCTGCCTCTGGGAGTGAAAATTAAGGGAATCCTTGATTTCGACTACCTCGGCTTTTGTTTGATTATGCTCCACTATGAGATTATCAGTTGTAGTTTTTATGTTAGCCAGCTGGTCCTTAATGTCAGAAACATCCGACTTCATTCCGAACAGGTCGCTTTTATGAGATCGGCTCATGTCCATAAGGGTCTTGATGTCCTGACGCAGTTCGAAGAGGTCATTTTTAATATCACTATCGAAGTCTGGTTGTTTACGTTTCCGCAAACTAATTTGTGTGTTCACGAGATTATCAGATGGTAGTTTGCTTAAATCCGGTTGCGAGCCGGTAGGATTACCGCCGGACGACAAATTCACCTTCATTGTATTTTCGACCGTGTCTCCAAGTGATAGTTGTGGTGATTGCTTGCCAGACATGTCGCCGTCGTTATCTCGACGAATACGTTGCACACACGGTAATGACTTAAAAATGATATTATGAATGATTAAGATCCGAACGTACGTTGATGCACTTAAGGTCGATTACAGGAAGTTCACAAATTTAAATGATTTAATAGTTTTGAGAGTTAACTAATGGGGGCTTGCGACACGTCCACCGCGATCGAGTGATGCGAGCGTACCAGAATTAATTTACATTTGCCAGGTAGATACAACTCAAAATTGTAAAAACAACCTGTGTATCGATTATGGTTAAGTATATTTAATCTAGAGATGGGCCGAATATTCGGTAAATATTCGGTATTCGGCATATTCGGCAAGTTTTTCAATGTTCGTATTCGGCCGAATAGTTCGGTTTTATTGCCGAATATTTACCGAATAAACAATAGTTATTTGTTATACAAGGGGGCAAAGTTGTATTTTAACGCCGAGTGTGGAATTGAAAAACGAGCAAGTGAAAGGATTCTACAGTTGAACCACGAGCGAAGCGAGTGGTTCGAGAATAGAATCCTGAACTTGCGAGTTTTTTAACACACGAGAAGTAAAATACATTTGCACCCGAGTGTAACACAAAACTTTTCCCCTCACTATAGCGAGGAAACTACAACGCAAAAAATGCGTTTATCACTGCTTCCAGTAGTTCCACAGGTGGTAAATCATCTTTATTACTAGATTCACCTACTTTCATCAATTTTGAAGCAGTTAATTTGACTTTATTCAAGGTCAAATTACTTTACTCACTAGTGGATAAAATGCGTTTTTACCCGCTGGTATTAAAGGACAAAACACGTGTTTCCGAGCTAGTGAGGGGAAAAGTAAATAAATAGCGTAAGTTTTTTCGTAATTCATCGGATAATGACATCCTATTTCAACATTCTAAGAAACCACCAAAGGGAGTTAAAATATAAGTACCTACAATAATTAATTAATTGTTTTAAAAATAAAATAACGTAGCTTAAGATACAAAACCAAATTGTTCTTATGCACTAAATTATAGGAACATTAAGAGCCTTAGTACCCATTACTTACCAATCATTGAAAAGTTTTTAACTCTAAGTCAGGATTTAAAATATAGCGGAACTGAATATTCGGCCGAATGTTCGGTTCGGTAACATCTGAACCGAATGTTCGGCCGAATATTCGTATTCGGCAAAGTCCGTATTCGGCCCATCTCTAATTTAATCTATATTTATTTATTTTATTTCAAATACGTTACACAGTATGTCAGTAAAAACCAAAGCACTTAGTATCTAAGAATACATAAAAGCATAAAAAATCAACGTCTGTCCGGGCGTAGAATTCGGCAGGTTGCCCCGGAAAGAATATGATGAATAAAAATATGTTTGTTATTCTGAAAAAACTTTTTCATAATTTTGTAAAACACTCTGTATCCTATCCACATAATAAAACGACTCGTTAACCTTGTTCCTCGCTGCACTTCTCAAACTGGAACGATCGCTTTTATATCGATGTATTAATTCCTAAACCATAAACTTTGCCACGTTATTTGTACCTAATCTTCGTATTAAACCTTTTCATATTAGCAGGGACAACTGACCCTTTAATATAACAGCCTCAAGTACTATTCTTGCAGCAAATATTTCAATTTTTCTTTTAATAATATTTGTATTATCGCTTGCTGATGTTTTATTATAACAACATTTTGTTAATATGCTCAATGTCAGACATAATAAAGATATATTTAATAGCCCATAAACTAAGTTGATAAAAATTATTTATTTTTAACAACACATCATGTTGCAACAAAAGAGCATCGTTCATCAGGTAAACACATATACCAGTAAAAATATATTCAATTTATCTGCCAATGTTATTCAATGGCACAGAATCAATCTTTACTCGCCTGAAGCACGAAATCTTACACAAGTCTCACGCTCAATTGAGTTGTCAATGACGGTCATTTATTATATTTTCTACCGGTAAATAAATACGATATAATCTCGATGATTCACGAATCCCAGACACGATTAAGATTCAAGTATCACGAAACGGCTGATGATGGGCGCGGTCGAAATTTGGAGGCCAATCCGAAATTACGATTTCATATATATTACACAACACATTGTTTTTGTCTCTGAACTCGGACTTATTCGCACACATATTGGCGTGAGAGAGATGAACGGATAACGAAATGGCGTCAATTGAACACCGACATGTAAGTTCGAATTGTCTACTTGCAAAGCATGTATCATGTTGAAAGTGAGACAGGGTTGGCAACTGACACATTTTTTATGACAGTAAATTAACTAAAAATAAAAATACTTTCATCAGATAACATATAGGTTACGCGTAGGTACGTTTAGTAAAACGTAAAGTTTAAAATAGCAGTGAGACCGCAAAATGTACACGTTGCTAAAAGTTTCAAAGAACTGGGAAAAGTTTCAGGTAATTTTAGGATTTAAATAGAATATTACAAAATAAGACTAGATTTTTTGTCATGTCAAGCACATGTAGGAGTAGGTATTTATGCAAAACAGTGGAAATCTAGAATAGCTAATGATTTAAGCATTATAAAAAGTAAGATACCCTTGATTTTATTAATTCATAATATAAGTAGTGACATTAATTATGTAAATGATTTAAAGATAGGATAAATCTTATCTAGGCTATTTTACTATACTTAAAATAAAATATTTTATGCAGTGCACGAAATCAAGCACCACATAATTAAAAGAAAAACATGGAAAGTAGTTATTTTTGAACATAATTTCTATTTAATAAGTCAAAGAGAAAGATATAAAGTAAATGAATTGACCGTGACGTCACTTCTCAGTCTTCATAGTCATTCCATATTAACAAATCGTTTTGTCAGTTCTTAAAAAGAATCTCATTTGATTAGAAGGAAACTAGCCTATAAGCAAGTACATTATATTTATTATCTCACCTAAATTCCTACGATTACTTAACTTGATTCGTAAATTTTAAAAATGTTACATCGCTTTAGCGTAGGCCTACTATTTACATATACAGCGTGTGGATTCCATACGGGCGAATAATGTATCCAGTTATAGTATCTGACCATACGAATCGTATAGGATAATCATTTTGCTAAAAAGTGTTATTAATTAAGAGTAATTAATTTTTTTAATCTGACCGAGCAGCAATGTAATTTGATATGACATAAACGTCATGTCGTAATGACGTTTAGGTACGTACGCTAATTGATGTGGACGTAATACATTGCGTGCTGAATTATTATGTATGAAAAAAATACCTCGCTTATTCAAAATAAAAACCATGTAGTTAGACTCCTTAGGTCCGATACTAATCGTTATTAAAATATTCGCCCGTACGGAATACACACGCTGTATGCATACATTGAGGACATTTTGTAATTAATCCAATTATACTTTCTTACTAAATTAATGATAATTGTAATTAAATTGTAGGACGCTATTACACAATAAATAAACAGTTAATAATAGTAACCCAAATAAATAAGATTCAATTATAAATATAAATATTATAGGACGTTCTTACACAGATTGACCGAGTCCCACGGTAAGCTCAAGAAGGCTTGTGTTGTGGGTACTCAGACAACGATATAATTATATAATATACAAATACTTATATACATAGAAAACATCCATGACTCAGGAACAAATATCTGTGCTCATCACACAAATAAATGCCCTTACCGGGATTCGAACCTGGGACCGCGGCTTAGCAGGCAGGGTCACTACACGCTAGGCCAGACCGGTCGTCAAATTAAACATAGCATGTCTTTATATGTATATATATAAAGTCACGCCTGTACTCCCAAAAGTCATAGACAGAACACATGAAACTGCTCAAATCCTTATCTAGATTATAAACTTTATACATACAAGTTAGGTACCTATGCAATTTACGTTACTAAGTAGTTTAGTTACTTGTCATATCATATGGGCTATGGAAGTCACCCAAGTGGTAAATATGTACGTGGATTAGGATCTACGTAAGTACCTATTTTTATAAATAAATATTGATCTAGGAAAAAAATAAAATAATTATCTAATGTAGAAAAAACTTAGGTATATGACTGAATTCAAAATGTATGTATAGTACAGTATAGTCGCCCTATTACCCTAAGTGCCACGAACAAGGGGAATGCGTCGATACATTTGCCCATAAAATGATCGGAATGAATATCTCGATCATTTTTATCGGCAGTTGTATTATTAATTGAGCTCTTTTATTTCTTTATGATATCATGTTTCTTGCAAAAAATCAGTGACAGCCCTATGCGAGTGACGTCATGCACCATTGACCCGCCGCGCCGTGCCTAGTAACAGAATTTACACACAAAAAGAATAAACGTCTTGACTTTTAATACAAATAATTATAGTATACAGGTAAATACATATATTGAATTTATTTACAAGCTGGTAAATAATGTGTTGATACTGTTGATGAGCAAGCAATTGTTTCATTTTCCTTAATTTATTATTGTGCTATTTATATTATTACGTAGGTACCTAGGTACTATGAAATTAGTGATTATGATAATGATTGTGTTTTGTCTATTTTTATATTATACAATATTCATGTATTATTTAAATACTACATGTAAATAAGATCATATTTTGTCAATACAAGCTTTGCATTTTGAATACATTCTCAAATTCTGATGCCTATCGTAATTTGAGCTAATTTAACGTCTCTTTCTAGGAAATTAATACTTAATGAAATGACAGAAAATTGATGGAAACGACTGAATGAAGTGTTAGTAGGCAAATCTTATTTGACCCCCCAAAAGGCCCCGGGCCTTTACCACGTGACCCCCCCCTGGGCTCGAAGCTGGATCCGCGCTTGCAATTGACCACGTGAAAACATGGTGTTATTCACGAGCCAGGCAATAGTTTTAAAGTTGATTTTCAACATTTCTTTTATCTCCGGTTCTAAAAATCCGAGGTTATAAATATTTTCAGCAAACAGTCGGGCGTGATATTTTGTCGAATGATCGATGTAAACAAATGACTGTTTGACTACTTATATATCTACAGGCTGATGTTAAATAACCTAGGTAATTAGGTATAGGTTCTGAATGCGAATAATGCTGAAAACTGAAGGCAGGACACTTTATATGCATCTGAAGTTAACATTGAGTTCACAACATAAGGCATAAATTTTTAATTGACAGTGTGCCAAAAGATTAGCTATAGATAAGGGCTATGCCTCGTAAAGCTTTTCAAGCGGTAAGAGGTTGCGCCCACGGGCGACAAAGTTGTTCGGCGACTTTTTTGTCGCTCACATCTAGTCTATAGGATAGTATGAAAGTGGATAGACCAGCAAGTGTGCGTACTCTCATACTATCCCATAGACTAGATGTGAGCGACAAAAAAGGCGCCGAGCAACTTCGTCGCCCGTGGGCGCGCACCCATATGGTTTAAAAAAAAACAGGGTAATCATTCTGAATAACTCCTAATAAGAATGATGATAAACATTAATAATTAACACACATCCATACTAATATTATAAATGGAAAACTGTGTGTGTCTGTTTGTTTGTCTGTCTTTCACGGCAAAACGGAGCGACGAATTGACTAGATTTTTAAGTGGAGATACTTGAAGGGCTGGAAAAGTGACATAGACTACTTTTGTTTCTTTCTAACGCGAGCGAAGCCGTGGGCAAAAGCTAGTATTTATATAAGGGTTGCCTCTTAGGAGTCTTAGGTACCTACTGCAAATTTGAAATAAAAAGGGTAGGCTCAACAATGAGACAAGTAATTGCCTTTTAGGTAAGGTGCATTAGGGTAATTCCGAAAATCGTCTAATTTCGAACTTCGCACAAAAATCACCATTATTTCCATCTCATCAAGATTCCCCTTTCGGAATTACCAGAGCATTTCTGTCACTCGGAATTACCCTAATGCACCTTACTATCAGCTGAGGTGAAGGAGGCAAGTTCCACAATTAAAACTAACAACAGAAGTGCTCACCCCTTACCCTTTCAATTCGTACATTATTAAAGCATATGAAGTATAATAATGGTGCATACTGTATATGTTTGTGCTATTTACACTAGCAGAGAACCTCCAAGGCTGGCCATTGTGCTAAACAAGAGCGCAAACACCCTTGAGTGGCGAGAGCGAGACCTGCCGTTTTTGTGTCAGCCTGTATGTTCGGTCTACAAGTTATCGCCTATGTACCTAGTCATAGTACATATGTACTATACACACACCGTGTAGTAGTAGGAATCAAGAAAAGTTTATATGGCATTTTACTCTTCTAATACGATGAGGAATACGTTTTAAAAATTATTCGGTTTCCTTTTGTTACACCGTGTAGATATGTACAGCCAGAAAAGTATCTACCTACCATATTTTGATGATGAACAAACAGAGATGTCTTTGTATGTAACTAATTAAGTAACAGTACGTGTAACAGCTTTTTTGACAACGAAGAGATACAGGGTGGCTAGCCGAATGGCACAATCGCTCACGAAACGCTCACGAAACGAAGCGCTAGTAGATATCTATCTCTATCGCGCTTGCGTATTGGCGCGACAGAGCCAGCGGCGTATCGCTTTCGTTTGGCGTCGGAG
The DNA here is from genome assembly GCF_023078275.1 of Leguminivora glycinivorella. Taxonomy (NCBI): domain Eukaryota; kingdom Metazoa; phylum Arthropoda; class Insecta; order Lepidoptera; family Tortricidae; genus Leguminivora; species Leguminivora glycinivorella. The sequence goes on from NC_062977.1 coordinate 15,655,990, forward strand.
AAATGCCATTCGGCTACGGGGCCAGGTATCATATTTGTAAAAAAAAACCCACGGCAGATTTTTTGGTATTGATTCGTGCGCTAGCATTTAGGTATTGTAAAATAATAAACAGAACAGTATTATACGTGTAAACCTAAAATCTTATGTTCATGTCCATAAAACAATAGTACATGCGTCTCCAATATAAAGAGTTATAAACAGAACCAATTAGATTCCGATAATGGAATTTTAAAATAAATGGTCATTATTTAATGTAACCCTTTCGCTGAATTAAACCACGCTTTTCTTCGTTCAAAAAAAATACAATGGTAGAATTCGTAATTGAAAAACCTTTCGTTGTTATAGATACTCGTATAGGCAGACATTAGACATGGCAACTATCCAGAAAAGCAATATAGTCCCTCAATCGCGTTTAATTATACCTAGTTGACAGCACCATGACAACAAGAATGTAAACGCAAACATAAAGTCGACAGCTTTTTTAAACAGTGACAATACAGTACCTACTAGAGATCTTCTAAGAAGAAGAACATTTTATTCTAATAATTTCTCGTTTACCTAATACAAGGCCGACGACGGTCCTCGACGAATACAGAGAATTTTAGGACATTTTTCTCATTCACTCATCACTCTCTTTCTCTGTACATATTCCGAAATCTATTGTGATTTTTTTTTTGTATTACAAAGAATTCTAAATTCAAAAACAAAACAATTGCTTTCAGGAGTCAGGATGCTAGAGAAAGGTTTGCGAACTTCGATGCTCGCAGAAGGTCCTGGGCAGTTAGCCTACTGAAAGAGATGCCTTCACGTTTATATCAGACGATTTATGGTGCAATGTCCGAGAAACATTGTTTTTGGTGGCTAAAGAGACCTATGCGCGAACGACACACGTGGGCGATAAAGGCTGATATGATGATGATAAGTAGGTGCTCTGTATACACGTTGACCACAAAACTTGGCAACGTCCATGGCAAGTAACGTACAAACGATAATTGTTTATTACGATATCTCGTTGCCTTGACAATGACAGCGCTATTTGGAGCAGAAAATCCATGGCAGATTAGTATAAATCCGTGCCAATATTGCCAGATAGATAATTTTAACATTCATAATGTTCTATACCTTATTCCAATAAGGCTTTAGTTACCCTTCGGGTTGGAAGGTCAGATGGCAGTCGCTTTCGTAAAAACTAGTGTCTACGCCAAATCTTGGGATTAGTTGTCAAAGCGAACCCCAGGCTCCCATGAGCCGTGGCAAATGCCGGGATAACGCAAGGAGGATGATGATGAATGTTCTATACCTTAGGCTTAATTCGGTAAAACTTTTTGTTTAGAAAAAATAAATACGGCGGTCTAGCATAACTGGCACTGTCGCCCGCGAGTCCATACTTGAAGTCGCGCTTGATGTATGGACTTGCGCGCGAGAAAACAAGTTTTGCTAAGCCGCCTGAAGTGTAGGTATCTACATACTCGTACGATACGGCGCAGGTTTACACAAAATTGCATTAAAACCTAAAAATGCATAGTAGATGCGTGATTGCGTGTGCAATAGTGCTGTAAGGTAGTCGATCTCGTGTAATTTATTGTCGCTAATATGAAAACGTGCATTTTGTATAAATATGTTTGCTTATCGCATTATTAGTTTAATATAAAAGCCGTAAATTATTACATGTTACTTTTATCAATATTATCAATGGTAGCGGTAGGTACGTTAATATGGTGTTTTGCGTGACAAACATGACCTGTAATAACACAGTTTAATATGTACGGAAAAGGAAAACCCGAATGCGTCGGAATAAACAAAGCGCAAATGTAACGTACAGTGGCGCGAGGGCTTCTATATTAGATTACTCTATGTTTCATGCAAATCATTCTACTTGGGTTATAATAATACTTTAAATATGTGTACCACAACTGTTCAATTACTAAGTAAGTAGTTTTGGACCAAATAGACAGACGTACGATTGATCCTACAAGGGTTCCGTTTTTCAGAAGTAGAAAACGAAACCCTTGTATGATGGAGGAGGAGAATTAGATATCTATTGTAACAAATCTTTTGTTTTGCGTGTTTACATTCCGATAGACGGGAGGCAATGGGAGCAGGTTACGTTTCGATTTTCCACATCAAAGTTTCTCATAAAGCACGATCACGCTTCAAAATAGCTTTCCTATTTCCACGGTACAAAGGCACGCATCGACATCAAACATCGCAGTTACATTATAAAGCGGAACCAACGTTTGCTAACCGCTTATAAATTCTCGAATGAATTCGGAACACCAGTTATTTCGGGAATATTCTGGACATGCTCCAAAAGCATACTCGGTCACTTTCTGAGCTAAGTCAATGACACAGTGAGTGTGAGTAACATAGTGACGTGCAATTCAGGGAATATTCTAAATTTAAAGTTTTATTCACTATTTTGATTTGGGACACGATTTCGTGAGTCAGATTCGTAGGAGAGCGAACTGGGAATGTTTACTTTCAGTTCAGAAGGAAAAAGCATGTTGTGAATCCGTTTTTCAGAAACCACTTGATTTTATCAACTTTAGTATGTTTCCAGCTGTTTTTCAACATTAATCACGACATTTGCTTTGGGTATTTCTTGGGACAACGGCGCTGGAGCTTCAACAATTCCACTGAAAATGAATGTTCTAAGATTCCCAGATTCTTATTTAAGTAGATCCGATTAATACAGAATATAACTGCATGGTTTATATACCTGAACGTGGCTCCGCCCACTTTATTTCTATTCAAGACGCGGTGTAAAGTTATCTTAGACGGACTTTAGTTCCCTACTCGTGGCAAAAAGTAATGTAGGTAACTTAACGTGTCAGGTATTCGTATTTTGTGTGTTTAAATGATTGGTGAGATGTTTACTTCGGTACACGTTTACCTTGACGACTAAACTAAGTACTTATTGTCATATCAATTTGTTACTTATTGTAAACTTATGTAATACTAATGAAGTTAGTAAATTTTGTCATTTAATACCTAACTATGTTATGTACCTTTTCCCCTCACTAGCTCGGAAACACGTGTTTTGTCCTTTAATACCAGCGGGTAAAAACGCATTTTATCCACTAGTGGGTAAAGTAATTTGACCTTGAATAAAGTCAAATTAACTGCTTTAAAATTGATAAAAGTAGGTGAATATAGTAATAAAGATGATTTACCACCTGTGGAACTATACTGGAAGCAGTGATAAACGGAATTTTTGCGTCGTGGTTTCCTCGCTATAGTGAGGGGAAAAGTTTTGTGTTACACTCGGGTGCAAATGTATTTTACTTCTCGTGTGTTAAAAAACTCGCAAGTTCAGGATTCTATTCTAGAACCACTCGCTTCGCTCGTGGTTCAACTATAGAATCCTTTCACTTGCTCGTTTTTCAATTCCACACTCGGCGTTAAAATACAACTTTGCCCCCTTGTATAACAAATAACTATTGTAAGTCACGGCCCATCTACGAATATGTATATTGTATGTACTTATCTATAATATTATGTAGGTTTAACATGTGTAACGTGATGTCATAATTTTAACAAATAAACCGTACATGTATTGATTTATGTAGATTTCCAATAACCGTATTTCAAGTAACGCCAAATTCGAAGAATTACTTAAAATATTAAATACATTAATAAAAAAGTCTATACTAGTAGTTCCTGATTAATTATGTAAGTATTGTAAACAAGTAGTAATATTCACAAATGTGGGCATATCTATACGTATGTAAGATATGAGGTCCTTGAAGATTAAAACATGCAAGTTAGATCATCGCTAGAACCTGTCCACGCTTTAATGTTCCAAGTGTCTGCATATGAAAACCTATACTAAAATATAAAAAAGTTATAGGAACAAGTTAGTTAGGAACAAGTTCAAATAGTAAGTTTTTCGCGATTAAGTCCCGTTTTAATTTAATAATATAAATGAATATCAAAATATAAAGTTAGGCATGGTTCAAAATTGGATATTCATAAACACTCTGTATAATAGAAGGTTAGGTTAATAGAAGGTTATTTAATACATAATGAATATTATGATAAATTACTGTCATAAGTTTACATTTCTAACTGACTTGTTATCATAACATACGAGTAACTAACGCGAAGGTGCTCTGTCAAACATAGATGTTTTATAAAAAAAAACTTATTGCTGTCTCTATGCTGTCGAATAAGTTGATACCTAAATGATATTTAGATATAAAATTATTAAACCTCCAATAACACAATATAACACCGCGCTTTGTACACATATTTAAAGTCACATACAGGTCGAACGCGATTAATTAACATTATTTTTACCTTTTTTCCCATCGTTTCGGCCAGGTTGCACTGGCCGTGGTAGCGGAAGACAAAATTAAAAAATAATGTTAATTAATCGCGTTCGACCTGTATGTGACTTTAAATATGTGTACAATAACAACCGACCGACCGACCGTCCGGTTTGACGACCGGTCTGGCTCAGTCGGTAGTGACCCTGCCTGCTGAGCCGCGGTCCCAGGTTCGAATCCCGGTAAGGGCATTTATTTGTGTGATGAGCACAGATATTTGTTCCTGAGTCATGGATGTTTTCTATGTATATAAGTATGTATTTATCTATTTAAGTATGTATATCGTCGCTTAGCACCCATAGTACAAGCTTTGCTTAGTTTGGGGCTAAGTTGATCTGTGTAAGGTGTCCCCCAATATGTATGTATATGTATGTATGTACAATAAAGTTGCGAAAGTAGATACCAATAACTGTACTGTCCCATCGTCCCATCCCTTGGCATTCCGTCGTACGTTCAATTTTATGCTGTCTTTTTAATCCAAAAAAGGCAAAGGAGGTGAGCTGCATATAAATTGTGATATTTTCGGCGCATACCTTTCCTCATTTTAGTTACGGTAAACTTAATCATTTTGTAACTTTTCCATATTTTTTTCATTCAAATTTCAAAACATGAGAAAGGAAAATTAGATTGCATAATAAGAAAAAATAATTATTATCCGTATCTACATAGAGGTATAACGCAAATGGGTGAATCAACTTTTCTTTGCCAGCAAAATTTCGCATACTTCGACTACATGTGGTCAGAAAATTTAATTGTCAGTACACATGGTGCAGTTTTATGGCACTAGTGCGAAATGTGGTTAATTATGTGCCTATATCGAAACTTTAAAGGGCCTATATATATAAAACATACATTTTCAGTACATTTACATACGTTTTTCAGTCTATATATATATAGACTGAAAAACGTCGAACGATACAAGTGCGAAAAAGAGGAAGTTTGAAACGAGTGTCGATAAATCAAAACACGACTGAAAGAAGAGTAATGTACTACTAATTGACATTTGTGATTGTAGTGTCTATTTATGTTAGGTACTCTATGGGCCCAGAACGATCTAACAAAAAACTGACGCATATGACGAATTACAATTTATCGGTTTCTCTCCGTTAGATTATAATCTAACGAAAAATAATCCGTTAAATTGTGAACGTTACGGTTCATCATAACTCGTCAGTTCATAATCTCACTAGTAAGATTATAAACTAACGGGTTTTTTTTCGAAAACTGAATATTAAATCACAAGAAATATACCAATTAAGCCGCCACATAACAAGCAAAGTAACTGACAATTTTGTTTATTTGGCGAGTTCGACCATTTCCTTAAACAATATATCGAATTTTGATGATAAAAGTTTAATGAGGTTTTTGGTTGACATCTGTGATTGCAGTGTCTATTTGTGTCAGTCACTCTATGGCCACAGAACGATCTACTATAAGACCGACCAATCAGAGCGCTAGCTTCGTTCCGACGCCATGACAGTTTACAATTTGACGGTTTCGCTTCGTTAGATTATAATCTAACGTAAAAATAATCCGTCAAATTGTGAACTGTACGTTACAGTTCACAATATTTCGTTAGTTCATAATCTCGCTAGTGAAATTATAAACTAACGGTTTTTACAATTTTACGGTGACATATACTTATTATATTAAAGCCAAATATACTAGCTACGTAATACAACATGTAATTATAGGATTTCCTATTTTATAACTTTGTTTCGAGCAGTGACCCAGTGGACATAGCTGTCCCTCACTTTTATATGTAAAAAGTGTCTCTTCCACAGGGTCACATATTGTTTTAATTAAAAATGAATCGTTTTTAATTTTTTCCCTAATTGGTATACGTGAAATAAGGATCTTTATGCACGATGGCTTACCATCGTGCATAAAGCATACCATTTAACCTTAGTTAAAAATCAGAAAAGTAGACCTAATAATAAGTAAGGGTAATTCTTGCAAAAAGCAAGAAAAAGTTGAGTCACCCAAATCCACTTGCGTATGCGTACCTATGTCTACTTACCAAAGAAATATGAATACAAACAAAAGTAATTTTCCTGTGTATTCATATTTATTTATGAGCGTGTGAAGTGGCAGTAAAGTTCGGTGTATAACGGTTTGGAAAACACTATTCTAACCGTGTTCGATATTTTATTTGACTTGTTAGAACAAAACACTTTGATAAATTTTGTACTCCGATGCTACAGTATTTTTATCTATTTCTGATAAAAAACATAAATATTATTCAGGAGCAAGCATATCGATGACCGATATGGCACCTATTACTTAGGATGTAATACACGCACGGATATGCACGCAGGTGGACAGGAATCGCTACCATGTGGAAGGGCCCTAGTGGCAAGAGGAGAGATGGCAGACCCAACACAAGATGGCCGGATGGTCGGATGGCCTATGCAAAATAGCCATCGATTGGCCAACTGGACAGGCCTTTACCCGAAAGGGGTCCAAACCAAATTAGTTTTTTGAATTTTTTATATTTTAAGGTTTTTGATTCGGAATAAACAGGCTTTTTATTTTAATTTCTTATTATTTTACTTAGGATACCTCTGCCTTTATATTATAAACCGTCCATATGCCACATTTTTGACATTTACGATTACTGTTCTATAGGAGACGTAACCACCTAGTACCTACGAGTGTATAATCATAATACTTAACGGCTATTACACATGTTTTGATTGACAGTGCTCACGTTTTATACACAGTCCACTACGATACGATAACTTAATTAGTGAATAGTACATGATAATGATAACATGGCCGGCGTCATCGTCATTTGCCTGTCGTACTTCTTAAATGTAATATACACCACATTCATTCATACAGTCATTTTACTTTTAAAACACGTTGTAAGTGTAAGTTGTAAACAAGCATCTGTTTTATTGACTGAGACCCTCACGATAAGGAACGTAAATAAACAAGATAGCGCCTGAGAGCCATTATCAAGAGCAGCTGATGCAGAGCAGAAGTTTTCAGACGTCGGAATGATAAAAGGATTTAATGAAGCGTATTGAGACGTGCCAGAAAATATTACCGAACATTTAAAATGAAATACAAGATACGAGATAAAAGAAAACGCTTTGAGTGGAAAATAGATACTAATGGGATTGGAAATCGTAGGCTGACCTGTGTGAAGAATCGCTCCCTCGCTTCGGCCATGCTTTCGTTACGTTGTCCGTCGTGGTCGCTGCCGGTGGTTCCCGGCTCCTGCACACTAGCCTGCGGCTGGCCGTCGGGCACATCCTCGGCGGGTGGCGCGGCCTGCGTCAGCGCTTCTGCTGGCGCCGCAGCGGGCGAAGCGCGCTCGGAAGAGTCCTCGGCCATCACTTTACAATCCGCACTGGGTTTACCACCAACAACGTTATTATTCTTCGCACTGACTCCTTTCGACTTATCCTTCTTCTGTTTCTTCGGCTTTTCGTCTTCTTGCCCTCGTAGAAGCGACCGCTGGCGCAGCACTGCACATTACCCATGTCTGGTCGCGCGCATGTCGCGTTCACTCGGTCGGCGGGAGTCGGCTCGGTCGGTCGGTCGTTCGGTCGCGTCGGCGGCGGCGCCGGCTCGCGAATGAGGCTCAGCGTCGCGGCGCGCACCCGCCGGTATTTTTGACGCAAACTTCGGAATCGCGCTGACCGCTGATTACGCGGATGCCGCCGACGAAGGATCGCATCCGAAAGCCGAATCGCGTGTCGGTCGCGGTGGCGTCATCATGCCCCCGGCCCCCGCGCCGCAAGGTCAAGGCGTGATCATTGTTCCCGGTGCTGGCTAGACGCGCGCCGCCACCGCGATGAGATGGCCGAACCTAATCACGGTTCCCCGCCGACAACGGGCGCCCGCCAGGCACGCCACGACTCCGCACGCCACCGTTGACCGTATCGATCACACATAACAAACTTCACGACGAGAACAATCCAAGCTCGAAAACGTTTGAAGAAAGTTTAACGATCGCACAGTCTCGCATATAATCAGCCTCACGTCCTGTGCTAAACTAACTCGTAAACTAGTAGCAAGGCTCGGTATGTCCTAAGCGACCTTATTCCGTTTTATTTGTTTTCCGCGATGTTGATACCGCACGTGTTGTGGTGTGGCGCGGTTGCCGGGCGACCGCTGATAAACAGCGGTACGCCACGAGAGAGCGTCGAAACGAAACGCAAACAACTTACTTTGCAACTGAAAATCGTTGTCTCGTATTAGTTAAATATAGCTAACACGCATTTATGTTGATTATGAGTACTTAAAATAGACATAGTAATGCAAGCTAAAATTAGCCTTTAAGTGAAACATTTGGGACAAAGGCATAATATTTCCGATCTAAATAAAATTGACAATGAGTAGAGTGTAGTGTAATGTAAATGTAGTCCGTCCTAAACGTATATTAGGATCTAAAAGAACAATGAATTATTACGAGCTTTTTCTTATTACATCATAGGTAATAATATAAAAGATCTAGTTCCTCCAAGGCTCAAAATCTATAATGCACTAAACGATTACATTATATTCTTGATATGGTACGTGTACAACCAATTCCACCTATTGCAAAACATAGCATGATATTAGTATGGGCACATTGTATGCCATAAATTTAAGTCACATATAAATTTATCGGAATGAATTTGGACATCAAATACGCTTGCAGAATCATAATGAAATTTGAAGAGACATTTTCCTTGAAAAATAAAAACCTTTTTTTAATTCTGAAAATCTTGCGTCTTTTCTCATGTCGATTGATGTACTTTATACGAAATAAAATGAAAGCGATTGCAACGCAAAGCAGCAGATTCGTCGTTATCAACATATCGCATCCTTTAAAACGTAAATATCTCATATACAATGACCCTTCTCAAAATCGTTTTATCTATTAATTTTTTTAAAGTTTTCCCTGAAATCCGGCGCCAATTTTTCTTACTCATGCCATTACATCATGAAACCATACTGAAAATAGACTCCCTCTAATGTTTAGGTAGGTACCTTGGGTACCTTCGCAATGACTAATGGGAAGTGGGTCATCTCAACCTGCAGACAGCATCAACGCAGATTCGGCAGAAGACATTTTCTAACTAGGGCACGCGACGCAGTTTCATGTCGCAACTAGCAGTTACAATATCGATAAATGCTTTAAAAACGAACCTTATACCTGTTATGTTGAGCTTCATTATTCAATTAAGAGTGGAGTCTTTATTTAGGGACGTAAGATGTAAATTGGGGCATGTGAGCTTTTAATGTTAGGAAAATTGGGATTCTTTATGATACTCGCGACGAGGCGTTTTATTGTGCGATTTATTGTTTCAGAGGCATTTCAAATTACACAATCTAAGAGATACTTATCACACACAAAGGTGTGGTAACTATTATAAATGGGAAACTATTTAACTATATATATTATAACGTATAGTCTGAATACTAATGTACATACAATAAAAAGTCAACGTAGCAGAAAAAAATAACTTAAGTATGTCAAGTCTTAAGAGCCAGCCCAATTTAAATCATTACAATTAGCTAGATAGATACCTACCCGTTTGAGAAACTTATTTAAAAAAGTGTGTGCTTCAATTTGTAATGTTGATTAATTACTATCATTATACCATGGATCGATAATAAAAAATTTGTTCCAGAATAACGATTTATTTCAACTTAACAGCCGTTTCAAAACTGTTAAAGATTGATACTATGAATGTTTTTCATTTTAAAAATAATTTATCACAATTCTCACTCACTTTAAAATGGGCAGTTTTCTGCTAAATTCTGGGGAAAAGAGTACCTAAGCAGACTTTTCTTTGTAACTCTAAATCTGTCAGAGTGAGTTATGAATTGTGTCCCACCTAAGTATATGTGTATGAACTCGTATATAAATATTAAGAATTAAGCTCCACTTACAAGACGCGTGAACTCGCATGCGACTTTAGTTACATTGCGAACTCTTAAGATCACATAATATTTAGAATTTAGCAAACTAATCAATAGAGTTACCTACTTACCATGTTAATTGTGATGGTGTAAAATACCCATATCTGTGTCAGGGTCACTTTCCGAGAAACTTTGTCATGTCAATCTTAATTATTAACATACAAATAACACAATTGACGAAGATGTTAATACATTTTATATATGTTATTCTTTGTCGTATCGTAGATCGTAGAGCGTGAGTTTGTTACCGTTTTGACAGTTTAGAATAAACTAAAAACCAAAAATTATGATAACACATAAAATTAGTTCACACACTAACTTGATTGAATTGAACCTGAAGACGTAAATATACCTCATCTATTACTCCTGACGTGGGATTATTCAATGTATAAAATTTGAAAAACAAAATTTTAACACTTGCATCAACTAGAGCTTCTTAAATCTAAGTAAATATTTAAGCAAACATGGGCACTGGCCATTTCAGTTCGAATTTTACTACGGACGAATTGTGATGTGAACTGATTTTGACCAAGTAAAACTTTAGTTTTAACATGTATTACTTGGCCGATCAGATATTTTAATTGATGAATCAGCACTGGATGTCAAGATGTCTGCATCATGAACTTTACGCAATGTTTCGTGCGAGATTTATGACCTAGACTTTTGAAATGCATAAATATAAAGTTTGATATTGGGCTATTACAACGCCCGTCAATTGTCGTCTTTATTGGTCAAAGGGATAATCAACTTAAACTTAAGCTTACCGTATCCCCATCGCTTCCCTTCATAGTCATAGCTGCTCCCCGTTCCATGAGCTGTTGCTCAGATCGGAGCAGTTGGTCCATCTCCGCCCTGTCCAAGTCCAGCTGAGAAGAGGAACTCTTCCTCTTGTTCGTGGTCAAAGGGGTAATCATTAAACTTAAGCTTACCGTGTCTCCATCGCTCTCCTCCATAGCCATAGCTGCTCCTCGCTCCATGAGCTGCTGCTCAGAGCGGAGCTGCTGGTCCATCTCCGCCGTATTCAAATCCAGCTGATGAGAGGAGAACAACTCTTCCTCTTGGTCGTAGTCAAAGGGATAATCATTAAACTTAAGCTTACCGTATCTCCATCGCTCTCCTCCATAGCCATAGCTGCTCCTCGCTCCATGAGCTGCTGCTCAGAGCGGAGCTGCTGGTCCATCTCCGCCGTGTCCAAATCCAGCTGAGGAGAGGACAGCAGCTCTTCCTCTTGATCGTGGTCGGAGTGCGGTAGGTTGGTCAGTGGACGGAAGTTGAGACGAGCTGGAATGATACAAGACAGGATTAATAAAAGTTTATTGTAAAAAAAATATATTTGAAGTTTTGGTTTTTTTGTCGCTGGCTGCAGGGACTTTACTTTCAACGGGAAACTACTAAAATAAGTACCAAAATAAAAATACCTTTCCATAATTTCGATAATCTAGTTTTGGTGGCCAATTTAAATGACAATTTCGTGTTGGTCTGATCAAATTCAAACACCCAGATACCAACTGATATACTAATCAATACACTTTTTCAAACCTAGTTGTTCCCTGGTAATACATTATGTCAATACTTAGGTCCATTAAATAATAAATATTTTTTAAATTTCAAACCTAAATTAGAATCCGCGTCGATGTAAAAATAAACCATGCCATCATCTTGTCCTCTTGTTTACACTAAAATGCAATTAAACTTACCTGTTCTATATTCAACCGACACTACCTACTCGTAAGACGTGATGTCTTACGTTCCATTGTCAATTTAACGGTCAACATTAACCAATTCAGAAAGGTATGTGGAAAAGCTCACATCAGTTACGCCACTTCTGAATATCAGTGGATCTGGCCACCGGTCACCGTGTTCCGTATCAATAGTGAAATGCAAATATTTAATCCCGTTGAGTGTTTGTCGTAAAACAAATTCAATGACGTCATAGAGATAAATGGAAGGTTGAAATGCATGTGGATTGTATGGAAACGTTGTGTGACATGTTTAGAGGATAATAAGAGTACATACATATCTTAAATGCGAAAATGCTAAATGTATTTAAACCTGTTAAACACATTTGTTATTTAATTCAAAATATACTCGTTTTAGAACTTGGATTATGTATTAGACTTATATTGACCGGGATATAGACCGTGATTACCTTTTTGATTTTTGTCGAGCTCAAAAAGGTAATCACGGTCTATATCCCGGTCAATATAAGTCTAATGAAAATAACCGTGAATCATTCAAAACTCTTATTGGATTAAGTAATTATTAGAATTATAGTTTTAGCGGATGCTGATATTTGTAGTATTTTTTAACCTTTAATACTACTTGCTATAACTTTTCTCGATAATCGAGACTTGAACAGCATTGAGCATTGAATTAATAGGTGTGTGGGTAGGTAATTAGGCTTAGGTACTTTTAAGTACATGTACAGTCAACCAATTGGGACCATAGGCCACTGTAGAACTATGTCATAGTGCCGTTATAAATCATATTGTAAGAAGTCTCTTACTGCTTGTCATTTTGACATGGTTGTAGAGTGGCCTAGGATTCCAATTGGTTGACTATACCAACACAATCTTAGTAAGAAATCAAATTCTCAAAAAAATACTGTAAAGTATGTTATGTGCAAAGACAACAACATAACTTACCTTTCTGTTGGTTTCTTTGAAGCTCCTTCATGGCTTCCCGCGCGTTGTACAAAGTCTGGGTAGTGCAGGACGACACAGGTCTGATGGAGATTCTCTGCAGCCCGCTCCCTTGCAGTAACGTAGCCATTACTCGTTTAGGTTCCTCCTTCTCCGGACTTCTGCTATACGTCCCGTACACATTCTGCTCTTGATCATCATCCATATCAACAAAGCTGTCCTCGAACTGTTCAAAGCTCTCTAGATCAGAGTCCAACTCGCCTCGCGAACCGTGAGTTTTTGGGCGGTAGAAAGAGTCTGAGTTACGACGGTATTCTATTGCCTTTGGCTCTGGAGTGGAAAAGCTCCTCATGACGTAGCTTCTTTGACTGGGCAGAGGACTTTGAGGAGCGCTCTCTTGATCCCTTCGCGTTGACGGTGAAGAGTAACTTCTAGGGAGCAGGGTCCGAGAAGCTGGTATCATCTTACGCTGCTGTGGTTGATTAGATCTAATTGATATCAGGCTTCGTCCTCGCCCGGCACTGTGCACAGGCGGTGTATCCTTACGCCGCATGACTTATTAACGAAGACGTGCGGTACTCAGTAGAGGCTTCAATTGACTGAGACTAGAACACTGTTGGACATTCGCATGTAACTTCACCCGTGCACCATCCGTGTCGGAAACTAGATCTTGTTTCCAATATTTCTGTATAATGCGTTAATTCGATCTGTCAGGACACGCATAGCGCACAGATTGAATTGCTCGAAGGTTGCGCAGATGATATATCATATGGTAAGCGACACGATCGTCCTGGAGATAAAGCTGGGTATGCGTATATGCCACAATTAAGATTAATTACGGAGATTTCGCTCCTGCCGCAGTCAGATCTGCGATAAGTTACGGACTTAATCTCCCGTACACGTGTAAGCGTATATGTGACAAATCTGATTTCATGGTCCCCGTTTTAATCGCAATTAATTGCACGATACTGATCAGCAGCAGCACAGATTATCCAGCCACGATATTGAAAAAAAAACACATGTACACAACACATACCCATACCACACAACACAAACATTAAACAAAGTTCTATATATCTAAACTGCTATATGTTCTTATTCACACTAAACAAGTCACAAGTATGGCAGCGGTAAACATTATGCTAAATTTTATGGTCCAAGATCACGTGTAAGGGCAACCTGCGACACTGAGCTTTCGGCACTCAATGCGAAGAGGCTGCGCTGGAGCACCGTAGGCGGACAACTTTCTCTTCGCTTACATGATGGGCTTTAGATTAATAACTCATATTAAACCACGCTTCGGTGATTTGCTTATCGCCAAATATTATAGGAATCACGTATTTATAACGTGAACTTTATTAATTGCCGTATCGTAATCGTAGCATATACATATGTTATGGTCATATTTATCAGGTATCATTTGCTACGGATGGGTGGTTATTTATTCTCATGTGCTACATAAGTAATTAATAAAATACAAGTACCATTAATTCAACCTTAATTATGGGTATGAATCGTTTTATCGTCTGTTTGGTAATAAATGTCGGGAATTATTGTCTCGTAAATAATCTACTTTTAGGACAAACTGAATAACTATCTAACAGAACACGATTCTGGCCTCCTAAATATACAATTACAAGTTATTTATGAGGGAACAAACAGACGTAAGTACATACATACATGTTACATACCAGCAGACATATATAACTCCTAATATTCGATCCTCTTTGATACCAGTCAAAGTCATATCCCAACCCTCCTTTTGCGTTATCTAGTAAGTACTGTATTTTGCAGTGTTATTTAAACAGGCACCGGTCAATATGGGAGGTACTGTAGGTATAGGTAATTACTGTATTTTCCGATAGTATTTTTTCCAAGTTACGATTTCTTCCATTCGTACTTTTTACCGCTTTGTGTTTTTCTAAAATAAGCATGTAATTTCATTGACTTCAATACCTTCCCTTCCAAGTACTTATCTTTAGATAGGGTTCTGATAAAAAGTTTCTAAATATTGTTACTTATAATTTCCCACAATACATATTTTATTCGTTTACCAATATATATTTTTTATAGGGAATAATTTATGTCCGACGCGTTTTTTTTTCCTGCCTAATTTTGGTTTTTGTATCGTATCGTAGGCTATATAATATTGTATCGCAGGCTTCAGACATACCTGAGCATTTTCAGAATTTGGGGCCCCCAACTAGCGTAAGTTGTTAACAAAAATTAACATAACATGTTACAAAAAATTGTTTTTGTGTTAATTACATAAACTTTAAGCGATAGTCTACATTCAGAACGTGAAGAAAATAATTTTTTGGACAGATTTTATGCTTAACCTAACATAAATATGCCTACCGTGATTTTTTTTTCATCTATAGGAATATCTATAGGAATAGATGATAGCGCTTAATGGGGTACACGATCAGGTTAATGGAATACAAGATTGAAAAACAAGAGAAATTTTCTTTAAAACTGCATCTGCCTTAAAAGCTAGTGCATAGATATTAAATGACGCCAAAAAAGTAACAGGAGGCAGCAAAGTTCAGATTTCTTGGTTTCTTGTCTCTAGATAGAGCAGGCCCCGTAGCCGAATTGCACTTCTACGACGCAAATCCAAAACGAAACGCCGCGAAAGGTAGTCTGGCTCTGTCGCGCCAATACGCAAGAGCGATAGAGATAGGTATCTACGAGCGTTTCGTTTCGTGAGCGTTTCGTGAGCGTTTATACCATTCGGCTACGCACGCAAGAACGAAATAACTGTTTGAAATGTGTTTCGTACGACTTCCTTGAAAGTCACATTTTTAGGACGCTTTCTACCGAAGTTTGTTTACTATATGTCGGTAACTAGGTATATACAACTGTATAACTATCCATACTAATATTATAAATGGGAAAGTGTGTGTGTCTGTTTGTTTGTCCGTCTTTCACGGCAAAACGGAGCGCCTAATTGACGTATTTTTAGGGTTCCGTACCAAAAAGGTACAACAGGAACCCTTATGGTGCGACTCTGTCCGTCTGTCTGTCCGTCTGTCACATTCCTAAATATCTCGAGAACTACTAATGCTAACTTGAAATTTGGAATAGTTGTGAACATTGTAAACCTCTACAAATAGAAAGTATAATTTTTTTAAATATATTAATTTTAATTGTAGAAAATGGCCAAAATGAAAGGGGGGCAAACTGTAAATTTCAAGTTACTAGGTCAAGTGGGGTATCGTTGGAAAGAGCTCAAATTGAACGTGAATAAACTATTTTTTATATTTTTTTTGTTGTGGAAAAAAAAATAATTTTGAAGGAAAATGTAAAAAAAAATACCGTTCCCCCCCTTATCTCCGAAGTTTACCAACGAAAAATTATGAAAATTTTAGTAAACATTGGTTTTATGCTATATATTACAGGAAAAATATAATCGTGTTTGTATTTTGAATACTTTTTTTTTAATTGACAAAAAACTTTTCAGATTTTTACTTTCAATTTACCCACCCTTGCGGATGTATATCGTACTTAAAATTAATACGAGATGTTACGTAAACCATCTTCTGTCCAATAAAGTAAAAACTGTTTAAATCGGTTAACATTATAAAGAATTATCCCTGAAAAACCAGGTCGCGCAAATTAGTTAGCAAATTGACCGGGAGATGGCGCTATACACAATAATACTCATTAGTGCCTATACTTTTGTCTTCTAGTCAAGTCATTATATAGAGTTATATGAAAATATGAGATTATTTTTACTAGGTAGTTTGAAAGAAAGTTTGTACGGAACCCTCGGTGGGCGAGTCCGACTCGCACTTGGCCGGTTTTTTTTAAGTGGAGATAGTTGAAGGGATGGAGAGTGACATAGCCTACTTTTTGTCTCTATCTAACGCGAGCGAAGCCGCGAGCAAAAGCTAGTAATATATAACTGTCAAACTTTAATTTTAACAGAATACCGGAGCGAGAGGAAAAGTGCTGCGCCTGCTTGTATGTCAATAATTTATATGCTTGAAGGTGATTTTGCTGGTTGGTTGCAGGCAGTAAAAATATTTAATGTGTAGTGTTAAACTGTGAGGTCGACTAAGGTGCTCAAAAAAATCTATAAGGTACATTCGGGGCAAATCTCGACTGGGGGTCAAATGTAACTGGTCCATTTTTTCCATGTTTTACAATGTTTGCATTAATAAATAGAGTGTCCACCGGTTATATATGGTAGGCGTGTTCAGTGGATACATGTAGAACTCAACATCATAGTGGAAAACATGGATTAAGTAGTTATAATTGCCACCAATCGAGATTTGCCCCGCTGTACCTTACCTGTGTATTAATCATCTTGATAGAGGCTTTCTTTAAATATTATATTATTGAACACCTTGGCCGTTCAGATAAATCTGTCGCTGACTTTACCTGGTTGAGTAATTCCGATTGGCTTGATGGTGCCAACAATCCATAAATGGTCTGTCACGATAGGTGAAAGGGTCAAGAGTCAAGACAGTGATGCGACCTCAATTGGGAATAAAGTCTTACTGGGATTAACAGATAATTGCTGATTCCAACTTATTGGCAACGTGCATGACAGAGTGGCGCTGATTGTCACAAATACATGTCATCTTATGGGTATATCCAACATTAATTCTAGCGACGGCTGTTGGAACTTGGACACCATACAATTTTATATAGTAAAATCACCATAATTTAATAAAGATAAACAAGCTATTATCGTCTATCTACAGTCTACACATATGAAAGGGTTTTCAACAGGCCACAGTTTACCTCACACGGTTTAATAATTGAATATGCAAGTACTAAATTCATACATACACACTCACGTCCGTATTTACAAAAGTAAAAACTACTCAAGTTTCAGTGCCACTCTTAACAAGAAAAGTGTCGCTTAACTTCAAACTTGATCCATCCAGCCGTACCATGCTTCCAATTTTATCACTTATCCACGTGGATAAGACATCTGTCACTCTCACACTGACATACTTGCCCAAGCGTGACAGAAGTCTTATCCACGTGGAAAAGTGATAAAATTAGAAACATGATACGCCGGCTGCTTTACCTAAGGTTGAATGTGGGTTGAATATATAGAAAATATAATAAGACCCGAAAGATAATCAACCTTATAGCAGAATGGATTTACCCAGTTTTGAAGTTAAGTGACACAAGAAAAAGTGTTAACTTAAATTGTGATATTGCAGTGACAAGTTGCTAACCTCATCGTAAGTATAATTATTGCATTGTACCACGTACCATGTACCACATTTGTCCTGCATGTACAACACGCCATGATTACTATAATCATCAAGCCGTCAGAGCTTGACAAAGTAACTTATCCATCAATCATCAGGTATTGTGGTTTTAATGACATTGTCAAGCGTTTGTAAATAGGTAATATTACCTAAGTTAAGTAGTAGATTGTGTCTGTCTAACTTTGTTTAATGGCAAAGATCAAATACTAGGCATGCGTTAGATACACCGCGGAAGCTGTCTAGAATTAATTTGGTATTCAAATAGATTAAGGGCGGATCAAGAAATAATTTATAAAAAATATAATAAAACATTTTTTCATCATCTATGCATAAAATTCGTACACCTTTGGGGGACGCTCGGCTAGATGGCGCTAATATTAATATTTGACATTTTAACACATATCAAGCTAAGAATATGGGCCGAATTGGGAAAATTGTCATAACTGAGGTTTCAAAGTATTAAGCTTGTGACGAGAGATGGCAGTCTATGCACTGTGATTACATATTTTACTTTGAGAGTAATAACTCTCTATAATACTTGATCCTCTTTGCTAGTATGTGAATCGAATGATTTTAAAGCCATCTAGCGAAGTATTACGACTCTACAGAGGCTCTACCGGCCTCTACCACACTTGAAAAGCCACTAATGTCAGAGCGGTTCGCAAGATGGGGCCACTGTTAAACACGGAGCAAAGGCTACTCAAGATATTTCAGTGATATCAACGAGATCAACAGAGTTTTCCAAAAATCTGTAGCCCTGGGAGTCTATTAACTCATTTTACATTTTTAAACTCCATGCTACTAAGCTTATGTGGAATGATTAATGAGAAAAACTACCAGAGGTTGAAGAAACAAAAGAGGAGATGACTCTTTGGAATTTTCAAACCTAACATTCCAAAATTGTATGTAAATTTGAAGTGGTTCAAAGTTTTATCTAAACGTGAAGAAGTATCAGAAAATACATCTGCACATGGAAGTAAGTAAACACTTTATTGTACAAGAAAAGAATACCTACAACACATATAGAGGTAAAATAAATTAAATAGTTTCAGTACAAATACAAAGGCGAACGTTTTATGGGATCTCTTCCAGTTAACCTTTTTTAGGGTTTTACAACAGGAATTTGTGCGACTCTGTCCGTCTGTCTGTCCGTCTGTCACATTGTTAAATATCTCGAGAACTACTTATGCTATCGATATGAAATTTGGAATAGTTATAAAAATTGTGAACCTCTACAAGTTGAAAGTATTTTTTTTTATTTGTATTTCGATGACTCGGTAGTCTCGGTACCCAGGAAAGATTTATTTAGGAAGAGACATCAGAATTTTGAGTTATAGTTTTATTCATGCCACACTGGCAATTTATGTATTATAAGTGTCATAAACAAACAGGACCTTGTTTGTCCACGGCCACGGACTCATGTTTATCGACTCAAGACCAAAGAACACCTTACATCAGGTCAGTCAATACCGTTGCAAAATCGAAGTGTCATGCATAGATTCACTCACAAGTGCCTTTAACGATTTTCGCAACTTTTTCGTTGACTCGCCTACTACAGGCAGTATTCGTAAGCCGAGATTATTCGAAAGGTTGACTAGCGTAAATAAGAACTTCGGATAACGTAAATGTGCGGCTAAAGCGGGCCTACCAGCGGTCAAGTTCTTTTCGGCGTATGATTCGCTTTTATGTTGCTCAAATACAGAAAAGTGATCTGGTGGCATTAACGAATGATTCAGATTACGGCAATTCATTTAAGGCGATTATTAGAGCAATTCATGTAAAACAGACAAAAAATAGTTGCTAAATGATCCGAACATTTTATTAACATAATTAATAAATTGACGTAGGTACGCTTTTTTGCTTGGAGTACAGGAAACTATTGAATCTTGATTTCTATTGTCCGCACCCAGGGTACATTGCTTACGATTCACCTACTCAGTACCTGCGCCTAATAAGATACAGTTCTTAAGCTTTTCTAGTAGGTACCAGGTACTCTCACTGTATACAACTCACTGTCGTAGTTCAGGGATTTTATCAAATCCCTAAACAAATCTAGTGAAATGACAAAACGTGGCGTGTCCGTTGGCCGATTTTGTGATCTCACTAAACAGAGTCAGGGATTTAGTCAAATGACTGAAATTTTCTAGAGAAATGATGAAATGGATTCGGCATTTTGACATCCTGCGTGATTTGATCAAATCCCTTAGAGATTTGATCAAATCTCTGTTTTGGCCATTTTCCTGCGACATATATACCTACTTATATTTAAGTGCGCAAGAGTTAAAAACTGAGCAGATACTTCTTCGGCGTAACCTTCTCTTCTTTCTCTCCTTCGTCTTGGTGTGCAGTGAGCTGCAAAAGTGCATGGCGCACTTATCAATGAATTCATTAATAATTTCTCCATACAATTTCGCAGCTCACTGTACCTTGTTGCGGATCCCAAAGTTCTCACTTACACTGGTTCGATTAGCATCGTGAGAGGTATAAAATTATAATATTGGTATTGGTAATACTGCCGCTGCGTAAGCGCAGGCAGGGCTCTGGTTATACAAACAACTTAGTCGGCGCAGACGACGCTCCTCGTGCAGACTATCGCGCAAGCGCGCTGCGTTCAATCGGGAAAAAGAGATCGCGGGTAAGTTTTTACTTTCTTTTTACTATTCAATTAACAAGTATATAACCTTTTATAATATGATTGTAGTTATTCGATTTTTGTATAAGAGTGGTAGTTTTATAACGTGTTTAAAGTGTTTTGAACTAGTTCGGTCGCGGTGTATGCATGTGATAGTTGAAATGTTTGTGTTGTGTTACGTATAGAACATTACCGATACGTGTAATTAACTGCAAATTACATTACAGCCCTATAAAATATACTTAATTCATGTTTAATCCCTTACAAAAGAATATGAGATGCTTTTAAGTAGAGATGGGCCGAGTATGGACTTTGCCGAATACGAATATTCGGCCGAACATTCGGTTCAGCTCTTACCGAACTGAATATTCGGCCGAATATTCGGTTAAGCCATGTTTTAAAAGGGGATGTTCATTAAAACTATTAAATGATTGATAATGGTAACATTACGTTACTACAACTATGTTTTTCATGATTTAGTGGATAACTTTGTTAAAACAACTATTTAACTTTTTTACAAAACAATTGTATTGATATGTTGACGCAATTGGTTTCTCTCTTTTTAGCAGTTCCTTGAAAAGCTACTAAAATAGGAGCTTATTATCCAATGGAATACGTAAGATCTTCATTAGTTATTTACTTTGTTTATTCGGTAAATATTCGGCAATGCAACAGAATTATTCGGCCGAATACGAACATTGAAAAACTAGCCGAATATGCCGAATACCGAATATTTACCGAATATTCGGCCCATCTCTACTTTTAAGTAAGTCGCGAGGTAAATAAAGTTAAGTACCTAGTATTGTACGTCATCCCGCGCATTATTTAGGTTTGTAAAAATACATCAGTGAGACAGTTTGTTTATTATCAGGTGTTCTAATGTTATCATGAATATTATAACATTTATAACCATACGTATTTATGTATAGTACCAAATATGTAGTACCTAAGTCCTATACGTCAGCAATTCCCGTTAAGTTTGTACATTTGGATCACGTCTTCGATTTGGATAAAAATTGGTAGGCTGATAGAGTCCACGATGCTGAGCAGGATCCACTAGGTTTCCCAAAATGTCCTAGGTTGATTGTATGAAACTTTCCTTTTTTGTTACCGAAAATGTATAGAAACCTGGTAACAAAAAAGGAAGGTTTCATACAAACTACATAGGACATTTTGGGAAACCTAGCGGATCTTGCTCAGCATCATGGACTCTATCAGCCTACCATTTTTTATCCAAATCGGAGACGTGATCCAAATGTACAAACTTAACGGGAATTACTGGTGTATACTCAATAGTGTGGGCTACCAACCTGTCACTGTAATAGTTATCACAATATCTTCTTCTGCCAACCTCCAAATTGTTAAGAGTTCCACTGAAACTTGACTAGGTGACCACTCGTTTAGGAAATACAGGCGGGTGTTTATGTATGTATTATATCTAATGCGCCAAAGTGCAAATCGCATGAAATTAAGTGCCAATTAGCAAATGGTCAGGATATGACTCGCGAAAATGAAGAAAGTGCCTGTAATTACCTATTTCCTCTACTGTGTTGTGTTTTGCAACCTAACCCACAAGTTACTAATATCATCTCAATGTAGTGTTGTGTTAAGTTAAGGTACTTCTTGCAAGGCAAACATGGTCGCGCTATAAATGATAAAAGATCAGGCCGCCACTATCGCACTATTTGTAAGTGCGATAAGGACGACCTGATGTTTTATCATAAGTATGTCTATTGCGCGACCATGCTTGCCTGCCTTGGGCTCTTTTAGATTTTTCAGTACCTATCCATATTTGGTTTTCTACGATGGTATTTAACCAACTGAAGCAGCTGTTTTTCAAACTCTACAATATGTGAGTGTGTTGAGTAAAGCGTCCCACTTTGTCGGTTACCATTAAGGCGAGATTTACTTGTATCTTTATATGAATAAACTGACAAAGTGGCTTTATAACAATCGACAAAGTGGGACGTTCTCCCGTGCACGCTCACATACTTATTTAGAAAATTTGTGCCTGAGAACCAACTGGGAACTCAGGAGGTTAAAAAATGACATAATGATAGGAACCTGTTTGGCCTTTCTTGCGAGATTGTCATCAGTTATCGATGATAACCTTTATTTGCAAAGCATCTTTTATTTCACAGGTTGGAACAACCGAGTAGGGTGATTTCACCAAATATTAGACTGTAGGATTCATTTTTAACACTGTTGGTTTCTGAAATGTTCCTGCTCATATTTCCTGTCGGTTATAAGTTATATTTTATATTATTTCAAATAGTGTAACGACTAACACTTCGATTTGTGTAACATTTCCCTCTCTTTCAGATTTCTACTTAATACATAGATAAGCTGACGCTTGTATTACCAAAAGGGGTAGGTGGAGCACATGAAGTTGCTCAATTTTTCTGTGGCACTTTTAGCAACATAGAGGTGGTTGACAAAAAATTAAAATGTCATAATATAATACAGTGACAAGTTACCAGCGTATCGACTACACTACACCACAATAAGGAGGCACACTCAAAGGTTATGACAGATGGCGCCACCTTATTAGTCCATTACACAGATAAAGATAAAGAAGATGATATTTATTTTCTCTCTCTCACATATGAATGCCAGTGACTTACCTAGGTCACTAGCACAGGCGCCGCCTGGCGGGAAAAAATGACAGTGTGCCTCCTCATTGAAGCCATACCCCAATTACTCCATCCATACTCCACTTCGACGACACCCAAGGGAGGAAATGTCTTCCCAATGCTTCAACAAATTCTAGAAAAGTGCACTATGCACTCAATGACCTTACAATATTCCGCTCCGCTTACTTCACAGTTGATTATGCATTTTTAATTTGCATCCTTCAATTATAAGTCAAATTACTGCATAATAACTATCGCAGTGAAGATTTTCCTTCTGGTACATACCTGCATTGTTACTTTTTATTGGGATCGTAACGTTTATAGGTGTCTCAAGCACTATGTTCAGAAGATCGCTGGTCATCATTTTACATTTATGACATCTTAGATTCTATATTAAGCAGTTAATTTTGATTTGATGCTGTTAGAGAATCAAATGCGATTGTCAAGCATCCGTATATATGTTTTCATCACATTTGCTGTTTAAAGGTCTCATTGCGTCTACGTGTACTGAAGAATAATGTACTATTTTATTCCCAAGGGAGTAATGGATTTCGTTTTAAAAATTAATACAATCCGTACGTTAACCAAGGATTTTTTTTGCACAACTAAAATTTGACTATTAAGCTATAAAAAATATTATACGGTATGAAAAATGCATTATATTTATGTTTTACAATTATTTCAATGTGTTTTACATTTGTAAATTTCACGTAGATAAATCGTTATAATTTGCAATCTGGCAGGAAATTGTGACGGCCATCTAGATTTGCGCTTGACCGCGTTGCCATAGCAACGGGCAGTACAACACCGCCATTCTATGAAGGTTTTGCCTTATGATTTTTTTCTCTATGTTTTCCTCTCAAATGTGATGAAAAATATTGTGTGTAACTCAGGAGGTAAGGATTTTGTAAACTCGTGTCTATAACTTTCTCCAGCCTATTAACACTCGTTGACAAAATCGGGACCCCCTAAAGTACCTCGCACCGCACCGCGTCTGTGGATTTTTTCCTTGTTGCACAATATACTATATTGTTGATTGTTGACAAAGCAATCATCGCGTAAATGGTGTAAAAAGATGCAAAATGCTAATAATATATATCCAAGTAAAATCCACCGTTTACCTATGCAATTTTAATCAATGTCTCAATACTCTCAATATATGTATGAGTAGTTAAATAAAAAATACTCAGTATAAGGTACAGCGGGACAAATTTAGATGGAGGGGCAAATGTAATTGGTCCATTTTTTTGTCATTATTAAATACTAGCTTTTGCCCGCGAGACAAAAAGTACCCTATGTCACTCTCCATCCCTTCAACTATCTCCATTTATAATATTAGTATGGATTATTATAGTGTCCACCGGTTATATATACGTTAGGCGTGTTCAGTGGATACATGTCATGTAGAACTCAACATCATAGTCTAATAATGGAAAACAATGCATCAGTTACCATTGCCCCCCAATCGAGATTTGCCCCACTGTACTTACCAAACCAACCAACCAAAAGAGAATTGAAGGAACTCTCATATGGATTATTATTTACTGCGCTAGGTGTATATAATGTTAATGTGTTAAAAAAAACACTCAAAAACCAAGTTAGTTAGCTATTTGGAGTAATTATCGTTCCTATTCCATTTTAACTTTTGAACTATAAAACACTCAAAAACCAAGTTAGTTAGCTATTTGGAGTCGTTCCTATTCCATTTTAACTTTTAAACTATAAAACTTTTTCTAAACACAAATCAAATCTTACAAAACTTACAACCAAAAATAAAAGCTAACACAAACAAACACTAATTAAAAACTATATAAAAAAAACTTTCCCCAATTCATTCACCTGCGGGAAGCCCCTCCAAAATGCTGGCGACATTTTCCTCTGAATTGCCAACCCTATTCTCTGGGCAAAGAAAGAGCCAGCCCTGGGGTTACCTGAGACGCCTACTAGCCGAACTGACACTTCTTTCACGTTTTTTTTCGTGTCAGTCGACCAGGGACCCAGTATTTCCACTGCAAGCGCCACAAATTCCACTTTTTAACACATTTTTGTGCAGGCCCTCCATAGACGACAAGTCCTTCTACAAAGCCGTAAAGTTCACATTCAGAGCGCGACAGTGAACGTGTTAACTTGGACAAGTCACGGCCCTTTCGGTTTTGAGTGTCATTGCTATGTGAAATTACATATTTTGCGGTAAACTCCACGCGTGGATGTTAAGAGATATTGCGAACTTTTATGAGATTTCTTCATAGTTTTAAGGTCAATTGCGTAGAAGACCTTGGAAAATAGGCACATTTTTAAATTTTTCAACACTACAGGCCCATTGATATTTAATGCATTATCGCTTACAATTTTTTCATTTTGCTTATGCTTATTGCAAATGTAAACATATAAAAGGCAAGCAAACAACGATCTTCTTACAGCACATTGAATATAATAGTTATCACGGATGCAGGATACTCGCCGATGCCTACTTACTAATCCCTTCCCGCTGAGCCACCTGCATTTTACACTGCCTAGATAGCGATTGCCGACCGGAATAATTTCCGACCCCAATCCCTATTCTTATCCCCGTCCCTATCTCTATCCTTGTCCCCGTCCCCACCCCCGTCCCGTCCCTGTCCCCGTCCCTCCCCTATCCCTATCCCCGTCCCCGTCCCCTATTTTTATCCCTATTCCTATCCCTATCCCTATCCCTATCCCTATCCCTATCCCTATCCCTATCCCTATCCCTATCCCTATCCCTATCGTTATCCCTATCCCTATCCCTATCCCTATCCCTATCCCTATCCCTATCCCTATCCCTATCCCTATCCCTATCCCTATCCCTATCCCTATCCCTATCCCTATCCCTATCCCTATCCCTATCCCTATCCCTATCCCTATCCCTATCCCTATCCCTATCCCTATCCCTATCCCTATCCCTACCCCTACCCCTATCCCTATCCCTATCCCTATCCCTATCCCTATCCCTAACCCTATCCCGTTCCCGTTCCCGTCCCCGTCCCCGTCCCCGTCCCCGTCCCCGTCCCCGTCCCCGTCCCCGTCCCCGTCCCCGTCCCCGTCCCCGTCCCCGTCCCTGTCCCTGTTCCTGTCCTTGCCCCTTTCAAATTATCATGCTAGGAGGTGAACTTTGAAAAATCCTTCCTATAAGGAACTTCCGTGTCAATTTGAAATCTTGAACCAGAAGTATAGATAAAAACTAAACCTACACTTATGGCTATTTTGGATATTTTAACCCCATTGCACAACAACAGGGGAGAAAATATCTTTTCCACCTCATTAGATTTTAAAATCGTTGTATTTATCGTGATCAGCGACCCGATAAACCATAAAAACGATACCCATATTGTGTTTTTGACTTTACTTTATTTTCAAAAAACCTGAAACATGTATTTAGTCATATGTCTTTAGGAATCCTCCTGTGAAGTTGTCCCTGTCCCTGTCCCTGTCCCTGTCCCTGTCCCTGTCCCTGTCCCTGTCCCTGTCCCTGTCAAATTATCATGCTAGGAGGTGAACTTTGAAAAATCCTTTCTTAGTGCTCCTCTTATGGCTATGTTGGATATTTTAACCCTATTGCACTACAACAGGGGGTAAAATTTCTTTTCCACCTCATTACATTTTAAAATCGTTGTATTTATCGTGCTCAGCGACCCGATAAACCATAAAAACTATACCCATATTGTGTTTTTGGCTTTACCCCCTTTGCACCCCTTTAGGGGTCAAATTTTCAAAAAACCTGAAACATGTATTTAGTCATATGTCTTTAGGAATCCTCCTGTGAAGTTTCGTATAAAATAGTCAAACTAATCTTGTTTCCCCATACAAACTTTGAACCCCCATTTGAGCCCCTTAGGAGGCGAATTTAAAAAAATCCTTTCTTAGTGCTCCTCTACACTATATAAGGAACCTACGTGCCAAATTTGACATCTCTAGAACCAGCGGTTTCGGCTGTGCGTTGATATGTCAGTCAGTCAGTCAATATCTTCTTTTATATATATTTTTGATATTTAAACCCCATTGCACCACAACAGGGGAGAAGGTATTTCACTTCCGCCTCGTTAGATTTTAAAAACGTTGTATTTATCGTGATCAGCGACCCGATAAACCATAAAAACGATACCCATATTGATTTTTTGACTTTATCACCCCCTTTTCACCCTTTTAGGGGTTAAATTTTCAAAAAACCTGAAACGCGTATTCAGTCATATGTCTTAAGGAATCTTCCTGTGAAGTTTCGAATAAAATAGTCAAACTAATCTTGTTTCCCCATACAAACTTTGAACCCCCATTTGAGCCCCTTAGGAAGCGAATTTAAAAAAATCCTTTCTTAGTGCTCCTCTACACTATATAAGGAACCTACGTGCCAAATTTGACATCTCTATATAGAACCAGCGGTTTCGGCTGTGCGTTGATATGTCAGTCAGTCAGTCAATATCTTCTTTTATATATATTTTTGATATTTAAACCCCATTGCACCACAACAGGGGAGAAGGTATTTCACTTCCGCCTCGTTAGATTTTAAAAACGTTGTATTAATCGTGATCAGCGACCCGATAAACCATAAAAACGATACCCATATTGATTTTTTGACTTTATCACCCCCTTTTCACCCTTTTAGGGGTTAAATTTTCAAAAAACCTGAAACGCGTATTCAGTCATATGTCTTAAGGAATCTTCCTGTGAAGTTTCGAATAAAATAGTCAAACTAATCTTGTTTCCCCATACAAACTTTGAACCCCCATTTGAGCCCCTTAGGAAGCGAATTTAAAAAAATCCTTTCTTAGTGCTCCTCTACACTATATAAGGAACCTACGTGCCAAATTTGACATCTCATATTTAATAATTTAACATGAATTTGCGAATAAAATGATTATTATTATTCTTAAAATAACTAAAATTATAGTAAGTATTTATCTGTGAATTTTCTTAAAAGCTGTAACAGAGTAATCTAAATAAACTTATAAGTTATAATGAGTATAATGACGCCTTCGGATAATTTTAGAGTAGTGCATTCAACAGGGTGATTTGGAATCATACATTGGGGAGAACTAGGTGATACAGTATATCTAAGTTTTAAATACTATGCAGGCATCATTTAAAACACACAAAAATCTGGTGTATCATAGAAATCTTTGACATCTTATGATTTACTTGACCTTTCCTTACCTTACCTTGATCTTTGAAATATGAGACGTTCTAGATCGTTTTCATCTGATCCGATATGTGAAAGAAAACGCTCTAAGGGGTAGAAGAGTTTTTTAACACACGAGAAGTAAAATACATTTGCACCCGAGTGTAACACAAAACTTTTCCCCTCACTATAGCGAGGAAACTACAACGCAAAAAATGTGTTTATCACTGCTTCCAGTAGTTCCACAGGTGGTAAATCATTTTTATTACTAGATTCACCTACTTTTATAAATTTTAAAGCAGTTAATTTGACTTTATTCAAGGTCAAATTACTTTACCCACTAGTGGATAAAATGCGTTTTTACTAGGGCTCCCGGTCGCGTCCGTGTTTCGTGTACCCGTTGCCGGGTATCCGTTCCCGTGTTACACGAATCCGGATTTCTGGCCCGTTTGGAACGGGTAATTAGGGACCGTGTAATTAAAGTCCGGGTACCCGTGTAGTCCGTGTGTCCGGATCGACGGACTCTAAAAACCCGCGGGTCCGATCCGTTCTCGACGTATAGTGATGCTTGGTGAATGTTCGCGTTCTCGGTTCAAGCGAATATTAAAATCAGTTTAAAGAACCAAAAATGATAAAACCTTAATAACTAAAATGAAAAAAGGACAGCGGAGCAATTGTGACTGGGGGACAAATTTTAACTGCTCGATTTTTTCCATGTTTTATATTTTAGGCATTATTATATAGAGTACGCGTTTTCAGTGGCCTAAATTAGTATGATGTCAGAAAGCATGAAACTTGGTATGCACATAGCTTTGACGTTCATAAGAATAAATAGAAGTAGAAACACGCTGAGGAGTTAATCTCTTCCCCCCACTATTATCTCCCATTTTTAGCGTTTTTAAATTTTCACGAAAACTACTAAAGGTTTTGGTAAGTAAATATTACGAGTAGGTACTTACCAGAAAGATGTCTAGGAGAAGTACCATGAAATTCTCTACAATACTTCCATTTAAAGTATATTACTAACAGTCGATAGTGCTACCCCTACTCATCCCACTAGTAGTTAAAAACAAATATTATGCGGGGGACTTAAGCATAATTTGAAAATGATGAGTTAAAAGCCTACCTACCCACCTTAAAAGACACCTACTTTAAAAGACAGTATTGTAGAAAATTTTATGGAGAATATACTTTTCCTAAATATCGTGATTATAGCTTTCACGGTTTTCATAACAATATAAAAAACCTGAAAATAGTGATATAAAATGAGGGAAAAGAGGGGAAACATTGACACCTCGGCGTCTGCGTACTTTTATTTTTTTCTGTTGTGTTTGTAAGTTACCTATATACATATCAAGTCTCATGCTTTTTGTCACACCCTATCCGACTAGCGCAAGTTAAGAACCAGGACTATGGATACATATTCACTTCAAGGTGGTTCCCTCCAAAATAATTAAAAAAAATATACCATTCTTAACTAATTATTTGTAAAACAGCGCGGCTACATCTTTCGCGGAACTTTTCAAACAAAAGGTTTGTCCATGTCAAAGGGAAGCCAGGTGTGAGGTTTGAGTGTCATTATTATTAGTAAAAAACCGGCCAAGTGCGAGTCGGGCTCGCGCACAAAGGGTTCCGTAGCAGCAAACCAAAATTACAGTTAAATCAACCTATCTCAAAAACTATAAGAGATACTTTGATCAAACCAAAAATCGTTGAAAGAGTTAATTAGCATGCATCACCTCTATTTTTTTTAGAATTTTATACCCCGTAGTTATAAAAATAGAGGGGGGGGGACATACTTTTTACGACTTTGAGAGCTGATATCTCAAAAACCGTTCACTTTAAGAAAAATGTTTTTTAGAAAACTTTATATCATTTTAAAAGACCTTTCCATTGATACCCCACACGGGTATGTACATCGAAAAAAAAATTTTCATCCCTCAGTTACATGTATGGGGGGCCCCACCCCCAATTCTTTTTTTTACTATTTAGTGTCATAATTTTGTAGCGGTTCATACAACACATATTCCCATCAAATTTCATCACTGTAGTACTTATAGTTTCCGAGTAAATCGGCTGTGACAGACGGACAGACGGACAGACGGACAGACGGACAGACGGACATGACGAAACTATAAGGGTTCCGTTTTTGCCATTTTGGCTACGGAACCCTAAAAATCACCACGGGTATTGGTTATTGTGCCGCCCACAAGTCATTATTATATTACCTTTGTCTTCTCATGCGACTTTAATTCTACTAACTTCTTAGATAAAAACTAATAACTCGATAGTTCAAATACATTTCATTTAGTATACGCGAAATAATCCGTTTCCATAGTTATGTATTTTATCTATTTAAGTATGTATATCGTCGCGCAGCACCCATAGTAAGCTTTGCTTAGTTTGGGGCTAAGTCGATCTGTTTAATGTCCCCAATATTTATTTATTTATTTTAAAACTATGAGACATAGATATAACTATAATAAATTGCATGAGTAACTGTCGCGGTAACCGAAGACAATATTTTGAAGTATATTTGTCAGAATCTGTACATATAGTAAGTACCTATAGGTGGTATGGTCCCTATAGGTAGTTAGTAAGTCTCCATGAACATCATAAAACAATCAATTAATATAACTAATATAGTATTTTTCACACAAACCAATACCCTTCTATTAGTTAACCTAGAGACATATAAAGTCCATTAAACTCGCAATTGCCTTAAGCAACTTTATTGAAAAAAACCAATAGACTAGTGTGCCTGGCGAAAGTATGGACCTATAGGAATACGTTTGTAATATTTGTATAGCCTATAACGTAACGGGAATAAGTGCAAAAAATATAATTAACACGTTATTGACTCAAATAAAATGAGTATGTATAAAACCAATTCGTATTCGTTCGCTATATTAACATAAATTTTAAAATTCACCTATTTTTTTAAATACAAACTGGCACGGCAATAAGTCGATCGGTCCGCCGGCCGCCTCGTGTGTTCAATACCCGAACGGTGCCGAGGTCCGTGCGTCCGGCCGTCCGGCCCCGAACGCCGATTCGGCACTACACGCGCGAACGGCACTACACGGGAACGGACTTCGGCGGGTTCGGGTAGTTCGGACGCTTAGCACCGCCGGGGCTAAGGGGCCGGACGCACGGATCGGCGGGTAGTAACGAATATCCAGAGCCCTAGTTTTTACCCGCTGGTATTAAAGGACAAAACACGTGTTTCCGAGCTAGTGAGGGGAAAAATAAGTAACACTACGATAGTTGGCTTACTTGGCTGAATACTCAATTTTTTATTAGAAAAATTAGATTAGATTACTGGTGTCTCAACTGGTGTGGTTAGCTATGTGGCTCTACTGCACTTAAACTTTGACCATTATAAATAATTATCAACATCATTACAAGAATTTCTGTAGTTCTACAAGCAATCCGTTTACGCTGGATTTTGGTCCGTAGCAATACGGTAGAGTTTGCGCAACCGTGTCACGATTTACCAGTTTGTGTGGCAAGCCGCAGGCACGCAGCTATGTTATGTTGGTAGGGCTCGCCACCAGTGAAACTGGGCCTATAACACATGTGCGAATAAGGTTTAATTATTTACGCAAGTCTCGTATATGAATTGAGTCGTTTTAAGAAAAGTAAGAGAAGTAAATAAAAATTGTATTTTGATAGACGTGATTGTCAATATCAATCAAGTATGTAGTTGGTTCTAGTATGCAGAAGAGTATCTTGAGGAGAGGCGTGCCAAACTAGTGGTAAGACGGGCCTATTCCAGGCCCCGTAGCCGAATGGCATTTCTCCGACGCGAAACAAAAACGAAACGCCGCGAAAGGTAATCTAGCTCTGTCTTGCCAATACGCAAGAGCGATAGAGATAGATATCTACTAGCGTTTCGTTTCGTGAGCGTTTTGTGAGCGTTTGTGTCATTCGGATACGCACCCAGATGTTGCGAATATAGCGGGATTAACCCATTATTTTTTACGCCCATTAGTTAGATGTTCTTAGGAATAGAGACGGGAGAGTAATTAAATATTTCTTTTGATAGATATGGTGGTCAATTTAAAACAAATACCTTGTTTTTGTTAGCATGCAATAATGTTACGAATGTATTGGGACACAGGAAGCGTGGCTAACTGCCTAACCAACAGTAAAACTGGGCCTAAAACAACTTATATGTGGAATTGAGGGTTACGCCATTCTTACGCATATTAAAATTATTTGCCCATGACCGGACAGTAAGAGAGTAATTTAAAAGGTAGTACCAAATAATTGGTAAACAGTTATTAGCATGCAGTTATGTTACGAGTCTGTTCGGGGGAGGCGTGCCAACCCACTAGTGAAACTAGGCCTATCTACAACTACATTGTCGAATATTGGCTTCGTGCGAAGTGCATGGAGGGCGTAAGCAAAGCGATCGCAGTGCTTGCGGTGGTCAAAATCGACACTGATTGTGGTTGTCATCTATCAAAACTCATAAAATATAATACAATGTGTAATGTTTGATATGGGGCATTAATGTTGTTTCGTTGTTAATTGTAAAAATAATGGCATAAATAGTCGTTGCACGTTCTATGCGTTTCTTAGAGCACACTGGAAATTGGATCAAAGAACTAAATGGATAGCTACGGTGAAAAGAAAACGTAAGTGACTTGTCAAAACAGAACATTATAATAAATTATATTTAAGCTTTGTTTACCTAATAAAAAAAACAGCTACTGGAATAAGAAACATGCTGCAAGCCCTAAACACAGAGAGTCAGAAAATAGGACTACAAATGAACGCCACAAAAACAAAAGTGATGACTAACAGCTACGAGCAACCAATAAATATAGAAGGAAGAAAAATAGACTATGTTCAAGAGTATGTATACTTGGGAAAACTGATATCCTTTAACAAAAAAAGGAACGACAATGAAATTGACAGAAGAGTTAACATAGCGTGGTCCAAATACTGGGCTCAAAAAGAGATTTTAAAGGGAAACTATGGCCTGAAACTGAAGAAAATTATAATGGACTCCTGCATCCTACCCAGCCTCACTTACGCCAGCCAAACATGGGTGTACACCAAGAGGGTAAAGAGCAAAATTCTCGCATGTCAACATGCAATGGAAAGGAGCATCTTGAAGTTAAGGAGGATCCAGAAAACTAGAAATGAAGAAATAAGGAAGAAAACTAAGCTGACAGATGCTCTTCAACATGCACTATCGCAAAAATGGAAATGGGCTGGACATTTGGCGAGATACCAAGATAAGAGATGGACTCTACATGCAACCAGATGGCCAGGCCCCACTGGTAAGAGGAAGGATGGGAAACCACGCAAAAGATGGGTTGACGACATTGTAAAGGTAGCAGGAAGGAACTGGATGGACACCGCTCAGAATAGAGAAAAATGGCAAAGCTTGGAGGAGGCCTTTACCCTATCAGGGACCACAAATAACTAAAAGACAAATTAAATGAAAAGTAAAGAAGAAAGACAAAAATGTGGAAAGAAGGCTAAATAAATAAAATAAATACCTAATATTGTTCAATACGCTGTTAGTATTTTTCCTACCGTAAAAGATTATGCTTAAAGATTCAGGCCTAGCTTGGGAATAGGCCCGTGTCGGATATTTCTGCGGCCGCAGACATGACTAGGTACTTACGTTTAGATTTGTTTTATATGGCATTAACGGGACGGAGGTTTAGCGAATACCATATCACTAGCTCGAAGAACTTGTACCATTACTCCTATGTTCTTCAAGATTCCTTATATGCCCTACCAGCACCAATTTATTGACTCTTTTTGTAGTCTGGGGTTGGAAGTTTATACCGTGAGTAATGCTTTGGAAACTGATTTTTGGTATTATATCCATGTCTTTATAATCTATCTACCTAAATTACACTTGAAATAGTAGCTCTTGTTATTCGATTTATTTAAAATTAACGAAAAATCGTTAAAATATAATGTTTGTTTACATGTCATTTTTTGACATTTTCCACTTCAAGTTCACATGGTAGTGGGCGTAATTGTCGTGCACGTAGTCAATAGCAGGCTTACGCCATTTATATGTTACGCATATTAACTTTATTTGCCGATGGTAGATAGTAACAGATGAGAGGGTTATTACAAATTGGTTATGATGGTACTTTGCAATAAAAAGTCGTCGTAAAATTGGCCTTAAGAAAAGAGAAAATACACGTTTTGCCTATTTTACACCATTAAAAAGTCACCATTTCTTGATGATGCGTTTCCAATGTGATAAGTGAGATAACATCATCATCATCATCATTTCAGCCTTCGTATAACAGAATTGTGAAAGTCACTAAATCCATTCTACATGGAAAAATACTATAGTAGGTATTTGCAGAACCAGACAAATAACACAGTGATTTTGAAAAATCATACGCTTGTGAATTGTGAATAACCCAGTCCTAAAGTACATGCGGTAGACCACATAATAAGCTAAACCTACATCGCAAATCGGCGTTAAACCGGCGAAGATCGCCTCACGCACGGCACAGATACTTACCGGCGTTTGCGTCACTTGCGTTACAAAATGCGCAGGAAATCGAATGCAACTTGCAATGACGCTTCCCTATTTGCGTTGCGGTAACGTTACATCCGATTATTAATCTTGAACTAAATCATGCCGATTTTAAATGGTTACGTTTTACTTTATAAATATTAAATAAATTAGCCAGTTGCATGAGAAGGTGAAGTTAGAATTAGGTGCGGATAATACCCAAAGTACTTTCTACCTATCATTGTCTACTAGGAAAAACAATTGATATTTGCAAACCAATCAAAACTAAGACACTTTTGAATGAAATATTCCACAGTAGCAGATTCAAGACATAACACCACCTTGTACTGTAGGCTATGCTATTAGGAGGTTTATTGGGGCGCCTCTTTGTGGGTGGCACAAAGTCACAAACATTAAACAACAGGCCTTCTTTGTATGTAACTACAATGTAGATACAATAAAACATAGCTATAAACATTACTAACACCAACAATTCCTAATGTAAAAGTTATATTATTTCCTTTACAGATAAAACATGACGTCGGAAATCAACGAGTGGTACCGAGGCCGAAAGGTCCTGGTGACGGGGGCCTCCGGTCTCATGGGCAAGGTGCTCATTGAGAAGCTGCTATATTCCGTGCCTGATGTGGGCTGCGTGTACGCTCTGGTGCGGAGCAAGCGCGGCAAGACGCCTGAGTCGCGGATAGAAGACATGTGGAAACTACCCGTAAGTTATACGAGTGTTATAGACTTATAGAGACCGAAAGGTCCTGGTGACAGGAGCCGACCGCCTCACCGGCCCTGTCCGGCAAAGGGCTCTTAGAAATGCTTCTGTATTCCGTGGGCTGCGTGTAGGTGCGCACTGGTGCGGAGCAAGCGCGGCAAGACGCCCGAGTCACGGATAGAGGACATGTGGAAACTACCCGTAAGTTAACCGAGTGTTAAAGAGACCGAAAGGTCCTGGTGACAGGAGCCGACCGTCTCACCGGCCTTGACCGGCAAAGGGCTCTTAGAAATTCCTCTGTATTCCGTGGGCTATGTGTAGGTGCACACTGGTGCGTAGCAAGCGCGGCAAAATACCCGAGTCACGGATAGAGGACATGTGGAAACTACCCGTAAGTTACACGAGTCGTACTGAGAATGTAAGGTTCTGGTGACGGGGGCCTCCGGTCTCATGGGCAAGGTGCTCATTGCAAGCTGCTATACTGGTTCCATGCCAGATGTAGGTTGTGTAGTAAGCCCTGATGTGGAACAAGCGCGGCAAGGCGCCGGAGTCGCGGATAGAACACATGTGAAAACTACCCGTAAGTTATGCGAGTATTACCGAGGTTGTCAGTTCCTGGTGACAGGACCTCTGGTCTCAAGACTCTCATGGGCAGTGCTCATGAAAAATATGAAATAGGTATTCCGTGACAGATGTAGGTTGTGTGTAGTAAGCCCTGATGCGGAACAAACGCAGCAAGACGCCCGTGTCCCGGATAGAAGACATGTGAAAACTACCCGAAAGTTAGACGAAGCCGAAAGGTCTTGGAAACAGGAGCTTCTCTCCTATCTAAGGTATTCGTAAATATTCGCATGACCAAAGGAAGATGCACACGGAATAGCCATTATACCAATAGCTTTATTATTATTGCAGTCACGTTATTACTAGGTAGTCATTTCAAATAACCTTTAACCTGTAAGATACTCATTTGTATACATAGATACTACCCGCCTACTGAGATTATATCTAATGAAACAAAGCTAATGAACGGTTTGTACATAAAATAAACTTAACAAAAAACTTTTACCTAGGTACCTACTCGTAGGTATTATCTGTGCACATCATACAATGTTACAAAATGAATTAAATATGTTGCTTCAGCTATAGAAGCTTGTCAGTAATACTCATAGTTACCTACTCGTTTGTCAATAATCTTTCTTTCTTTATAATAAAATAGAATTTTGAGCGAAGCTTGGTCGCCCAGGTACTCATATTTAACATGCAAATTATATAAACATATTTTGACACACTTGAAATTAAAGCAGGTTAAGTATTTAAGGGCCTACTATGTGAAGTGTATGTTCTGTTCCAGTTATTCTCAAGGCTAAGAGAAGAGAAACCACATGTGATGAAGAAACTGATTCCCGTGACGGGAGACATCTGCTATGATAACCTCGGGATCGACGATCAGATGCTGCACAAACTTTATAACGAGGCAAGTACATTTATTTTCACCACACCAACTGGTAAAGGCTCTCTTTGCTATTCGAAATAGATAGCAAAATTGCATTTTATCCACAAGAGTGCAAAGTAATTTCATACAAATTTTAACTTGATGTCTTAAGCTGGCTGGTAGATTTTACCTATTAATGATGATTTTTAATCATAAATATTGAATAAATTGATGGATTTGTTTCTTTTTTTTTTTAGGTTTTTAGAAATTTATTTATTTCAAAATTGAACGATATTAATAGTACAACTAAAATACAATTAAATTAAAAACTAATCTAAATTAAACTAAGTTTTAACTTAAATAATTAAAAAAGATATATACGTACCTAATATACATATAAGTATGATGATGTTTGTATGATGTTTTATAGTCAGTATTTTGTTCGTGTTGGTGTGATGAAAAATTTATTTGAATTCACTGACAACCTAGTAGTCTAGAGTGGTGGTCAGAAATATAACCATGAAAAAAATCCTGAACCCACACTGCAGTAGCAAGCTGGTCTAGCCAACACAATGAACGTTTGCCCAACGATAACGAAACGCTGTGTCTCTCTTATACTCTTCTGTAGGTAATTGTACGACTGTGATAGTTGCGTTTCGTTCTCCATGGAGTTAACTAACGAACCCAATAAGTACTAAGGTCAATTCAATACGGAGAAGTGTGTCTGGCCTGTCACATTTGGCTGTTTTACTCATTGTCACTGGTGGTTTTGCTAGTTCATACTTTTGTATCTTGCTACTTACGATTAGTGGTAAACGTATTGAACTCGCAATAAACACTGATCATCCTTTAAATACTTAGGCTAAATGAGAAGGCCAGACACACCCATTTAAATTTAATTTATCTCTATGGCTGAAACAACAAGTGTTTTACTATATTAATGAGTTTCTACAAATTTAATAATAGTAATAATGTTAGTTATTTAGTATAGTTAAGTACCCAACCTATGTCTTGTCCACTTATACATGCAATGCAATGTATGTTAAATCAAGACCACATTTTGCATGCCTAACCAGCAAAATACGTCACTGTACAGGAATATCTTACCAATGTCACCTTGTACCATATTTTTGCAGATAAAAATTTATTTATTTATTGACCTTAGTCCTTTTAGTATTGTGCCCAGCACGGAAAGCATGGTCGCGCGATAGACGATAAAATAGCAGGCCGTCCCTATCGCACTAT
This sequence comes from Leguminivora glycinivorella, assembly GCF_023078275.1. Taxonomy (NCBI): domain Eukaryota; kingdom Metazoa; phylum Arthropoda; class Insecta; order Lepidoptera; family Tortricidae; genus Leguminivora; species Leguminivora glycinivorella. The sequence goes on from NC_062977.1 coordinate 15,694,418, forward strand.
TTGTAAGTGCGATAGGGACGGCCTGATATTTTATCGTCTATCGCGCGATCATGCTTCCCGAGCAGGAGTAGGTAGGTGTAGGGTTGCAAATAGAAAATAAAACAAATGTTTTTTAGAATTACTTATGAAAAAAAAACATGAAAAAAAGAGCATTATTGTTTTTGTTCTAAATATGGTTTTTTTTCAGATGAACAAATAATTCTACAATAATTAACGGTTTTTCGTGAGTTGTAACCGTGTTTCAATAACAATAACGTACATTTTAATTCGATTAACATTTAGTATACAAACGTTTATTGGGGAATCCCCGATGCGGCGTGCAGCGTGAAGAGGCGGTGGTGTTACCAATAGTAAATAGTGATAACTACCAACTTCAGATTTCGTAAATGTTACTTTTATAAGAACAGAAATTAAAGTTATTTGATTAAATCCGTTTAATAGTTAACATTAAGTCTAAAAAACCGTATAAAAGTATTAACTGCTTTGCAAATTTAGAAAAAAAAACATACTCCAGAAAAAAAAACTGTTTTTTTCACGTTTTTTTTTGTTTTTTTTTTTTCAAGCCAGAAAAAAACCGTTTTTTTTGCAACCCTAGGTAGGTGACTTTACAATGTAAACCCTAAAAAGTGGGCATGAATTATACATATTTTTAATTCTTGGGTGTTCATTTCCAGGTTTCAGTAGTATTCCACTTCGCAGCCAGCCTGCGACTAGAAGCACCATTGAAGGAAGGGCTGGAAATGAACACCAGGGGAACTCTGCGTGTCATCGAGATAGCCAGGAACATGAAGAATCTGGCGGCGTTTGTGCATCTGTCGACTGCATTCTGCTATCCTGACTACGAGAGGATGGCTGAAAAGGTATGGGGCTACACTGCTACATATGTAATAAAATCAGAAATCTTGTAATATTTTCTAATAAGGTATTCTAAAATGTCAAAAACTCATGACTGAGGCTCAGAATTTGTTAATGACTCTTTTTTTGGCAGTACTGTAAAGAAGCCGCAGCAATGCTAAAATGCGCATAACGATAGATGTAACTTACCGAATTAAAACTATTCTTAACGAGAAAGACAGATGTTTTTGATGTCTTTCAGGATCTTGGATTACTTATCTTAAATACTTACTATTTACTTATCATACCTAAATGTGTTCGAGTCTCACGGAAGCATTAACTTCTAAATTTCTAGGTGCATGACCCACCTCACAATCCTCACGAGGTACTACGCGCTGCGCAATGGCTATCAGATGATCAGCTGAATCTCTAGCCCCGTCCATCATGAATATGCATCCCAACTCATACTTGTACTCCAAACGGCTGGCCGAGGCGCTGGTCAGGGATTGTCATCCGGAGCTACCGGCTTGTGTAGTTCGACCCAGCATAGGTGAGATATTTTACAATACATATTTAATCATAGCCCGTAAACATTCTGGCTCCGTCCATTGTTACATACATACTAACTCATACAGAATCTTTTAGCCTTCAACGAGTGCACTTTGATGCCCTGTACTTCAAAATGCCATATTTCTGTCTAGTTTAACATAGTATAGGTAGGTGAGGTATTAGACAAAACCCCACAAACTTGAACCTTTAAATCATTCTTGCAGGGTCCCCCCACATCTAGCGTCTCGCGAGCGTCGCGTCAGCCAACTGTATGGAAAAAGACGTAAATATTAAGCGGTTAATGTCACACATCTATCGACGTTGTAACAGTGTAATTATTGAATTGTGCAACCTCCACAATAACAGCTAAAGCTTGACCAGAAATATATGACTAAGTACGCGCCATCTTGCGGAATTTCATTAGAACTATTTTCTTCATACTATACTGAACTGTCTACCCCATACATCAGAATAACAGCGCCCTCCTGACAATAGTCATATATCTCTGGTGCCGTAGCCGAATGGCATTTCTGCGACGCGACGCGAGTTAGTCTGGCTCTGTCGCGCCAATACGCAAGAGCGATAGAGATAGATATCTACCATGCGCGGATCCAGGGGGGGAGGTCATGGGGGTCATGACCCCCCCCCCTGGAGCCTAGGATGGTCATACAAATAGACCACGTGACCCCCCCCCCCCCATGGGGCCTGGGCCTTTACCACGTGACCCCCCCCCCCCTGGGCACGAAGCTGGATCCGCGCTTGATATCTACGAGCATTTCGTTTCGTGAGCGTTTGTGCCATTCCGCTATACGTAGGCTGGTCAGGCTTTAAGTATGATTTGTAGGTAATATCTGGGAGATCGAAGTTTGTTCGAAAACATAATTATCTAATCTCAAAACTACGCCTTTTCCAAGAGATAACACTTAGCTAAATCGATTTCTCGTCCCTAAAACCCCCATAAAAAAATTGCTCGTTTAAAATAACAAGATTGTAAATTGTCATTCCAGTGACCCCCTCATACAAGGACCCGATACCAGGCTGGGTGGATAACCTCAACGGGCCTATCGGCCTCATGGTGGGTGCCGGAAAGGGCGTCATCCGCTCCATGCACTGCTACGGACATTACCACTGCGAGGTCATTCCTGTAGACATCGCGATCAACGCCATCATAGTGATCGCGTACAAGATCGGCACGCAGGCGGAACGGTAAGGACACTAGAGATATTTAGACTCGTATAAGGCCCGATACAAGCTGGGTTGACAACCTCAATGGGCTCATCGGCCTCGTGGTGGGCACCATCATTGCGAAGTCATTCCTGTAGACAACACGGTCAACACGCACGTCTAGTTGCGCGTCAGGCGTCGGGAGGTGCGCACGCATACGTTGTGGTCCGTCAACCGCGCTCGTGTTATTATTTAAGTACTGATAGTTTTCGATCTACCCTCAATATGGATGAGGATAACTCCGGAGATGAAAGTGATAAAAGTGATACGGAGATCATAAAGGAAAGTGAAAGAGAGTTAAACCAGATAATGGAAAGTCAAGTGTGTCCGATTTCGGAAGCTGAGAAGGAATACATGGATTTATCGCCTCAGAACTTTGACAGTAGATTAGAAAAAAGGAAGGAGCGTGAAGATGATATAAATCATGAAGAAGAGTTTATAGAAGTACGAGTAAAAAGAAAACCGAAGCGTCTTTTAAGAAGTACGTCTACAAAACAGCAAGAAGGTGAGAACAATGTTTCGGAAGAGATTAATAAGTCTGAGATTAGCGTCACGTCTAGCAAGGAATTGCCGAAACAAATGGCTTTGGCTAGATTATTGAGAGAAGAGAATATTTGCAATATAAACAAAATAAAGTACAAATCGCCTTTTAAAGTTTTGATTTGCTTTGAGACTGATGCCGAGTAAAAAATTTAAAGAGTTAGACTATATTTGCCGAAAAACTTTAGAAACAACTATGACGTATGGATTGATAAGAGGAGTAGATCTAGAATTTTCTGAAGAAGATATTTCAGCTATTTTAAAGAGTGAAATTAAGATTTTAGCAGTTAAAAGACTAAAACGACTGGATTTTAATGGTAAATGGGTAGATAGTGAAGCAATAAGATTATGCTTTGAGGGAAAAACAATACCAATCGATGTGTCAGCGCCAAACTTCCAGCATCCCGAACACTGAGTCACTGGAAATATATATTTTTCCACGTTAAATTTTGTCTCATAAGACAAAATTTAACGTGGAAAAATATATATTTCCAGTGACTCAGTGTTCGGGATGCTGGAAGTTTGGCCACATTATTAAAGTATGCCCGACAAAGAAAATACTATGCCCAAAATGTGGAAGTGCAGACCATGCTAACTGCGAATTAAAGACATACAAATGCCTCAACTGTAAAGGTCTCCATTTCGTACTAGACAGATCTTGTCCCATGTATCAAAAAGAAAAAGAAATAAGGAATATTATGAGCAAAGAGAATATTCCCTACAGACAGGCTCTCCAGATAGTGACACGAAATTATCCAAACAATAATTCAGTGATGGCCGGAACTCAGATAAGTACCAGAACTCAGCTCTCAGAAATAGTAGAAGTTCCAACACAAGTAAGGCAAGTCACTGACCGTCCGATGTACAGTCAAGTTATTACAAGAGCTGAATTCCATAGAGAAGGTAGTCCAGAAAGAAATACAAAGGAAATGAAAACATCTACAAAAAAAAAGAAAAAGAAGAAGGCAAGGGGAAATGACGATGGGTTCCTTGCTGGAAACACAATGGAGTGTGAGGAAACAGAAGAGGAGTTCAAAGGTATGACAAATAATGAAGAGGTGAACAATAGAAAATTTGAGTTACGGAAATTGTTGGCTAAAGCTTACAATATTTGGAAGTCGAAGGAAACTGTAGAAGAGAAAATAAGTGCTATAGTGATGGTGATATTTGAAGAAATAAAACTGTTTGTGTGTAGTGTAGTATCTGGTCGAAAAATCTTTGAGACTATTTTGGATATTTTCGGTACCAATAATAATGGATAGTACGAACCTTAATAATATACGCTTAAATATCTTGCAATGGAACGCACAAAGCCTAAAGCCTAAATTAATAAGTTTTGGAGAGCTTCTGATAAAAGAAAAAGTTCATGTGGCTGCGTTAAGTGAGACTTGGCTGGACTCCGAGGACAGGGTAAGAATATCTGGTTATAACATTTATAGGAAAGATAGGTCAGATTCGTATGGAGGCGTAGCGATAATAGTACACAACTCTATTCGAAGTGAGTTAATACCCATCCAATTGCGACATCCTGATATTGAAGTAATAATTGTTAAACTGTATAATTGTCACCATATACAAAATATTGTTTCAATTTATTGTACATCGCCTGTTAGGACACAAACATCAGATTGGGATGACTTATTCACTCTGTTTCACAATAAAACAATAATTTTGGGGGATTTTAATGGTCATCATCTACAATGGTCTGCTCGATCAGACGCAAGAGGGGGGCAGCTTTCTGATTCGGCCTTAGAAAATGGATATACCTATCTTAATGACGGGACACCTACTAGGATAAAATTAGTGAATGGAGTGCTGCAACAATCTTCACCAGATATTTCATTTCTGTCCAATGACATTGCTGTGTATTTTGAATGGCATGTCATGAATGAGAATCTTGGTAGTGATCACATGATCATTAAATTATACACTAATATCCCTAAAAGAACCAATAATCTGCGTAAGAGAAACTTTAAGAAAATTGACTGGTCAAAATTTTGTAGCAGTATGGCAGATGCATTTACTGCAGAAAAAGTAGGTAATATAGAGATACTCGACGCGTCCCGTGTGCAGGAAATGTACGATTATTTTTCATCTCAACTCAAAATAGCTTCAGATCTCAGTATTCCACTGATTAAAATCTGTTCTGATCCAGAATCTAAATTTAGACCCAAGGGTTACTGGAACCAAACTATTTCAATGGCAATAGCTCAAAGGAGGTTAGCTCTCAGATCATTTAGACGTAACCCAACACCCGCAAATTTATCTACTCTGGAGTCAAAAACCCAAGAAGCTTATAAACTGATCCAAAACGCTAAATCATTACACTGGCAGAAATTTTGTAACTCATTTGATGAAAATACATCAGCAGCGGATATGTGGAGACGCATGCGTTGGATGAAAGGCGTTAATAAACATCGTCAGTTTGTTTCAATAGATAAGCAGGAAAAACTTTTAACTTCACTCACGCCCGAAACAGCAACCAATAAGTCTCCCAATTTTAAATCCATAAATGTATTGATGGAAGAGGATTTTGAAATGGCAGAACTCGAAAGTTGTTTGAAAAAGAAGGATACTGCACCGGGAGATGATGAAGTTACATATAGTATGATAACGAAGCTACCAGATGATGCAAAAAAATATCTGCTAAAGTTATTCAACTTAATTTTTCAATCTGGTAAAGTCCCAGAGCAATGGCGTTGTGTACTCTTATTACCTATACCCAAAACTTCTGACTCTAGTACTGTTGACCGTAAGCTTAGACCTATTTCTCTAATGTCATGTGTATGTAAAATTTTCCATGCCATGTTGCTAAAAAGATTAGAATGGTTTGTAGAAACGAACAACGTATTTTCCCCTCACACAGTCGGTTTTAGAAAATCTCAGTCATGTCTGGATTGCCTAAGTCGCTTCGTGACATATATCCAAATAGGTTTTACACATAACGAACCAACACTGGCTTGCTTCTTGGACATAGAAAACGCCTATAATAACGTATCTGTAGAAAGTGTTTTATGTATTTTAGATGAATTACAAGTGGGAAGTAAATATTGTAAATACCTATGGTCATTCCTTACTGAAAGATACCTAAAAATACGGTCCGAAGATGGGGAGCAAACAGTTACGAGACGAACTGATAGAGGTTTAGCGCAGGGAGATCCAATCTCACCCTTTCTTTTTAATGTAGCCACATACAGAGTGTGTCGGTTTTTGACACAAAACGTGTCAGTAGCCCAATATGCTGACGATTTTGTAATTTATGTGAGAGACAAAGATATTAAATTATGTGAAGCACATATACAAGCTGCATTGGAGTATATTGTACATGAATTGGATAAATTAGGTTTACAATTGTCCAGCAATAAAACCCAACTTTGTATTTTTAGTCGAGGCAAGAGAAGAATCCTACCTAGCATAAATGTTGGTGATGTCTCGCTCACTTGTTTACCCTCTGTAAAGTATCTTGGTATATGGCTAGACAGCAACCTCACATGGTGCAAACACATCAATGAGACAGCACACAATTGTACCAAATTTCTTAACCTCCTTAAAGTTTTATCTGGACCTTCTTGGGGTGTGCATACAAAACACATTCGGCGGCTTTACATATCACTCATACGTAGTAGGATGGACCACGGCTGCACTTTATTTGGTAACAGCGCCAAATGTCATATCTCTAAACTGGACAAAATACAAAATCAATCATTACGGATTATAGGTGGTTTTATCAGGAGTTCTCCAATACATGTAATGGAAGCCGAACTATGTATTCCGCCACTGTTTGTACGAAGATTATATCTCGGATATAAATATATCTTAAAATCGCGTTCGTGGACGAATAATATAACAATAGAGTTGCTTAAAGAACTTAGTATACTATGTTTAACAAGATACTGGCTACACAAAAAGATACCACTTTTAGTTGACGCTTTCAATAAAACAGAGGTCATCGAGATATACTCTTCTCCAGTTCTGGATTTGTTCGCAGCTGATATATGGCTTTCTAGGATAGACATTAAAAATATTGCGATAAGTGAATTAAATTGTCTTAAAAGCTCTAAATGTTTTTACACAAGCGATACACTAAAGTGGAATGTAATTGAAGAGCTGCAAGCAAAATATCGGGACTGGCATATAGTGTTTACAGATGGATCTAAAAGTAAAGATAGGCAAGGCTCTGCATTTTTTGACCCTTCTCTTAATGAACATGGCATGTACAAAGTTAATAACAAAGTGTGTATTATGACTTTGGAACTCATCGCTATCTCTAAAGCACTAACATATGCCGAAAGTCATAATTGGGACAAAATTGTCATTTGTTCCGATAGTAAAAGTGCAATACAACATTTGGCTCGATGCGCCTCTGGCAACAGAGGTGTACCGATAGCTTTCGTTGTACTTCGCCAGATACTGAAGATAGTTACTCAGAACATAAATGTGAGATTGCAATGGGTGCCGTCGCATATTGGTATATGGGGTAACGAGGAGGCTGACAAATTGGCGAATGCTGCTTGTTCAGATGGCGTAGAGTGCGATACCAGACCATGCTACTCTGAAGTTATACCCGAGTTTAAACATAAGTGTCAAATGTTTTGGAGGGAATACTTCGATGAGCGTAGTAAAAATAAAGGCATTTGGTACAGAACGATACAATGTGAGCCTCCTCGTATACCGTGGTTTGTTAACTGTAAGTTAGGACGAAAAACGATTAAATGTATATTTAGAGTCAGATCCGGCCACATTCCATCAGGGAAGTTTGCATTTCTTATGAAAAAAGCTAATTCACCAAATTGCGATGTGTGTGGACAAATTGATGATTTACTCCACATTCTGATGGAATGTGATCGAAATCGGCAGCAAAGAGAAGCATTTTTGCAAAAATTTTGTTTAAATAGACTGGATGTAGGGTATGTTCAGAGTATTCTGAACAACCCTACATCTGACGCAACCTTGTACTTGTGTAGTTTAGTGGAGTGCCGCCAGTAGATACACAAGTATAGGGGCTTCTAAATATAAAATATGTGTATGTCTAAAATCTGATGATTAACAACTGTTTTTGAAACGATGGAGCTGCCATGTCAAAAAGACAAAAGCTCCTAAATAAATAAAGATTTAAAAAAAAAAAAAAACACGCACGTCACTTTATTCGCAAGTAAAAACATTGCACTTTATTCGCAAGTAAACAAATAATTGATATGTTAGCTTTCAATACAGAAATCGACACCAAATGACAGCCGCGTATGGATGTAACTTTGATCAAAAGTGAAAAGTAAAATCACCTAGTCAAGCTAGTTTAACCAACCTTACATTATGTTGCTTTCTTATCCACTTGACAGTCCAACGATAGCATAGTACACAACACAAGCCTTCTTGAGCTTACCGTGGGCCTCAGTCAATCTGTAACCATGTCCTATAATATTTATTTATTTATTTATTTTATATATTCGGCAGTGCCTTGTCAAACTCCGCGTGTTTGTGTTTCATTTTGAATTTGTTTAATTTTTTTTGGATATCTTCATGAGAACTGTATGTATGTGTTGGTTGTGGTATCATTATAAAGGTAAAATAATATAGGTATAATAGTATATTTCTCTAATATGTAATAAAAAAACCGGCCAAGAGCGTGTCGGGCCACGCTCAGTGTAGGGTTCCGTAGTTTTCCGTATTTTTCTCAAAAACTACTGAACCTATCAAGTTCAAAACAATTTTCCTAGAAAGTCTTTATAAAGTTCTACATTTGTGAATTTTTTCATATTTTTTAAACATATGGTTCAAAAGTTAGAGGGGGGGGGACGCACTTTTTTTTCCTTTAGGAGTGATTATTTCCGAAAACATTAATATTATCACAGAATATATAATAGTACAAGTACAGAAGGCCCACTGCTTTGATGTTTACGAAATGCCGCCTTTTTAAATGCCTACAAAATTCTAACAAAGAAACGAGCCGCACGTGCGCAGCGTCGGAGGATAGGGTTGCCTATGGATTAAAACGAATTAATTCTCAGATAAAATGTTATACTATACATTCATGTTTAGGGTACTTTCTAGGTATATATACAGTATCTATATATTTTTGTTTAAGCCTTCAGCGTCACAAGCATTATTGAACTTTTCCGTGGGACTTAATCAATAAGATCTGTGTAAGATTATCCTATTTTATTCATGATGTCTATTGAACTATGCATTATTAGCCATTCCACAAGTGGACATCACATATGAACCTTAAAAAAACTCGCGACGTAAAGTAACAATAGAAAGTGCGAACGTGCGTTCCGTGAGAACGCGCGCCACCCCTGATTAGGCCGCGAACTCGCGGCCGCCAACATGTACTTGTAGCGCGGCGATACAATCGCGGAGTGAGCCGCCCCTGATATTATGCAAAAACGATTTTAGTAAACCCTTATTCATATTTCAATACCTATCCAACAATGTATCACACGTTGGGGTTAGAATGAAAAAAAATATCAGCCCCCACTTTACATGTAGGGGGGGTACCCTAATAAAACATTTTTTTCCATTTTTTATTTTTGCACTTTGTTGGCGTGATTGATATACATATTGGTACCAAATTTCAGCTTTCTAGTGCTAACGGTTACTGAGATTATCCGCGGACGGACGGACGGACGGACGGACAGACAGACATGGCGAAACTATAAGGGTTCCTAGTTGACTAGGAACCCTAAAAAGGGGGTCATCGCTTAAAATTTCCTGTAATTTAAGTAATAGTTAAATAAAAAATTTCTTCATTTTTTAGGGTTCCGTAGTCACTATAACACAATACTATTATAACACAATACTTTTCCTTCCAGGCCTCCAGAGCTCCCCGTGTACAACATAACAACCGGCGACGACCGAGACACAACCTGGAAGCAAGTCCTCGACAACGGGAAAGCCACCATAAGAAAGTACCCCTTCGAAGGCCCCCTGTGGTACCCAGACGGCAACATTCGGCACAACAAGTTTATACATAGCCTGTGTGTGTTCTTTTACCATCTTGTGCCGGCGTATTTGATTGACTTCTTAATGTTGTTGTTTGGACAGAAGCGATTGTAAGTATGATTGGCGTTTCTTGATTCAATTTTAGCGTACCTAAAGGGACCAACTACACTCATAAGACGCATGTCTCGGGGCGCGCAACGGACGTCTCCGCCACGCTGCCTGAATGTAATTCAAAAAACGTCTCCTCAGTACATTTTGTATAGGAAGGACGTAAGACGCGCCCCAGGCGGCGTGGCGTCCGTTGCGCGCCCCGAGACATGCGTCTTATGAGTGTGGCTGGTCCCTAATACCTTACGTATTATGCGAAAAACGTGCCGGTACGTAGCGGTACATAAATAATGAAAAATCTTGTGCATTATTAAAAAAAAAACCTTGCGTATGTATGTAAACAAATGCTACTTAGTCCACGGACTTGATTATCCCGTATACCAGCCCCTCTAGCAGAACTTGTCTAGTTGCGCGCGAGTCCATACTTGAAGTCGCGCTTGTTGTATGGAAGGCAAAGTGTGCTAAAGGGTCAGCTGCTTTTCAGTCTTATTAAACATGTTTTACGTTATTATACTACCTAGTGGTTTAAACCAGGAATATATCTACTATGCAAACACAGGCAGCTCAATTTGTCAGTAAAAAAAAATATAATCCATTTATTTTGATTGCAAGTGCCATCACATGTAATCTGGCAAGCCTAATTTGTCAGTAAAAAACTAATCCATTTACTTTGCGTGCTGGTAAATGTGTAACACAAAGACAGTATACCTAATTATCTGTCTATGTTACTTAGGCCCACTTCCACCAACCACTTAACTCAAGGTTAGTGGGCTGTCAACTGTCAAATTCCATATAAAATGGTGGGTTAACCCTCCATTTTCGTTAGTGCAAGTTTAGGCCCTTACTTGAAATAGTCATTAAAACCCTTATAATTTTCTTACAGCATGGTCAGAATCCAAAACAGAATATCCGTGGGCCTCGAAGTCCTCCAATACTTCACAACCAGGGAATGGTGGTTCGACACGAACAATTTTAAAGCCCTACCAAAGTCGCTAAAGGAAATTGACTTCAAACTCTTCCCAATGGATCTAACCATCATCAAAGACGAGCCGTATATCGAGAGCTGTATGATTGGCGGGAAGTTATACTGCTTGAAGGAGAAAATGGAAAATCTGCCTAAAGCCAGACTGCAGAACAACATGTAAGTTCATTTCAAAGATTCCTAATATGGATGGTAGCAAAAATGAGTCAACACACATTATGCAAGAAAAAAACAACTTTAAGACGTATTTTCTGAATATACCTCTTATTGCAAAAATTTGGTTGAAACGTTATTGCTTACCAGTAGGTATACTTACTAGGTATATCTTTATACAGGGTCTCCACTACCCTCGAAGCAGGGACGCAAAATAGGACACATGACGATTTTTTGAGTTACTAAGCCAATGAGTCTTTCCAAAAGAGCTTATTTCTTCACTGGAACCTAGATATTTACCCTTTGTTTAAGGACCTTACATGTGTTTAAGGACCTTAAAAAAGTTGCAGTTGGTTTACAGTCGGTCTGTGTCAGGGACTATCCACAAACAGGCGACGCATGTCTTGAGACGCGGAACGGACGTAAGACGCGCCCCCAGGTGACGCGGCGCGCGCCTCAAGCGACGCGTCGCCTGGGGCACGTCTTACGTCCTTCCTATACAAAATGTACTGAGGAGACGTTTTTTAAATTACACTCGGGCGGAGTGGCGCTGACGTCCGTTCCGCGTCTTAAGACATGCGTCGCCTGACGCCGTGTCTGGCGTGGGCGACGGTCGCGCGACCGTCGCCATCGCATCGTCTACTTCCATATCGATAAGGTTTGATTTCGTATGCGTCGCATCGCCGTCGCGCGACCATCGCGCGACCGTCGCCCGCGCAAGCCACGGCGTGAGTGTGGGTTGCCGCTCAGCCATAATAAACGAAACAATATTATCTACTAGATCGTTGAAAGGTTATCTAACAAATACCTACCAATTTCACTATAATATTCTAAGTATATCGAACATCATTGAACCATTAACTAGGAACGGGATTTCCTGTTGCAAAATACAAGTACTGTTACGGCGATAACGCCAATGACCTTATTGTACCTATCGCTTATTTACTCAGTGCAATATATAAGGAAAATTGTATTTAATAAGTAATATGATATTAGCCAGTAACGACTTAAAACAATGCACTGTACATATACTTACGAAATCAACCGAAATTAAAACAAAACAACGAGTTTAGGATATCTTCAATTTGAGTGAATTCGGTAGGTACTTTGCACAGTACGGTATACTATAAGTATATACATACATACTTGATACTACGTACATTTTTGTACCTATATTGTTTCTAGTGGTAAAATCTGGTTAGTATAATCACTACTATCACTATCTACTAGCAGATTTAATTTGGTACTTACATAAAATAAAAATAAAGTTTTCATTTTTAACATCCGATGCTTCAAGGACGGTATTGTCCCCGTGGTCTCACAGGAAGACTTTTTAAAATTGACAACGTGTAGCCCCACGAGTTTTTCTAACTACCCGCACTTCTTGATCCACTTGAACGTTTTGCCGTTTAGGAATTTTACCGTGCCGATGCGCTTTTAAAGTTTTGCATAGGGCAAGGTGGTTGACAGTGGGTCGCTGGTGCACAATAGGTCACGCACACTACGACGTCAACCATCTTACCCTATTGTTAAAAACAACTTTTTCTTTTTCAGCCTATGGGTGCTAGACAAGCTGGTATCAGTCTTCTTCTACCTACTGATCGTATACTGGATCGCGTCGTACTTCGAGCCTGCACGGGAACTACTGTCCTACGTCCCTCTGGTGCGGTACCTGCCGCTCGTCGGAAAAGTTGTCTTTCCTCAGTAAATATTAGACATTACGATCACTAAAGTCAATGCAGAGAAGACCGTCTATGTCAGTAAGGATTAATAAAGTAAATGTGGATAAGACCGTCCACGTATACGAGAAGAAGTAACCTCGTTTGTCGCTTTTTACTCATGCGGTTGTAAGTATACATCTTACTCAGAAGACCGGCAAAAAAGGAGTGAATTGTGGAGCTCTTATTGTGTCTGAGAAATTACAATATATTTCATCCGGTCTTCTCCTTATTGAACATATGTTTAAAACCTAAATGTGCGTAATGGTTGTACGTAATTAATAGCTGCTTTTGTTTAATATTGGTAAATATTTTACTGCAAAGGTGTTCTCACACAAATCATTTTGAGTGCTACTATTTCTTATTAGAACCATCTACTTATAATCATTTTGTAATTAATGTAAATATGTACCTATTTTAATGTGTGTGTTTATTATATAACTTGCTTGTACCCATAGCTGGGCATTAACTCGTTAATCCGTTAATCGTTAATTAACGAAGTTAACATTTCGATTAACGGATTAACTTTTAAGTTAACTTTAAAAAATGTTAACGGATTCGTTAACTTCCGTTAAATTTCATCGAGTCCGTTAATCGTTAATCCAGCACCCCAAGCGGCTTGCTGCGCCGCGAAAACCACGTTCTTACTGCAGCTGTAAAAGCCCATAGTACGGCAAAACCTAGGTTTTATCGGTAAAAGTAGATCCGTCGGTTATAAACAGTCTAAAGACCAATTGGCGACTTTGGATCACTTACCTATTCGAGATCTCCTAAATCTTATTAGGCATGCTAGATCGATCACTAACCTGGGAATAGAGTGCAATCATCAGGCATGACAGACAAATCGCGCAACCGACGCATTGAGTTAGAGTCCGGCGCGGGCCTTAGATTACTCTACCAAGTTATCGTGGCCCACAGCATCGAGTTGTTATCTCAATCCGAAGAACCGACGCACCACGATCGCGACCGCATGAATGACCCAATAATTACCAATCCGAAGTAAAACCTAGGATTTAGCCAACCAACGGCGGTAAAAGCCCGAAGAGACCGTATTTAATTGTTACATTTCGGTTTTTTGCCGATTGGCGTCACAGGTTTTAATAGTTTTTGGTGGATACTTAGTAAATAGAAATACATAATACCTACAGTGGAGTCCTATTTTTATGACGTGTTAACGGATTATCGATTAACTTTAACTTCCGTTAAATCTACCGAAATGTATCGCTTTAACGATTAACGAAGTTAACTTTTTAAGTAACGGATTAACGATTATCGAAGTTAACTATTTGATTAACGGTGCCCAGCTATGCTTGTACCTATAGGTAATCGATATACTTAGGTAAGTATTTAAGTATAAAATAATTACATTTAAAAAGTACTTTGTATTTCCCCATTTTAGTAGAACCTAACACATTTAAAAAAATTGTGTGAACGTTTTATGAAAACTCAAAGTTACTTATAATTATGAGCTTTAATCATTTTACCGTTTATAACATGTAAGCGTAGTATTTTGCTAGAAAACTATACGTTACGTTTGTATATTTTGGAATAAAGTATTCAAGTTATTGGTGTGTACATTATTTCATGGCAAACACCTACATACCCACACTTTAAGACAATCTATAAAATTGAAACTAGAAAGTACATGAATATTTTAATGATAAAGGTAAAGTGCGTTGGAAGAAAATTTATGTCTTTATTCGTAAACAATCCTCCGTATCGTAACGAAACATTACGCGGTTTTTAACCCCAGACGCAAAAACGACGGGGTGTTATAAGTTTGACGTGTCTGTCTGTATGTGTGTCAGTCTTATTATTAGATTCAGTTTTTTTTTGTTCGAAAACCGAGTTAGTCGAGAATGTAATGAGTGTTCTTAGCCATGTTTCATGAAAATCCTTCCACTAAGTCGGGGTCGGGGGTTTTTTCAAAATTTTGATTTTGTGGTTAGGTTTATAATTTACCCTCAGATAAAGGTTTCTTCTTATATAATCTTAACCCAACATACCTTAGCATAAAGAGGTTTAAACCGTTAATAATTTTGAATAAAACTACAGAAGTAAGCTTAATAAACAAAGTTTATCATTAAAATTATTTACATTTGGCATCAAGGAGTAGGCATTAACCCTTGACCACGAAAGATGACCACAAACGGACATGTAATTTAGACCTTCATAAACTCCAAAGTTTACGATAGCGTATTAAGGATAATTGGCGAGCTATGGCATCCAAAGGGTTAATGAGCAAAAGAGCTATGTGTTTATCTATATCAAATAACAAATGAGTAAATATTGAAAAGGTATATAAACATAATATATGCCCAATCAAGATTTTCATAAACTAAGGTACACACTTATTCCAAACAATCTTTAGACACTTTGTCAATAGAAAACTGGCAATAAACCATACTCTTCTGATTTTCAATCCCCAGTCTTTCTGGTTTTTTACCTACAAAAATTACAGGATCATTATGAAAATTGACAATCGTTAAAAAAAACGATGAGGTTTACTTTACCTATTTGGTTTCGTGTTTGCAAATGATTATATTTGTTTCGATACCTTTCCATATTAGTAGTCCGTATCGGGGATACAAAAACATGGCGTGTTAACTAGATACATATATTATCAGTACCAATACCTCCCTTATAAATTTCATCTTCTTTTTATTTACACAATTTGAGCGGAACGAAATGCAAAATGTCTATGAGGTCAACTTACACTTTTAAAGTGGCCGCTCTTTGACTAATGTAGGTACCTTCTTATGTGTATGTGTGTAGTTTTTTGATAAAAACAGTAAATATAAAACTAGTATCAGTCCTTAAACCTCTCTTCTATAGCGCCGCTAAGCAGGCCTATATCATGCTCGCATATAAAGAAACATCGTTGGAAGCAGCCCAAGTCATTCAGCCGACCGTTATAGAACATGGAACCGCAGGTTTCATTTTCACCACCGTCTGGCTGCTGGTTGCCCCAGCCGGTGTAGCCACTGTCGTCTAGAGAGGTGCCTAAAATCAACAAAAATGTGGTGATGACGATGAGGTCTACTGACAACAAAAAAAAAAAATTGGGCGTGGAGTCCCGCGCGGAAGAAATGAAACTTTGTAGTCTTCGTAACTACAGAGTACAGATGTAGTGCGAATAGGGTATTCTTCGTATTTCTCCGGAAACATTCGTATTTGTCACGCTAGTTCAGTAAATGTCAGTACATCTTGTACTGAGACTGACTGAAATAGCATGACACGTTCGTACGTTTCCGTAACAATACGAAGGCAAATCTTTTCACTACATCTGTAACGTAACAATACATTAACCTTATAAACATTCTGTCAAGAGACTGTCACGTTTTTGCGTTTAGTTACTTCCATCTTTTTACTGTTTAAAATATACAAAAAAACACTCAAATTATAAAAAAAAACAATTATAATTCATGAAATAGTGTAAGAGTTTCACTTCAAAAATTGGCGTAATTATTCCAGGCATCAGTCTAGTATTTTTTTCAAAATTCGAGTTGGCAACACTGAGTTAACAACGTTTAACTCTGTCAGTTGGAAGTGGCAACACTGAGAGTTAAACGTTTAACGCTGTCAGTTGGAAGTGGCAACACTGAGAGTTAAACGCTTAACGCTGTCAGTTGGAAGTGGCAACACTGAGAGTTAAACGTTTAACGCTGTCAGTTGGAAGTGGCAACACTGATAGAGTTAAACGCTTAACGCTGTCAGTTGGAAGTGGCAACACTGAGAGTTAAACGTTTAACTCTGTCAGTTGGAACTGGCAACACTGAGCGTTAAACGTTTAACGCTGTCAGTTGGAACTGGCAACACTGAGCGTTAAACGTTTAACGCTGTCAGTTGGAACTGGCAACACTGAGAGTTAAACGTTTAACTCTGTCAGTTGGAACTGGTAACACTGAGCGTTAAACGTTTAACTCTGTCAGTTAGAAGTCGCATTAGAAGTTTCACTTTAAAAAAAACCTGCTAGGTATATACTATTGGGTTATTGCGTGTATTTGTAACATAATAATATCGTCACTACTTTTAAAAACCGGCCAAGTGCGAGTCGGGCTCGCGCACAAAGGGTTCCGTAGCAGCCAAAATTACAGTTAAATCAACCTATCTCAAAAACTATAAGAGATACTTTGATCAAACCAAAAATCGTTGAAAGAGTTAATTAGCATGCATCACCTCTATTTTTTTTAGAATTTTATACCCCGTAGTTATAAAAATAGGGGGGGGGGACATACTTTTTACGACTTTGAGAGCTGATATCTCAAAAACCGTTCACTTTAAGAAAAATGTTTTTAGAAAACTTTATATCATTTTAAAAGACCTTTCCATTGATACCCCACACGGGTATGTACATCGAAAAAAAAATTTTCACCCTCAGTTACATGTATGGGGGGCCCCACCCCCAATTCTTTTTTTTACTATTTAGTGTCATAATTTTGTAGCGGTTCATACAACACATATTCCCATCAAATTTCATCACTGTAGTACTTATAGTTTCCGAGTAAATCGGCTGTGACAGACGGACAGACGGACAGACGGACAGACGGACAGACGGACATGACGAAACTATAAGGGTTCCGTTTTTGCCATTTTGGCTACGGAACCCTAAAAAACTTGTATCTTCGTCTGTCAATGAAAAGAAAATTGTAGTAAGTATGTATGGAATGATTGGAATGCATATAGACTTACTGCGTTTTCACTTTGAGGAGCAGCGTGAGATACGAGATTTTTTAAAAAGTAGTGACGATATACCTAGTGCATAATAATCATTTAGAGCGTAAAATACCAAAGGGCTATTATAAATATTAGTATTGTAATAAATATTTTGTAACAACACGGTCCTTTAGTAGATGACTTCACGTTTACAAATAAAAAATAAGTGCGTCACGTCTTATTAAGATTATTTTAAGTACGTATGTATATACAATTGTACTATTCAAGCTTGTCGGTGTTACACAAAGCAAATGCCATTGCAAAATTAAATATTATGGTTATATGACAAAATATAACTCTTTAGGCTTTGAGTTGAATTATAAGTACACTCTGTAATTCATTATTCGGTTCGAAGGACCACGTGTAACAACTGTTCCTCGGAACTTTTTGAATTTAGAACCAACTTACATCTTATTTAGATACAACTTTAAATTGATTTTGGAATATGTACAAAATAATTGGCAGGACTTAAAGAGGCGAAAGCTAGATCTAATTTTGGACTTTCCCGCAATAAAAGAATCAATATTTGAAAGAACTAGATATTTTGCATTGGGACTGGGAATAGTGCTACAAAACATTAGTAGTCCTGCGGTCGTAGCACACTAGTTTATCGCGTCGATGTTGCCTGCCTGGGTACGTAGCAGAATGGCACAAACGAAACGCTCGTAGATATCTATCTCTATCGCTCTTGCGTATTGGCGCGACAGAGCAAGGCTACCTTTCGTGGCGTTTCGTTTTCGTTTCGCGTCGCAGAAATGCCATTTGGCTAGCACGGCGGGAGTATGTCGCCGCGAGATGACTACCCGTCCTTATGTCATTAATACAGTTAGAAGAAGACGTGGCATCTATCTCGCGGCGACATACTCCCGCGGCCATCATGTGCTAGGCCTACTGGTCCTTTGAAATAAAACTTACCTTTAATAGTTTTCCACCCATCACCATCCCGATTATGAAAGCCAAGATACACCGCTCCGCTCAAGAAGTTCCCTTTGACCTTGCTCTTCGGGGCTTCCTCGGTGATCTTGACGAGGTAGTCGGCCTCTGATTGGCTGTTGATGATGGACAGGTACGATTGTTCTGCGCTGCATACCGCGTGCGCGTCAGTCCAGTTCATTGGGGTGAGATGAAACTTGTAGCATTTGCCGAAATCCTTGTTGTAGTGGTAACCTGGAATTTGAAATAGTAAAATTGGTTTGTTTCCCGTAGCTTTAGGTATGGAATAGCGTATCATTATCATGGACAATGAACGAATGGAATGGGGAAAAATAATTTGTTATCAAATAAAAATAAGTATAATGTACCTACTTATTTCGGAAACTTCATTTGGAATAGAATGAAGTGGAATGTAGATGAAAAATTCGGTAATAACTTGCTATTATTTTGTTACTTATTTATTAATCATCACATTCATCACGAAAGTAGTATTATTATAGTTAAAAATATTCCAAAAAAAAGTACTAACTGATAATCTGTAAAAATAAAAGATCTGTTTTAATATTTTCGGTTTGGATTTCCCTCAACAGGTTTGCTGACTGGTAATTCCCCGACTGGCATTGTCAATTATAATAATTGCTTGTAGGATTTCCAGTCGGTTACTACTTATAGAATTTTTAAGAAACTTAGCTAAGTTTTTAGCCTTAACAACCTCTTTGTTTTTTTGTCAAGGTAAATGTGTCTGTGTGATATCAATGGATCAAATAAACTAGTATGTAAAATTTAACCTTACTCGGATCAGGCATATCACAAAGCGTATTCCAGTCCAGATCAAGAAGATTCTTCTTGCAGATGAATGGGTATTTCTGGTCGCATCGGTCGTCGTTGAGCGTACTCTCTCGCCGCCAGATCACGCAGTCTTCCACGTTGTTCGCGTCGTTCGGCTCGCCGGGACCCCAGTTGCTGTATACGTCTAGTATTGGACGACCTGTGAATGTATATAGGTACATAACAATGTCAACTTAAGACTCGGATTTCATTAGGTATTATCCGTTGACTCGTCATTGACTCATATACCTCTAGATTTCACCATTGATCATACGAACTCCTCCGCTTTAAAACCTGCCATCTACAGATTTGATATTGCAACAAATGGGCTCATATGCGTGGGATTTTAAGATACTTAATTATGTTCTTGCTGGCTGAATTGCAAATGTCAGTAGTCAGTACCATCAACGCACACTATGAGAGATAGTTTAGGATCCATACTAATATTATAAATGGGAAACTGTGTGTGTCTGTCCGTCTTTCACGGCAAAACGGAGCGACGAATTAACGTGATTTTTTAAGTGGAGCTAGTTGAATTGATGGAGAGTGACATAGGCTACTTTTTGTCTCTTTCTAACCCCCCACTTCCCTTAAATAGGGGGTGGACGTTTGTATGGAGAATTCCGCAACTTTCGAATTTAACGCGAGCGAAGCCGCGGGTAAAAGCTGGCAAGTAATAATTATATGGAGGCGATCAGTCAAGTTTGGCTTTAACGGCGGACACTGCTGGAATGGGAGGTGGAGAGATGATAATACTGATAAAAGATGTTCATACGGCGAATTGTTCTGCGAATTGTCCTAAGCAGGTATAACAGGAATGGTCTGAATTGTCATCACCCTCAATAATGTCATTATTCATAGTGGGCCACAAAATCAGTTTGTGCAAAACGTTCGGATCGCACCGTTTTTACGGTTCTGCAGTCGCGCCTAAATGTAGGTAATGTCCCCATATTGTTCACCGGTATTTACTTGTATTGTGAAAGTGGTCGTAGAAAGGTGTCAGTGAAAGGTTTCATAACGCGTTCACTCGATCGAGTCGATTGTTGTGGTATTATCGATTTTCAACGGTTCTCAGAGGGTCTATCGCTAAATCGAAATGTCGTTAATGTGTCTATCGCTCGCATCAGAGTAGGTGTTTATCAAAAAAGATGAATTCTCGATTTTAATCTCAGGGTATCGAATTGGGATCAACGAACGTGGGAGCAAGTTTAATACCTGACAACGTTTCTGCAGGTATCTGAACTTAAATACCTATCAGTTTTTAATTAAATTACTTAAATTTTAATTAATTAATAATAGTGATTAGTAATAGTGTGTAAACACTGTAAACTATGCCTATTTCTAATACCCAATAAAAATAATTCAAAACCTTTTGCGAAATAAACAGGTTCATTATCTAAAGGTCAATATTTTTCAACATAAATACATAGTATAATACTATAATAACTAACACCAAAAGCCAGACGACTGATTATGATTTATTAGGTCAATATACGTATATCTTAATTTGTTTATCTAGTGTTTATGTAGGTAGAAATTTAGATAGCCTACAGTAATCTTTTGAACTACTTAACCTAGGTACCTATTTTAACTTTGGTCTGTTATCTAATGTAGGAGTTAACACTGACATTGGTTCTTTAAGCGACAAGACGTGTTTTGTATATAAATTATGACATTGAAAATGCTTACCGTCAATTGTTTCCCAGACTCCTTTCGCCAACAAGTCTGAAATTCCAACATACACCCACGAAAACGGTTGTGTCCTGTTCCATAAACCCAACACAGCGCTCGCCTCCACCTCATCCTCAGGGTAAAACATACTGGCCCCCTCCATAGCACATCTTTTCCTCGCATCCGACCATGTCCTGTGTATCGTGTGTATCTTGTAGAACGCCTGGGAGTCTTCTATGAACGTGTAGTCTTTCCTGAAAAACTTTTGCTTCTGCTGCCCCTCTAAAACCGAAATAGGCGCTTTAAAGGTAAAATACGCACTCATCTGCCAACTGACTCATTGTTGTAAACACTTACGTGAACACTGACATATTAATTGCACTAGTAACAACACTGAGAGAGTCTTGATCGAGCTCATGATGAAAATCACATTTAGGTAAACAATGCACACAAAATAGTTATAAGCACAGACATGTGTGCAGTACAATGATTCGCACTGCAATGACGCTAAGACAGTGGCCACTTGGCCTGTGATGTCGTCGCGACCACAAACGAGCGAGCATAACAGGAAAAACGCCCAGATATTCGAACCGCGAACCGGTTGCAATAAAGATTACTTATGTAGGTTGCTATAAAGATTTTAACATGGAATATTTAATATTCCGATTTTTTTGCTTGTCTTTGGGTCATGTATGGGTACTATGGGTAGGTAAGGTTATTCCCATATGTGGAAATTAGAAAAAAAAATACAAATTCGAACGTTTCTTTGACAATTTGCCTACGATAAATGTTAAATTCTATGAGCCTAACTCCGACTAACAACTTTGTTATAAAACTACAAATAAAACTGAGCAGTTCTCAAAAAGTTTGTACATAGCCACGTCAGCAAATTTTAATTGATCCTATTTTGTTACCAACATTTAGTAATATAAGTCGACTTTCGTGAGCTATATACAGGATAATTGTTATATAAGAAAATATGTATAGATACCTACTTAGAAAACCTTAATGACAAAATAAAACTTACTAAAATGTGTCAATTCATCAAAAAAATTTTGGTAACAAAATATGAATAATAAAAACAAATTTAACTTTTTCCTTAATTTTTGTACAAACTTTTTGAGAACTGCTGAACTTCACTATTCGGTATGTCTACAAGCTTGTTTGAATGCCTTCTCCGATATTTTCCTTATTGTTTAATGTGGACACTACATTCAATCAATGAAAACGTACGTTGTAATTTGTGTAATTAGTGATTGTTACCTATGACTTAATTTCATGGCAGCGTTGAGTTAACAAAATCCGTATGTGTAAAGGTGAAATCATTAATTATGAATAACTTTCAAATAAACATTAATTGACCGTCTGCCCCCAACATTCTTAGACTCCTTTAGCGCGACTACGCTACCATGAAATTAAATCATATCGTAACTAGTTATAATTATCATTCATTATGACATTGATATCAACTACTAGAAATCGTCTAGGAATAGGGATACTATTGAAATGGTTTTAATCAAATATAATTTTATAACATGGAGGAAATAAAAGACGAGAATATTTTTTATAATTTTTAATATATTTATCTTGAGGTGTAAGTTTATTCGCATAACAATGTTTCATACAAATTTCCTCATTTTGTACACACCTTTTCTTGGTTTGTTTTGTAGTTATTATCTTTTATAAAAGTTGACTCTCTAAAATTTAACATATCGTCATGTCTGTTCCCTATATCTAATTCGCTCCACCACTTCAGTTAAATCATACAAAACAGAGGGTAAACAATTACTAAGGCGAAGTAATAACGAGGAAAAGAGTAATTATTGCGGACAGTAAGATACGAAATAAAATACGAAATTGTGTTTCGATGAACACGGAATGGGCCCTTATCGTTTACTATCAGCGTTCACATATCGTTCGACGTGGCACTAGAAGTGTGTTGAAGTGGCCTCAGCAGCAGCGAGCGGTCGCGAGGACGCAGGCTAGTCGGGACGGCCGAGTCGCACACTCGGCTTTAACCCTATTGGTCGATCGCGGCCGCTCGCCGCGGTACCATCGTCGACACAGTTAGCTGACCATTCATACACCCCATTGCAAAGATACAAGGTCTAGCAACGATCCGCCAAGTGTGTGCTGGTAGTACCCAATTGTTATAAACGACATTGCACAATCACACTGGTATCAGTGGACTCGAGCCCGTCCACGAGGCTGCCAGTTACACCTAGTAAGACAATTCGTTACTAAATAACAACTAAATCACTTTAAAATCAATTCAAAATGTACATTATTCATCTTATACAAGTAAACAAATCTAATCTGCTACCAAAAATTAGCAAATTTAAATACAAAGATCACCTAGTCCATCTATATAAAATTAATCACTTAAGTATTAGACAAACACAACAGTGAGAGTTGCACGTCGCACCCACTTGTGATAGAATATTATGCGGCCCGTGGCATCAAGATGCGCAGCGATATTGCGTCGACACATTAAAACTAAAAATTGACTGTACATTATATTTAATATGTAAATATTTGTACATATTGCACTCTGAAGTAACAAAAATTATTAAGAAAATCCGTCGAATTGAAAATTATAATTATTCGCGTAGAACAAATATCGCCGTAGATACAAATTAAACAAATTTGCAATCACAATGTTCGTAGCTCGTTCACTTATCTAAGTCCCTATGGCTTACAAAGCTTACAAAAGATAAATACAGAGGTCATTTACAAAAAATATACTTCTACCCAAATTATATAAAAATAACAACAGCCATCTGTACTTTCTTAGATGAATAAAATTAAACATATGTCAAACATATGACGATAGAATCTAAAGGTACCTATGTACAACATTTGAATGGAAACGACAGACTCGCAACGTTAGTCTTCACTTTGTAATAGACTGGATGTGCCATGTACCACGCTTGGTCGCTGATACCTACTCACACTTTACTGTCAAATTAAATAGATTCAGATAGGCAATGAAGTGCAACAGGTTAAACACTCCCCTGCTCCCTCGCCCAGTCTTATCGTCCTCGTCTCCCGACCACCAGAGTGGCTAACAAGTGCACCGTCCCCTGATAGTGAGCGGACAGGCTATGGGCGCTTACACCTCTATAGGTACTGTACTTGCTGCGACTTTGTCGCTCGATTGCCTACATGCATTTCGTCTCACTTTACATTATTATCCCAATAAGCGATACAAACTTATTTTCATACTAATATTTTACCAGCTAAGACACAAATTATATTAGGGGTATCTCATTACTTATTACTTTTCATGTAACATTATTACATACTTAATAAATCTATTACAATTTAGAAATTGAATAATATGTATCAAATACGACCGGCTGTGCACCGACGAAGCCGAAATCTACGAAGCTATCAGTTATGTGACTACGCGTCGAATCGAACCATGTATGTATAACTATTACTTAACGAATGGCAGTTATATTTGTCACAAACTCGAGCTCGCGAGCGCGTCGTCACACTATCTCACAGGGTCTACCGCGAAGATCTACATCTCGGTTTGTCTTTCCATCACAGATGGAGACAGATACAGATTTCCGCGGTAGACCCTCAAGCTACATGTAAACGTGCGGCGACCCGCCCGCGCCTTCATAAGGCATCGTATAGCATAAAGTTAGTCAAAGACTGTCTTTCATATAACATTTCACAACAACTGAAAATCGAATAGAAAACCTGCTAATGATCACGCATACAACGCACCAACATACGATTACAATGGCAGTGTGTTCGTTATCAATTACGTCTTTTTGACCTAAGACACTCCAATAAACATTTGTGCTTCGTTAGGGCTCATTTAGACGGTACGAATTTCAATACAATGCGACGACTGATCTGATGCGATTGAATGGATTTCGCGCGTCGTCTAAATGAGCCATTATTAGGAATCGCCTACTACTAGAACAGAAATCGATTAGAAGCGACTAGCGCAAGGCCCGCGGTGCAAGCCCGATCGTCACGCAAACTTCATACGTATATTAGAAATGCTTTTCCAAAATCCCAGGCATACGTGTAGACAGCATACCTACTCATAGACACAACACGCACCTAGAGACACTAACATTATTATAACGCATTATGTACTCGTTATGTTTGGTGTTCGATGATATGAATGTTGAGTGAACACTATGAATGAAATCGAACTATACTAACACTTGCAAACGTTAAAGACGGACACTGTATTCAACCATGTATACATTCAGCTACCAAAAACCTGCTCTAAACGAATATAGCATAATATCTTTCATCTCCAACTTAAAGCCTCCCACACTTCGATAGAAAGTTACTCTAGGTGGGAAGTGAAAGCGATCATGCTTGCCCCTCTGATAAAATAATGCCCAGAAATCGACGAGAAAATGCCTAAAGTATGAACAACGCTTATTGGTAATTGAGATCTATTACTTTTTTATCTATATACTATGATTTCATTCAACAATGTAGGTACGCAATACAGGTACCGCAAAATAAGGCATTTCTTTTGGATGTAGCTAGAATACGGGCAGTATATTGTTGATCGAGTACTTATGCTTGTGAAACTGTACATTAGTCAAGCTAGAGGCAGGTTGGGCTATACTTCATGCGTCGCTGCGTGTACGGTGACATTACTCGTCTACCTTATATTGTTCCCATATAGTAAGCTCGGCCAAATGTCCGTAAAAGTAACGAATACGTAAATAAGCTGCCATTTTGTACTTTTTAGTGTTAGTGTTTAAGGAACGTAGCTAAGGAACGAAACTTTGAAGAACTTTTACGGGTGCTACCATTCTATGCTTTCTATATTTTCGAACCTACATAACAGCTGCCTTGATTCATACACGCAACGCCATGTGTCTAATAAGTAGAACAAATATAACGATTTAAGAATTAATAACAAAAAATAAAAGAGACTGGGAATCGATAGCCAAACCTACCGCTATAATTCTAAATTTAAAAATAAATACGACACATTATTTCGTTTTAGGCACTACAGATGTCTCTTAAGCAACATAATTGTAAAATGCTTATCGCAGTGAAAATACTACATAATGATGTTTTATCCCTAATTATTGAGGTGTTAGGTGTGAGAACGTTGTACTGTGGTCTAGACTCCGCAGGAAGCGACTAGCTTCGCAGCCCGGTGCTCGCTGCGAACATGATCGAGTGTATATCGTTATTATTACAAAAGTACCTAAACAGAGAGACGAGAGACTCTTAACGCTTTTAAGAAAGCAACCGACGGCAGTAGAATTTTTATATGTAATAAGACACACTTATTTTCGCCTAAGTAAGTTTAACATGTTATAAATGTAATCACAGCAATAAATTATAATTACTCGTGTAAAGGGACGCGGGACAGGACAACGGAACTGGAATCGGAACGAAAACGGACACATACGCGTCTGACGTATACTATGTACATTACGGGCGGGCCGAGGGCCCAAGAGATATATATCGATCGAAAAGGTCAACCAACGCATCGTTAATTTTGGTAAATAAACATAATTTTTTATATTTCATCCAATAGAAACATTCTTCATATATTACTTTTTTTCTCTATAAACTCTCGTAGTGTATGTACGTATGATTATTTTAGGAGGTGTACTTATACGAAGTCTTATCATACAGTCGCACCCGTGACCGACTCGCCCGGCCGGGCGGACCCCGACGGTCAACACTAATATATATTCTCCAAACGTTCAACAACACATATATTCACTAATCTCCCGCACATTTTCGTCGTCGGTCACCGAATACGTACGAAATGGGGCGCGCGCCCTTCTTAAGTGTTAAAATTTGCACAATCCTTATAAATACAATCATCACGTCCGACTAAGTGTCCGTGTCACTTCACTAAAACTAGCCAGTCTATGAGCGTTCTCTCCGAGTGTTCGCCGAGCAGTCAGAGCAGGCCGCGGCCGGCCGGCGAGCGCGGCGAGGCTTGCTAGAGGTTCGCGGCCGACTCCAGCACGGGCGCCGCCTGCGTCGTCGACACGTCGGCCACGTCCCAGATCTCCTCGAGGAACGGCGGCAGCTTCCTGTTCTTGAGCTTGAGCGAGATGCACATGTTGGAGTTCTGGGTGCCGAGGGTGCGCAGCTCGGAGAGGATGGACAGGATCTTGCCGTAGACGACGGAGGTGCGCGTGGAGCCGCCCGTCTGGTTCAGGATGTACATGCGCAGCGTGTTCAGGTAGTACCGCTGGATCTCTTCCACCAGCTGCGGCTGCTCCAGCCCGGGCCGGTCTGGAAACGAAAACAGATATGTTTAGTCTAAATGTTATAGGAAAAGTAAACCGACGATTATTTGAGTTATTATAAATAGACCTCGAAGTGAAAAAGATTACGTAATCAACAGTTTGTGATTTATTTGCTTCTAACTATAAGGCCCACATGCACCAACCACTTAGTTAGGGTTAGTGGGCTGTCATCTGTCAAATTCCATATAAAATGGTGGGTT
This sequence comes from Leguminivora glycinivorella, assembly GCF_023078275.1. Taxonomy (NCBI): domain Eukaryota; kingdom Metazoa; phylum Arthropoda; class Insecta; order Lepidoptera; family Tortricidae; genus Leguminivora; species Leguminivora glycinivorella. The sequence goes on from NC_062977.1 coordinate 15,722,082, forward strand.
AACCCTCCATTTTCGTTGGTGCAAGTGGCCCTAACTTCAATAAAAGATAAAGACTGTCGTATTAGTCGTAAGTATACAGTGCGTAACGCATACTCCTTCATCAAAACTGCTAGCAAAGCATATCGATGATTTATAATTTTATACTGTGTAAGTCTTTCTTCTAAGTCTATTTGTTTTCCATCGCTTGTCTAGTTACCTGAGAAGATGACGACCGCCGTCAACAACGAATAGTGGACGTTATCCAACTGCATAGAGTACATGCATCGGCAGAAGTGCAGAAGGTCCTCGATGACGTAAGCCATGCCGGCCTTGCGGTAGTTGTCGCGAGTGTACGCCTGGTTGTTTGCGAAGAGGACGCTGTCGGTGGCAGCGTCGTACCGCCGCGCTACTCGGAGCATCATCACCTCGCTTGAACAAGCCTGGAAAATAATATGAAAATTTAGTTCACATAAAAGTCTACAGCACCTATTTGATATAAATAAAGGTATGATGTTTCGAGTTTTATCATCTTGGAATCAATAATTTGGCATCCATATTTTGGGCATTTATTTGTATGATACATACGAGTACATACATATAATCACGCCTGTATCCCATAAAGGGGAAGGCAGAGAGCACATGAACTACTAAGTTTCAGTGCCACTCTTGGCAAAAAGGAATTGAAAGAAATCCAAACCCAAATTGTGCTCTCGCCGACGCCACAATTTAACCCATATCCCATAGTCGACTTCTACGACACCCACGGGAAGAAAGGGGGTGGTAAAATTCTTAACCCGTTCCACACGGGGGGTATTTGTGTGATGAGCACAGATATTTGTTCCTGAGTCATGGATGTTCTCTATGTACCGTACCTATATAAGTATTTGTATATTATATTACTCGTTTTCTGAGTACGCATATCACAAGCCTCCTTGAACTTGCCGTGGGACTCAAGTCTATCTGTGTAAGATTGTCCTATAATATTGATTTATTTTTTATTTTTATTTAAAATGAAATGGACGAAACCTCGCTAACACATTAAAATGTATGATTTTAGTGTGGTCTACTGCTGATCGGCCTTTAAGGTGCTTGATTTGCCACAAAAAGTCACTATGACGTTTCAAATTTGATCACACTGGAATCTGATGTAACCACGTTTACATATTAAAAGAAACTAGGGTACAGCGGGGCAAATCTCGATTGGGCGGCCAATGTAACTGGTCAAGTTTTTCCATGTTTTACAATGTTTGCATTATTAAATAGAGTCTCCACCGAGTGTTCTGTGGATGGATGGATACATCTAGAACTCAACATCATAGTGTAATAATGGAAAAAATCGATTAGTTACAATTGCCCCCCAGTTGATATTTGCCCCGCTGTACCTTAATTAATTTATGACACGTTTAATAGCCCTATAAATTCAGATACTACTTATTACATTTTGCGATATATGGACACTAGTTGCAAAGATAGAGCGACGGTTACAATGTAAAATGCACAACATTACTATTAAGACGCGTCACTGCGTGTCCGGCCGCTGAGCCAAACTTTCATGCGGTCTTTTATGATTTTAAGACACGTGTACACATTTTCACAGCCGTTAAAAGCTCAGAATTGACCTTTAAATCACGCTATAAAGCGTACCGTCCGGCAATTCAACCTAAAGGCAATTCATAAGTCACGCTCGTAGTTCAAGGTAGATAATTGGCTTGGTACGTTTTTAATGAACAGTTTGATCTTCTAGGGAGCCTTGCCCTTGCGTTACGTCATGGTTTGTGGCGTAATCATATGTATAGAAGCAGTTTGCAGCTTACATCGGTAAGACTATAGAAAGCAAATTTATCTATAGGAGCTTTGCGTGCTTAGATTTAAAAGAACTTCTCATAACATTAGTTAATATCAAATTCTCATAAGACTGATAGGAAAGAAAGATTCGCAACAAATATTTTATGTTAAATATCTAAGGAAAGATGCCGCGATGGCCGGCTATCGCACTTACAAATAGTGCGATAGGGACGGTCAGATGTTTTGTCATTTATCGCGCGACCATACTTGCATGCCTGTTGTGGACAGTGTCAACTTTAAATTAAAGATTTATTAAACTGTCTATTGGTAATACCTCTACCGATAGCAGACATCAGGCAGTAGTCCTGCGGCGCTGGCTATATTTTGGGCCCTAAGTTAAAAAAATATTAAAGTCAATTTTGTTTTCGTTTATAAATACATTGATAACATATAAATTTAACATTTCGTTTTGGGTCACATTCCTAGGCTGCTTTTTTAGTAATTTGGTAATTTGTGGTTATAATTTTTAATTTGACCTAATGTGGTAAAAAAAATATTCGAGAGAAAAAATGTAACTGTATTGCATTTAGAATGATATTTTTAGCGTGTATACGTAGTTTGGGTCAATTTACTCGAGTGCTATATGACAATTTGTCATACCTAGCGAAACAGACACAAAAAAATATTCATGTTAAAAAAAATAAGAAACGTCGCATTGCCTCCTTTAAATATATCAATAAACTGAAATTGTGTTTTCCTACTCCAGTGCTTGATAAAATTTGCGATAATTTAGCAAAAATAGGTTTTTACCATTCCAAAAAATATTAAAGTTACTAGAGTTCTTATCTTATTAACTAAAAAGACAAGATAAATAAGATACGTGAATTTGGGTAAGTTTAATAGAATGCTTCGAAAAATAATACGGTATTAATATTTGCGTTCGATCAAGTCAAGCGAGCGCAGTGACGCGGGTAGTGTAGGTATTATGATACCGACCGCGCGGCCGTGGCGCGGCAGCGGGGAAGGGCAATGACCTCTCTCGACATTCGACAAACCGCACGTTGTGTACAAAACGCCAAAATTTATTTTAACTGTGCGCATCACGCTATTTAATGCTAAGCCTGAAAGGGTTGTATTTGATAAGACTACTAGAGTAACAATTTTAACTTAATATACCTATTTTCCACATGCGTCAGTAAATAATTTAATTTATAAATAATAAATTTAGTATACATCGTGGTATCTACTACTACTACTGCCAAATAAAATAATGCGATTTATCATCTAAGTACTTTAGACTTATATTTAAGCGTGTCACTCACTATGCAGGTAGCTGAGCGCTTATCTTTCAATATGAATCCACATACATAAAATATATATAATTCAATGAGCTAACACACGCGCCGCCGATTATTCATATTTTGTTTTGAAGTACATGTGGGGATCGACGTTGGTACGAGATCATATTATATCGTAAAATGGTGAGGAATTTATAAGTAGAAAATACAGGATTATAAAGCAAAATACAGGATGTACTTTTTATAACCGGCAATATTTAACGTGGTGAAGTCATATAACTGATATCGAATACAAAACACTAAATGCCCAATGGACTTGCCTCGCGTGACGTCACGTAGTGTTTTTAGGGTTCCGTAGTCAACTAGGAACCCTTATAGTTTCGCCATGTCTGTCTGTCCGTCCGTCCGTCCGTCCGCGGATAATCTCAGTAACCGTAAGCACTAGAAAGCTGAAATTTGGTACCAATATGTATATCAATCACGCCAACAAAGTGCAAAAATAAAAAATGGAAAAAAATGTTTTGTTAGGGTACCCTCCCCTACATGTAAAGTGGGGGCTGATATTTTTTTTCATTCCAACCCCAACGTGTGATATATTGTTGGATAGGTATTTAAAAATGAATAAGGGTTTACTAAGATCGTTTTTTGATAATATTAATATTTTCGGAAATAATCGCTCCTAAAGGAAAAAAAGTGCGTCCCCCCCCCCCTCTAACTTTTGAACCATATGTTTAAAAAATATGAAAAAAAAATTTTATAAAGACTTTCTAGGAAAATTGTTTTGAACTTGATAGGTTCAGTAGTTTTTGAGAAAAATACGAAAAACTATGGAACCCTACACTGAGCGTGGCCCGACACGCTCTTGGCCGGTTTTTTAGATAAAAATTAAACGAAATCTTTCCTCAAATTACTATTAAGCCAATCTTATCCTATCCTACTTGTCGTTTAAACAAAGATGAAATAAAATAACTTAATTCTTTGCATGTTAATTTGGTTAAATATAACTTATATATTTTCTTTAAGAATATCATATACTTTTAAATGAGCAATTCTTGTATATTCATTTATTTATCAATTCTATATTCTATTCTATTTTTCTATATAATATAAAGCTGCAACCCGACTGACATTTTTCCAAAAATAGCCAGGAGATTTTGCAGGTGGCAGTATTTGGTGTGGCTGTGGTAGTATAGAGGTTGATCTTGCGACCCCGGAAAAATCCGACCGTCGGTCTACCGGTTCCGGGTAAAAAAATGTTGAACGGTCTGGCCAAACGGCAGGAGATAGCCGGGGGGTTCTCGACCAAAATGTCATAGAGGACCCTGGGCAGTTTTTGACGCCGCCATTTTTTTTTTTCAAAATGGCCGACTTTTTTTTGAAGATTTTTCAAGTTTGTCGTAGAGTGCTCAAATTTTTGTTGTAGAATCTCCAAGAGGCCTTGATTGGAATTAAATAAAAGAAATTGAAAAATACTACAAATGTGAGAAAACTGGCCACTTTTGTTTTGTATGACAACTTTTAAACGGTAAGAGATAGCCGGGGCTGCTCGACCAAATGTCATACAGGGTTTTAAGTAGAAAAAAGTTTCATTAAAAAAATCAATATGGCTGACTTTTTTTTTTGAAAAATTTCAAAATGGTCCTAGCGCGCTGAGATTTGTCACACGGGTGGACGGCCACCCGAAGATTAGCTTCGCTGAAATTTGTTATGTAGGGGTTCTCGGGGTTGGAAAATCGATCTAGCGTAGCCTTAGGTCCCGGAAAACGGCGAATTATGGAGTTTTAATGAGTTTTTCTTTCGCGTTAGTAAACGTTAAATATGGTCGTTAATTTAGCCCTGCGCACATCGGCTGCGCTTAGCTCAGTCGTACGAGGTCGGTCTAATGTTCGCAGACAGATTGCAGGTGTCAGGGTTTCGAATCCCGGCCAGAAATTAAGTTTTAATTTTTTGTTTTGTTTTTTTTTTGTTCTTGTATTTATAAGTTTTTTTTTTCTAAAGACGTGATATAATAAAATAGAACCGAGCGAAGCTCGGTCGTCCAGATGTTTTAGGATATTATTTATTGATTGGCTGCAAGAAATGCCTAGGAGTATTGGCCGAACGGTAATTAACAAAAATTACACAGTCAAAAGGTTAATTGACATTAACCATTAAAAATTAATGAACGCCAATTGTCATTAAAGTTAATGTATTTCGAAAAATAACAAACAAATTATCATCGTAATTAAAGAAATCGTCACGGTGAGTTCGTGGGTGAGCAGTATCCAAGATAGAGCTGACACTGAGCTGACACTGGCTCGGCTGTACCTAGTAGAACTCAGGTTTGGTACAATATAGAGATTATATAAAGACACGCTGTTTTGGTACGACTCATCATGATAAGCGCTTGGGAAAGTAGTACCTAAGCTTTAGCTCATGCTGAACCCTGAGTCCTGTTAGCGTAGCCAGCGTTTTTGGGTATCTCTTTATGATATCACTGCATGATTTGTTTTGTTGATTTTTACGCTGGGTGACGTTTGCTCTTAACGCGGTTGTACAAAATGGCCGAGGCGATGCCAGTCACGGACGTCTGAAAACTGTCACGACTTCGAAACTAGTCTCCAAAGTACTAAGTATATAAAAGTTTTCACAAAACAACAGTTAAAGCTTTTGAAATGGTTGATACTGTAGGTATCTCGAAAATAATAGATACATCATTTCCTTATTGAGGAATTATACTATGAAATAATAAAATCATCCCCTATCAAAAATAAACACGCCAGTGTTAAAGCCTGTTAAAGGTATGGCAAAAACCATCGTTTTGAACTATGATTTTAATATATATCCATAATTTTAAACAGGCCTATCACAGCTCTCGTTAAATATTACTTAGATACGAGAGACTAATACGATTGGTCGGCCGAAGGCAAGACAACTCATTGTGATTCGCTGAGACGCTGCTGCAAAAGAATACAAATAGATAAACCTTTTCATTAAACTTAACTATCTTATAATTTAATCTGGGGGCACGGCAGTACCCCCGCCAAGTCGAGCACGAAGCCAACACTGCCGTACCATCCTTTACTGGAACCATTTCGCCGCATTTTCAGGCCCCTATTTGAGAACCTGGATAAGACCGGAACGCAGAAATTTTCGTCGTCTAGTAAGCTATAATAACATACTTAAAACTCAAAATTGCAAGTCTGTACGTCGCAACACGGGTGGATAGCCGCCCCAAGATTAGTATACAAAAAGAAAATTTCAAAAAATTCAAAATGGCTGCCTTTGAACGCCAATTGAAATTTGTATGGAGGTTTTTTTTAATCGCCATAGCTCCGTAACGGTAGGAAAAAGGTTAAAGTGCTTGAACTAATGTTGTACAGTTATCTTAGGTCCATCGAATGGCATTTACAAAATTTCAAAATGGCCGACTTTGAATTATTTTTTTTTATCTTCGGTCCGAGCGCGGTAAAATTTGGCACGTGGTAAAAACGGGGGCCAAAAATAGGAATGACAAATTTTTTTTTTGGAAAAGTCAAAAACGGCGGCGAGAGGGGACAAAGTCAAATTTCCCAAAATCAAAGTCGGTCATTTTGAAATTGTGTAGTTCAAGCTTTTTTGACCTTTTTCCTACCGTTACGGAGATATGGTTATTAAAAAAAATCTTCCATACAAATTTCAATTTGCCCACAAAGGCCGCCATTTGAAATTTTTCAATAATATTCTTTTTGAATACTAATCCGTCGGCCGTCCACTCGTGTGCCAAATCTCAGCGCGCTAGGACCATTTTGAAATTTAAAAAAAAAGTCGGCCATTTTGAATTTTTTTTAATACAACTTTTTCTACTCCGAGATCTGTATGACATTTGGTCGAGCACCCCCGGCTATCTCTTACGATTTAAAAGTTGCCATACAAAACGAAAGTAGCCAGTTTTCTCACATTTGTCGCATTTTTCAATTTTTTTTTATTTCATTCTAATCAAGGCTGCTTGGAGATTCTACGACCAAAATTAGAGTGCTCTACGACAAACTTGAAAAATCGTCTAAAAAAGACGGTCATTTTGAAAAAAAAAATGGCAGCGTCAAAAACAACCCAGGGTCCTCTATGACATTTGGTCGAACACCCCTTGGCTATTTCCCGCCGTTTGGTCAGGCCGTCCAACATTTTTTTACCTGGAACAGGTAGACCGACGGTCGGATTTTTACAGGGTTGCAGGACAAACCTCTATACGGCCACACCAAACACTGCCACCGGCGGAACCTCCTTCTGGCTGTTTTTTGAAAAATGTCAGTCGTGTTGCAGCTTTATATTACACTAGCTTTTGCACGCGGCGTCGCTCGCGTTAGAAAGAGACAAAAAGTAGCCTATGTCACTCTCCATCCTTTCAACTATCTCCACTTTAAAAAATCACGCCAATTCGTCGCTCCGTTTTTCCGTGAAAGACGGAGAAACAAACAGACATACTTTCGCATTTATAATATTAGTATGGATAGATAAATGTAAGTAAAAAAATACATACGTATTTTGATTACCATTTTTCTAAGGTAGGGTTAAATTCGAAACCAATTGAGGTAATGTCGAAAATCTGTAAAAAGGATACTAATGCCGTATAATGAGAATAATTACAATAATGGCTACCGCAGTCTCACCACCTGTGTTTGCACACACGCGCGCGCACAGAGACACACGCGGCGGGGGACTTTGTTTTATAAGGTGTACAGATATATTATGCCGCCGTGCGCTTCGTGTCCATTATAAATGAAAATTAAGGAAAATATAGGAAATAATATTCAAGTTACAATTTATTGTTTTTGGGTTTTGTATCCATTTGCATCCATAAATATTTCCCGTCATAAAAATTACACCCTGTATTGTGGAACTAAAAACTGAAATCAATAGTTACAATAATATAATCACGGTGTATGAATAGGAGCGCCGGATCGAATTAGGTACTTCAATATCGGGACAAAAGGTTCTGGAGTTTCGAGGATTTCGTAGGGAAATGTAAAATAATAGTGCATTAGGGTAATTCCGAAAGTCGTCTAATTACGAAAGTCACATAAAAATCACCATTATTTCCATCATATCAAGATTCCCTCTTCGGAATTACCAGAGCATTTTTGTCATTCGGAATTACCCTAATGCACCATAATAAAAATTTACGATAGTTTAGCTAGTTTACTTCGTTTATTTTAGATAGTAGACCTTTACGTGTTTTCGACATTTATAATTGGTCTGTTTTCGTTACTAATGTAATAAAGTTCTTAAGGTTACCTACTATGTATAAGTTTTAATTGGGAAGACTTACAAAAAAATCGGGAGAATCCCGCCAAAGCCCGACCCTCTGGCAATCTTAAATTATGTATGACTGCGCACGAGAAGTAGGTACCTACGCCTCGTGTCACAGCGCGGCGTCGCGCCAGCGGCATGCGCCAACCTGATTGGCTATCGGTTGCGCGCCACACAGCGCAAAAATTTAAAATACTACTCTATTGCGTTGCGTTTTCTTCTGCCAAATATTGAAAACCCATGGATGAAAGTGACCCAAATTAAAAATGATGACTTGATATCATTTTATAATAATATAGACGTCAACTTATTAACATGAAATTTTTTTCAGGCTTTGACAGGGTTTTTATTAAAAAAAAATTTTTTTTTTATATATAAGCAATGGATAAAATGTGACACACTTTAAGAAAATATATATATAATAATGTCCTGAATGGTATAAGACTTCACTTACCAACTCTAATATTTTGTTAGGTGTTTTAGGGCCAATATTAGACATTTTTAAAATATCATTAAACCCATGGATGAAAATGACCCAAAATGCATATGTACATCGGCAACCACGTTGTTTTTATATAGATACAAATAATTTCTTCTCGAATATTTCTTTGACTGAACACTGCTTAAAAATAGAAATACCTAAATTTCGAGCTAAGCAGGTACCTAGGACGACCCAAAATATTATTTTTATATTTGATCAATAGTCTAAAAACTATATGCAAAAAAGAAGCAACGTGAATATTATCGAAACCTCAAAAGCTATCGCTACCCGACTACAGTGAGATACTGGCGATGAACTGAACAATAAGAAACGTCATTTTCGTGATCTGCCAAAACTTCGTTACTATGGCAACGAGTGACAAAAGAAGGTTGCTTACCTTTAGCAGCGTGATTTGATCAGGCTGCGAGATCTTGGCGAAGCCCGGGAGGCCCTTGGCGAACTCCACGATGAGCTGAACGGTAAGGATCGTCATCTCCGTGATCTGTCGGAACGGCGTGTCTGTCTCTTCATCCTCGTCGTCTGCTTGTTGCCACGTCTGTCGAAAAATTTGAAAAATTATTATTCTTATGTATTTTTGACTGATAAAATACCAAATTCATTTAGTTATTACGAGCACTTTTAGAGATGCAACGGTCAATATTTAACTATCTGATAGATAGACGTGGAAAAGAAAGCACGGCTTAGCCTGCCTGCTTATAGAATTTCATACATTAATAGAAGGGTATATATTTTGCGTCCCGTCGCTATTGCGGTATCAAAGACTTTTAACTTATATTTTTAAGTAAATATAAAAAAAAGAAAAATAAGGATGAGCCGTTTTTGAGTGTCTTTATAACTTTTAATGTTGACAAGTAAGGGCCACCATTATGAGAGCAAACTTCTGGGTTATGAACTTATATATCTCTTATACCTTTAGGTATTTACGCCAAAATCTACCCTATTATATCTTCAAGTAATCTACTACCTATGTGCCAACTCTAAGTTAATATCGTTCTTTGAAGATGTAATTAACAGATTATTCCGAGAATTTTGTCTGCGGATATTACGCTACGTATACACTTGTGGTACCTACTAATAAGCGTCCGGAAATCGAAGAAAATATTACTTTCTAAGAATACCCTACATAACTTGCTCCACAAAATATTCTTACAATATTATGTAGATAAAATACACAGCTATCCTTCGATTTGGGCAAGCTATTTATGGATTTGCCAGAGATTATTTTTGTGGCATAAGAGATTGATGATATGGATCTGAATAATATTACTTATTAGTTTTAGCAAGCCATTGTGATAGTCCAAGAACGTCATTGGACAGTATTTCCTAGATTTATCCTAACTACCCATCCCATATAAATAAAGCATAGCGGGAGAAGAGAACCTATGAACCCAATATCTAGATCAAATCGCCCTAAGAATACGAATTGAAGGACTTACATTTAAAACGTTTTCCAAAAAAATGTCCTTCTAGTAGGGAATAGACAGCGTCATTCATGATAATTACAATTTGGTGCCGTGACCAGGATGACGTCCTTTTGCATGCTCAACCACAGGTAATATGGATTACCAACTTTAATTTTGACAATCCTACATAGCCGAAAGGGATAGTGCTATAAAAGAGAACAACGCGATTCGTCCCTGAATCGCTGCCAACTTCGGCTGTGTAGGAAGTATCTTGTAAAATGTTATTTATGCTGTGACTAAAAAAATATCTTAACTGTGTAACCCTCTTGAGATCCCCTTCGAAAGGCTGCTCATATGATCTTTATAGTAGGGAACAGACAGCCTCATACAATTTGGTGCCGTGACCAGGATGAAGTCATTTTGCATACTCAACCACAGATAAGATGAATTACCTACGTTAATTTGGACAATCCTATATAGCCGAAAGGGGTACAGGGATAGTGTTATAGAAAAGAACAACGTGATTCGTCCCTGAATCGCTGCCAACTTTAGATGTGTATGAAGTGTCTTGTGTGTTTGTGAGAGAAAGAGAGAGAGAGAGAGAGAAATATCTCACCTGCGTAACCCTCTTGAGGTCCTCTTCGGAAGGCTGCTCATACCCGTCCTGGTACCAGACGAGCCTGGCGATGAGGTACTGCTGGTTGGGGGTGAGCGCCGGGATGTTCTTCAGCCGGTTCTGCTCCAGGAGCTTGTCCGACAGGAACCGCGGCACCACTTCGTGCTGCAAACATTCCAGCTTCACGTAGGAAACATTGGTTGGTTAGCGTTTCTGAACGAAACGGTGCTTCACTCTTTTTGATTTATAAGCCGCTAAGGTCAATATGGAGAAGACCGACAGATACTGATGTAACATTTTTGATTTGTAAGACTTAGCAGATATGGGCAAAGGGAAGGTGAGCTCCCTCTGTTCTACTGCCCGTCTTTGACAAGAAGAAGTTTCCAAACGCATGGAAAGATAGACGATCTTGTCCAAATTGATTTTATTATTTTGACTTATAAAGACTAATCCTAATAGTTTGAGCAACTTTTTGTTGATGGCGATTACGATGTACATATATATGTATCAATCATATGTACGTAATTCTTTCGAAATAGAATTGTTGCTTTTGTGAGCAAAAAGTCATTGAGAGAAATCATTTAAACTATGTTTTCAAGTTTTTAAAAGTGCAAAGACATTAAGATATGTTTTTGTGGAATAGTCCGACTCTCTAGAGGAAATATACTGGACAGTCGAGAATCAGGTTTTGTGGAAACTTCGTTGTTTATGATATGTAAAATTCGAAGTTACTTATAATTAATCGATTAGATATGGGAAATAAATGGGCAGCAAAAAACGAACGATTCGCAATGAATTATTATTCGCTAAATATTCAATACAGACTTGATGTGTTTGAAATCCACATACTAGTATTATAAATGGGAAAGTGTGTGTGACTGTTTGTTTGTCCGCCTTTCACGGCAAAAACGGAGCTATGAATTGTCGTGATTTTTTAAGTGGAGATAGTTGAAGGGATGGAGAGTGACATAGGCTACTCTTGTCTCTTTCTAACGCGAGCGAAGCCGCGGGCAAAAGCTAGTATTTTTTATAACTTTAAAATTATAAAACTTTGAAGTCAAAGTCAAATGTTGGGTCAACATACTAAATAATTGTTGAAATATGTGTAAACATATAAATAATTTAAGTTTCACGTAGCCGACATGCAATTTGCATTCCAAATTGTATTTAAAATTGTCCAATATATCGTCAGCAAAAAAACGGAATATAAATTCGATTTCAATGTGAATATAAAGATGAAGGCCCTTGTTATATAGTTGGAAACAAGATCTCGGAGAATGAAATCTGATCTTCCATTTGGGTACGTAAGGCATGAGTTGTGTTGATTTATCAGGGTTGAAGATCAGTTAATCTCCAGTGCGGTTTAAGTGACCGCCTTGTGTTTAATCACGGAGTTATATCTTAACAGACGTCGTATGTATCACGTTTTATATCGTATCTAACCATTGTATGGATATAGTGTTTGAATTTCTAAGAAAGCATATATTTCGAAAACATTTTTATTGTTTACCGTTTTGTAAAGAAGTTGTATTTAGTATTGTTTCATTTTAAGAAACGATTTCACGGTTTTGTTCTAATTCATCGGTGATATTATGTCATAGAGCTATTAATTGTTTGCTAAACCACTTTCAATTACTTAGTTTAAAACCAGTTTTAAAATCGACATACAAAAGAAATATCGTCGATCATCAAAAGAGTTATCTGACAATCTGACGCCTTCCGAGTTATTTCTAGAGCAAATTCTTCAGCCCTTAAGATATGATATGTATGACTATCTGTTTTACTAATAAAGACGCATCAATACTTACAATTCTAGCTGCCTCCGGCGGCGGGGGATCACACTGCATGATTGGCGGCATATGGTCATCAACCGTCGTCGTGCTGACCGGCAGTTTGTCCTTCTCCCTCTGAGCTTTCTTCTCTTTCCTTTTTATCGCACACTGGTTCTCTGGGACGACGCACTCTGGCCTCATGCCGACCCCTAGGCACTTCTTTAGCCGACACTCTTGGCATTTCCGTCGCATATACATGTCCATTTCGCATGAGTGACCGAATTTGCAAATGTATACAGCGTTTTTGGTGACACTCCGCCTGAAGAAACCTGGAATGTTCGGAATTTGTCGTTAATTTATTGGTGTGACAGGAATGGTGAAAAAAATTGGCAGTCTCGTGTTTTATTAGAGACTAAATGCATGACTATCAATTTACCAAAAAATATAAACAGTTGTTCATCAAATCTCATATCTCTTTTGTGTGGTTTTTGCAATTTTGTTTTAATTTTCAATCAGTTTGCTTCAAATACACATTGAGCCAATTTGGTGTTCAATTTCAATCATGTCACATGATAGTTGACACAAAAATGGTGTAAAAATCAATATATTGAACATTGTCATATTGTCTTTGTCTAAAATAACGGTGAATTTAATGATATGATGTGACATGACAGTTTTTTTGCTAACGTACCTATTGTGTTTGCGATAAGATAATGTATTGGTGCTTAGACACAAACGCAAGGTTGACTGAAAGGCAAGGTTCATTGACAGCGCTCGGCTCTGCTTTTGGAAGCAATCTTAACTCTACGTGCAATATTGAGACCCAATGTGATTTTCATACCAATTTGATCCGGTTTGAAACACGGTTTGAATGTCGACCTCCATTGAATTTTACGACCGAAATAACGCTTAATAGTGTCAATTGGAAGTAATTATATCAAATACTAGTCATATTTAAGACGTAGAAGGCATAGTGGTTCATCACTCGTTTATCATCAGATGAAATCGTCGAGGGATGGTTGTACGCTGGCGCCGATGGACGATAGCGTCAGTGAATCAAGAGGCAGACGTGCTGCAGACAGCCATTGTGACGTCTCGTCTCGACTATATGAATACAAAATGCACGCGCATCCACCTCGACATAATGCGCCAATTCACCACTGAATTGGCACGCTCGTGGGCGACCAGGGCAAGGACGTCTAGCTAGCAACAGGGGCAGTAATGAAGGTCACACCTACGTAAGGATACTTGGCGTTCCATTTTAGGTTACGTACGCTTGTTGTCTTACCTTTACACCCTTCACACGTGAGCGCATTGTAGTGGTATCCGGAGGCTCGGTCTCCGCAGACCAGGCAAAGCTCTTCCTGCTGCCGCGGCGCCGGGCCCTTCTTCTGTCTCCGCGCCTCGCCATCTGTACTGCACCCGTTTATACTGGACGCCGGCGACAGCTCCTCGCGACCTGTAACAATTTATAAAGGAATGTTAATGTTGTTTACGCTGCAACTGCGCAGAAAGATTCGAACGAGTCCGGTGGCCCAGCGGCATCTAAAATCGGACGCTATAAAATTTGCATACATTTCATGAACCATTTATCGAGTCGGCGGGCGAGTGAAGATCGTTTATTTTTCATTTTTACATGCGGGGCGATGTTCCTTCGCCGAAGATGTTTATGAAGCGAATTGCTCGCAAGTGATTTTCGGCAGTCGGGTGAGCGTTTCCTGCCCAAACAAAAGCTGGCTAGGGCCATGCCACGCATAGCAATAAGGGAGTACGCCCATTTATGTATTCAAGACGTAGAAGAGTCGGGTGATGGAAATGTAATGGCAATTGTCACTCAGCAGTCGGAACTCCTTATATAGTAAGCAGACGCAATATAACGAGATTCTTATGACTTGGCCACCTACTTCCTAAATAAGATTCGGTTACCGGTCAATAACAAAATGAGGAAACTTAAAAGGGAAAGCATACAAAATTGTCATGAAAACGGCGTGGGTGTCCCATGTAATATAGTAACGTAAACAAAAGGAAAAACAGAGATGATCAAACACCCGACGGGACAATAAGCACATTTAAGAGGGAGGGGTCAATTTAAGCCTGTTGTCCCATTAGTTTTATTTGCTTTTTTATTATGTCCATTAGACGTCTCGGGTCGGTGGCCGGTTGCCGTACCTGGTTGCGCAACGGCCAGAAATGGCCGCCGCCAAAAAACTAGTTCCACGTGGGACCCGATCTCGAGGCCACGACTGCCTCGGTTCTTCATACCGATCTCATAACATTCACTCCCACAGTCGACCAAAACTTATTACTAGACTCGTCATAATAAGTTTGCTCTTTGCTCAGTCGTTTAAGACTGTTCTAGCGCTAATGGAAATTCTTTTTTTATGAATGCGTCTTTAGATAATTTAAATGGAAGGCAGTCTTGTTTGTTCAGCGATAAAAATATGTACATCAATAAAGAGGTCAAGTGCGGCGTTTATCGCTATTTGAGTGATGAGTGCCTAGTACCTACGCCCACCTCCTGCACTGACCTGGCTCGCATTACTATATTCTCCTGTTGGAGTTAATTACCATTCCAATAAAAATGGTCACGTTGGGTGATGTGAGATACTTTATAACATAACTTGAGATTCACAAACATCTAAACTTCAAATAAGTACAATCAACGTACCTGTATCTTTCCCTGGCTACTTCGAAGAATGGTGATTTGTTATTTTATAAAATATGAGGAAAAGGCTAGTCACGTCCGTTTGCACAATCTCGGATCAGATCCATTGTCAACTATCGAGGTCAGGTTGAATTTCACGACTCTCTTCTATCAAAAGCTACTGGCCAGAGTCAAGAGATCAATCTGACCGTGTTGGCAACGTGGTAGGTTTTTATTGTTTAATATTATTATAGATAAGAGCGGTCGTCGTCCTCCTTCGAGAAGCGATTACGGATTGCGAACGATAAATAATATTTTCGTGGACAATGACGCAATCTTAGAGGGCCGTCCGGTGAAAGTATAGGAGACAAAACCTTTGGGCTTAACCGTTTGGGCTAGAGATGGGTAGGGGTGAGTAAATACTGAGTATTTACCCGTAATTTACTCAAAGCACCGAGTAAATACTCGTATTTACTCATTTGGGTGAGTAGAAACTGTTACCTAAAAATAATTTAAAAAATGAGATTTAAGTACTTAGTCGTGTTTATTTTAACTGTGTGGACATGTTTAAATGATATTTATATTATTAGAAGCTTATGGGAGTCTTAGTTTGTCGAAAGAGAGGTAATCATTGTGAGAAAAAAAATAGTGATAATGTTTAGTTAGCAGTTTTGTTTTAAAAAAGCAGGTATTTACAGTAAAAGTATGAGACTTAAATTAAATTGATGTTCTAGATAACGGCATGACGTTCGGAAGTGATTGTTAATGTGGCACTTACGACCTTTTATTAAGGGTTTTCTAAAGAAAACTCAAAAATGGTTCAGCTGATGACATTTAAAGTACTAGTTTTGTGTTTTGTATTATATGGGCAATCATTTGACGGTTTCTGGATATTTTTCCATCAACGAATTCGAAAGTTATAAAGGTATAAACATTATTTCGGCCTTAATTATCGTTTTATTCCAAAACTGTTCATATTATTAAAAAACTTTTTTAGAAACATTCAATTAATTTTTAAAGACCTATCAGATGATGTATAACACACTGGTAATTTCTGAATTTTATTTTTGTGAAAAATAGTTACATGTATGGAGAGCACGTCTTTAAAATAAAATTCATATAAATTTGATTACTTAACTTAGTAGCCGATATTAAAATACACCAATATTTCTAATTTGTATTTCCATTTCAGCACGCTAAATAGTTTATACCCACCAATTTGAGTAAAAACGAGTAAATACGGGTATTTTGAGTAAATACTGAGTATTTACTCGATATTTACTCTTGAGTATTTACTCACTACCCATCTCTAGTTTGGGCCGACCTGTCCGGCCGAATGATAATTAGATTCTGTGAGCTGTATGCTCTAATATGAAATTAAAATGGATTGGGCGAAATGGAAAATAAAAATGTTATAACGTACTTTGATTAATTTGTAGTAACTACGTAATAACTCGACTAGGGAACAAATCAAATTATTTTGTTGAATATTTTTTTTTTTTACGTAATAATTGTTTACTCTTTGGTTTTTAAATATTTAAGTATAATCTGAGCTAATTCACGTAGATGGCCTGATGTATGAGTAACAAGACACTATAGATTAATACACTTCAGCTGTTCTAAAATTCAATCAATAATACATTAAATTAAGCAAAATACGGCGTAATTGTGTGTATTACTAGTAACCTGATTACAGCAATGTTTTATCAAATCAGTGTTCATGAAAAAGAAAGCTAATCAAAAGTTGAATGCACGGATGACCGAGTCACTGTGTTATGTTATGCCTCAGCTGTTCAGTGTGTTGCGCTCGCGCATCGGATGGAAGGTCTAGTTCGTGGCGCGTCGGTGGCGTTCGGCCACGGTCGGGTCCTCGAGCGAGAGGCTAGAGCGAGCGGCAAGCGGGGCGCGAGCGACGACCGGGGGCAGCGTGCGGCCTTGACTCTTAAGTCCCCTCCCCGCTCGCTTCTCCGCGCCCCGCTCACAGCGCAGCCACATTATTTATGATAGCATCAGAGCTCGAAGCAAACTCGCGATTCTCTACCAACTATATACTAATAATAACTCGTTTTTCCTCTCACGCGACTCGCCTTTTTGCTCGATATACTTACTTCTTTAAACCACAATTCTATCGGAATTAAGTACCCATTAAAACACAACGCCATGTTTTATAATGGGAACGTAAGCCGCTCTGCGAGGCACGTAGGCAGAATTCGATTAAACAATACGCGAAACTTTCTACTGTGACCGACAGACAACGCAACCATTTCGCAGGCGGGTCGCGTCAGCGAATAGTGAAAGTTGCCCAAAATATTGCACAACGTTTCTGCACATAGCACACGTAATTCAAATTCGGGTGTGGCGAAAGTAAGCCTACGACCACGTGAGCTGTAATCGGGGACATTGTAAAAGTAAAACTTTCCTTGCGTGCAAGACTTTAATCTTGTTGGAAATCGTACAAGCATTAATCAAGTTTTTATTTTACAGAGAATGACAACGAGATCTCGGACTAATTAATAATGATTGTGAAAATCGAGCAGCATTCCTTTAGCTGTCCATCCGCTGATGCACAATGGTCGGGGAAAAACTGCAGAAAAAAGTGCACGTAAGATGCATCGGCTGGGCGGAGTTCGGCTCGCGTTCTTACTTTCTACGATACTTTCTAGCAAGAGATGTGGGCCGGAGCCGCGCAACTGGAGCGATCGGTTTCTCTACGCCGGGAAAATTGGATTGAAATAGAAATCGCGAGGTGAAAATGGCCATTTTCTCGCACGCTATCGTGGAAACTGTTTTGATATAGCGATTGGGAGGAAGCGTGGCTGTCGGAGGGATCTTTTAGGAGGGCGGACGCGGCATGTGAAAGTGTTTACATCCGGCAGTTGGAGCGCAGTGTGTCCGGACTCTGGACACAGTGGGCGGCGGCCTATTCCTGAACTAAAAATCTGGCGTAGGTATCGATGGTAATGGCGGTATCTATCTAGCTTTGAAGGCGGTATCTAAGTACGTAGATAGGTAGGTATTATATCTAGTAACAATATTATAATAAATCAAGAGCACAAACAGATTACCAAGCTACTTAGTTACGAATCGTGCTTAAACCATCGATTTATATGTTTATTGCTTCGTGCTGTAAATTTAAATTAGGCTATTGCCACCTAATATTCTAGTCATGGGCTCTACGAGGGTTTTAAATGATAAAGTTATGTAAAGATGAAACGAGTCGTGGGATATTGAAACTTTGTATTTTAATGAAGGAATTAAGCATAAAGCAGTTAACATCGACGTGGCTCCATTAAACCTCTCTAGTACTTAAGTTGTGTCTCGTGACGCGACAGGAATTCTTGAGATACCTCGCTCAAGTAAAATAGAAAGCGGTTCGATCACTATAACAAACGTAAACATATGATGGCATAGGAACCCCAACTGATTTTTTTATTGGTCAATATTACACACTCCCTCTCTTTTACCCATGGTGTTCTATTAGACGAAAGCATGCTTTGTCTCTGTCTGCCCCCTAATTTAGTGAGCAGTCGTGGTGAACCCACGCCTTTTCGAGTAAACATGGGAATGGTTAGGTAAATAGAGAACCGGGGGAGTTATAATTAGAATAAGTACTGCACGGTTCCTTACTGCAAGTTTCGAGCGGCTTTTAACGAAGATAACTTGAAACATGCTTTTAAATTAATTATCGTACAGATGGTCCTTAAGAGTCCGTTAAGTTCTGTTCCATGTTATTCTGATAGGATAGAAAGTTAGAATTTTACCTGCTATTAAAACTTTTTAATACAATGTCAAAGAACTCTTTCCAAGTGACGCCGGGAAACTTTGTTTGGATTTAATTTATATACTCGAGTAGCAGACTGACAATGTTCAATGTAAAAGTTATTATAACAAGGCACAAAACGCGTATTATGTAGAAGAACAATTTAGGCTCAATCTTTTACATCAAATTCTTGAAAACACAATGACTATTTATTCTACACGTGATGTATTTATGTTTCTATTCTAGAAAACAATAAATTGAGCTCAATGCAGTCAACAGCAGCTTACATAAATCTCAATCAAAGCCTATTAAACCTATCACAATCTATTCTAGTACTAGTTGTCCTAGACGTAAGCCATGAACGACCTTGCCCCGTTGAGCGCACCTTTGCGAAAAAGGTTATGAAATAGTACATTACGATACAAGTGCGTAAAAAAGGAAGTTCGAAACGAGTGGCGATAAATTAAAACACGACC
The DNA here is from genome assembly GCF_023078275.1 of Leguminivora glycinivorella. Taxonomy (NCBI): domain Eukaryota; kingdom Metazoa; phylum Arthropoda; class Insecta; order Lepidoptera; family Tortricidae; genus Leguminivora; species Leguminivora glycinivorella. The sequence continues at coordinate 15,741,585 of NC_062977.1, forward strand.
GAAGGGAGTGTTTTAAATCGACACGAGTTACGAATTTCCTTTTCGCACGTGTATCGTACGACGTTTTTCAGTACAGATGAGCTTCCGAAGTTTCGACCTGGCATATAATGAACCACTTCTCGCACTAGTGCGTAAAAAAAAACAACATCTGTACTGAAAAAAATCTTTAACACACAATATAAAATGCACAAAACCATACATTTAATGCGTTTAAATCTAATTAAAGCCTAAAACAATACATTACGAGTACGAGTCGCATTGTCCGTGGACTTTCGAGAAATAAAAGTAAACAAAATTGAAAAGAAGAATTGATTTAAAAATATAATGACACCTAAAATTCATGCATAAAACGCTATAGTTATTTGTTATACAAGGGGGCAAAGTTGTATTTTAACGCCGAGTGTGGAATTGAAAAACGAGCAAGTGAAAGGATTCTATAGTTGAACCACGAGCGAAGCGAGTGGTTCGAGAATAGAATCCTGAACTTGCGAGTTTTTTAACACACGAGAAGTAAAATACATTTGCACCCGAGTGTAACACAAAACTTTTCCCCTCACTATAGCGAGAAAACTACAACGCAAAAAATGCATTTATCACTGCTTCCAGTAGTTCCACAGGTAAATCATCTTTATTACTAGATTCACCTACTTTTATCAATTTTAAATTAGTCAATTTGACTTTATTCAAGGTCAAATTACTTTACCCACTAGTGGATAAAATGCGTTTTTACCCACTGGTATGGACAAAACACGTGTTTCCGAGCTAGTGAGGGGAAAAATAATTAACTTGAGCTCAATGTAGGCAACAGTATCTTATATATAAATCTTATTGCCTACAAATCTATTTTCATTATTTTTGTCCTAGAGTGAAGCCATGGACGGCCTTGCCATGGACGGCCTTGCCCCGGCGAGACCTTCGCAAAATAAAGGTGAATTGGAAAGTAGATCGCGCAATGAAAATAGCACTGGTTCGGTTTCACTGACCTAGTTGACGATATAAAATACGAGAAACATCTGGTTGTAGGAGTACTCTGGTTTGTGTGGAAATATCGGAACAGAAATAAATAATTAGGATCATATTACTTTTTATTTATGTACTTATTTTTGGTATTGCAAAAGTTTTGTACTTTATATTTAAAGATTTATCTCATAAAATTTTAAGATAGATGACGGAATAAGTAAGTCTGTAAACCTTGTTGTCATGTCCTTTGTTTTCGATTTATTGTGGTATGTATTATTTACGGATTCTTCGGTAAAAAAAAGTGTGGTAGCTCGAGCAACCTCCTAATAAAAATAATTTTTTTTCTTAACACGTGCCGTGAGTAATTATAATCTTTGTTACAATCCTAAGGCAGCGTTCCCACTTATCCGTCGCGTGTCTCGGGGCGCGCAAAGGGCGTCCGCGCCACGCCACCTGAGTGTAATTCAAAAAGCGTCTCCTCAGTACATTTTGTATAGGAAGGACGTAAGGCGCGCCGCCAAGCGGCGCGGCGCGCGCCACGCCGCCGCCACGCCACCTGGGGCGCGTCTTACGTCTTTCCTATACAAAATGTACTGAGGAGACGTTTTTTGAATTACACTGAAGCGGCGTGGCGCGGACGCCCGTTGCGCGCCCCGAGACACGCGACGCTCTTGTGTGGCCGGTCACTAAACTTGAACAAAATAAACGCAATTCATCAAGAATAGAAAGTGCGAAAGCAGCAATCTGAACGCACTACATTCGCTACTGTCTCATTAACCCAGTTCCAATTACGGAATTATAGATTTAACAGATTTCAATACAATTCCGCTTAGGCGGGCGATTCACTGGCCCGATTCTACGAAAACTACAACTGGGCCAAGGCGGCCGGTGTGACGCTATATCGAGGCCGTAGTACTATGAGACTAATTCGTTCTTAGGTCAACGATCTTGTGGGTGATAACATTAAAAGCGAATTATGATACTAGGCTAGTGGTAAATCACGTGTGAAACCACTGCAATGTACGAGTATAATAAATAATGCTTAGTTTGTATACGTAGTTATTTTCGTTGTTAAGGTCGATTTACATTTATCGCATCGAAATTAGACAGCGGATATATACGAGTAGGCAACTGCTGAATTTTCTGACATTGAAGTTTTGTAACGTCTGCCAAGATTATGATGGAATGGAAAAATATCCACGGTCATACGTCGATGTTGTATGTCGTATTTAGACATTACATTGGAACAAGCTTTAAGGTTGCCTTGCCTCACCATTGACGCGGAAATGAGAGGAGACGAGACGTTCGAGAATCAACGAAAAGCATTTGTCTCTGTAACTCTTCTGCGCTGATATTGGTTGACACAATAGAGACCATGACATTTTTTATAGTAGCAGATTAAGAAACAATTGACGATCGTTGCTAGGACTTAAATTCTTCACGAGCCTATTACTTGTAAGCTATTAAACCGACTGAATGCCACGCATCAGAAGCCTTAGTAGTGATCATGTACTTACTTATTATGCAAATTATAGGTTTATAATGTAAATAATGGTTTAACAAGAAATTAAGATGAAAACGAACTTGAATGAAGATGAACTGGACAAAAAGAGATAAGTCTCCGTATGTAAAAATAAAACTGCTAAATACACCTACCTTATGACGCAAATTAAAGATATAGAGGTACAAACTCCGATAGAATAGTATTCGAGTAGTAAGAATTGCATTTAAAACTACACTGGCAAATGCAACGCCAACGCAGTCAAAATCAGAGGAAAAAACGTAGCCTGAAAACCGCGTAAACAAGTCGTTCCTAACTAGGTCATTAACACCGAGGTCCAGGAAAAAGTAAACAAGGATAAAGACAACTCGACGCGGGTAATGTAGGTCGAGTACGGCCTGAAATAACAATGACTGTGTTACGACATTTGCTGTTATGAAATCGGAATCTTTAATTTCTCGACGACACCTACAGCCAACTGACAAAGAGGTCAGTTCTAACTTAGGCAGCGTCCCCACTTAGGCGTCGCGTGTCTCGCGGCGCGCAACGGACGTCTCCGCCACGCCGCCTGAATGTAATTCAAAAAACGTCTCCTCAGTACATTTTGTATAGGAAGGACGTAAGACGCGCCCCAGGCGGCGTGGCGGCGGCGTGGCGCGCGTCTTACGTCCTTCCTATACAAAATGTACTGAGACGTTTTTTGAATTACATTCAGGCGGCGTGGCGGAGACGTCCGTTGCGCGCCCCAAAACATGCGTCTTATGAGTGTGGATGGTCCCTTAGGTTCCAGACTAGTTGGATAAACATTATCGCATTAATGTGTTCCTATCGCACTTACAAATAGTGCGAAAAAGACGGCCTGACCTTATATCGTTTATCATGCGAACATGCTTGTCGATTATGATGGTTCAGCATTCACCCATGAATCTTCATTAGCTTCCTGACATTGACACATGCATGGACATTGGACAGCGTGAATGAAATGAAAGAATGACAACAAATTGGCATTATTTCGATCATCAAAATGTCTGCCCGATTGAAATAGTCATTCGATATGTAACTGATATGATACCGATCTGTCAGTATTGACATTTTTCAACCAACACTTTTGACATTGACATCAGTATCATATAATGGACTAAGCCAGACCTTCCTCAAATTCTCAAGGATGAAACTTTGGGATAATGTAGAGTTCGTATCGACGTTTGATGTCTGCATAGGTACTAGGAAATTGTTCGGCCCGTCGGCCATTTTTTTGCTATCAGGTTTTTTTAAATACACTGTTACTTTGTTAGAAAATACTGTTAGGAATGGATAATCATCATTTCCTAACCATTTGCGCCGGCCTTAGATTGAGAAATTAGGGTAAGTGAGAGAGACTTTCAAGCGTCTGGTAAAAGTTACGGCCAGCGGAAATGGTCTGGAAATGATGATTATCAAATCCTTACATTCTTTTCTATTACATATATAAAAATCAGCCATGAGAATTTAAGGAAAGTTAGTGTTTAAAAAAAAAAAAACTTATAGCAAAAAATGGCGACGGGCCGAACTAGGTAATATGCAGACATCAAACGTAGATACGAACTCTACATTATCCCAAAGTTTCATCCTTGAGAATTTGAGGAAGGTCTGGCGGCTCTGGGCTCTTAGTCTATAAGAAACATCGAATAACTATAGTTCCGGATCTGTAAGTCCACATTTTTGACACATTTGTTTTGAAGATGATTTTTGACACATCTGTTCATATTCTTTGATGAATACTTTTGCATGTTAAATTGTATCTTGTTATTTAATGCATGTTAGTTATAAGATGTAATGTTTTGAAAAGAAGTTGCCCGCCGAGTTTCTTGCCGGTCCCATAGTGGATACCCCCCTCCCAACTGAGGGGGGACTGAAATCTTCTCGAGGCTGAGGCGTAGGGTTAGAGCCGGCGTAGCTTTATTTGACGTTCATATGCGCATTGTAATATGCCTACTTGAAAAATAAATATTTCATTTTCATTTTCATTTTCATTTTCGAAGTATGTTGCGATGTGGCTAAGACGTATCATTTGCCAAATCTAGCGATTAATTTCGAATTGGTTGACTCGATTAGGCCCTATTGTACAAGGAGGCTCTTAAACAAATATACGATTTCTGTCAACTTACTGAAATGTCATTTGAATCGAAATGACAGACTGCCACAGCACTAGTTAAAAAATAAAAATGAATGATAAATGTCATAATAAGTAAATCCCGCGTGATAAATTAATATCGTAAAATACTCACTAACGAAGATCCGCAAAAATGTAACATAGTGTTAGATTATGTTTAAAGTAAGCAAAATATTGTTTTTAAGTACTTGATTTCTTTAAATAATATTACAGGATTTTATTTCAAATTTCATTAGGTCGTGCGAGTTTACGTTTTGTGGACGCTGTCATGTGTCAAAAATGTGATCTTACAGCTCCGGGACAATAAGATTCTAATCGGGGATAACTTCGTTCCGATCTAGGAAAGTTGAGCAAGTTCGGAAATGACTGGCGGGCCGGCTGTTACATACTATTTTTAACCTCCAACCCAAACAGAGGGGTGTTTTGTCTGACTCGTTTACCTCCCTACACAGACGAGTATTTGTTTCAATGAACTGGTCTTTTTCAATTAATGTTGGATTTTGAAGTGTTTGTGAAATTAAAAGTGTAATCCAATGTCCAGTGTGTGTGTTGTAAATTTTTGAAGTGTTTGTGAGTCTTGAATTTTTGGCTATATTTGATAACGTATAAACATCGCGAGGCATCTCGTCTTAGCAAGATTTTACAAGAAAATATTTTTAGGGTCAAGTCCTACATACTCGTACTTGTATTAATCACAAGTAATGATGTGCAAGTTGCGGAAACTTTCCAAAAAATCTTAAATATCTTGAAAAATGGAAAGTTTCCATCCATACAATTGTCCAATACAAAGTGTGGAAAGTTTCCGAAGTTTTCCTATGTGAAGATTTCAGAATTTTGGAAACTTTCCGTCGGCACATCATTAATCACAAGTATCTATTATATTATGCGTCCTTATAAGCCATAGTACAGTACATATGAGTATATCGATTTCATTCATGCTCGCTTCTCGCCAAGTTTATCTGGGCCTTCATGCGTATATGGTTTGTATGATATTCATTAAAGCGATACGTGACAATTGCCATAGTTATGGGTATTACGCTACAAATATGTTATTTACTTAATGAATATGATTCTTACGTAAACTGTATAACGCTTAGTGAAACGATACATTTAACACTCCTATGTACATCTTAAGTTGGTCCCAAAATCATGTTTTACAATTTTTACAATATATCAAAGGTGTTAGTTATTTTATCTTTATAGCAAGACATCTATTTCAGTTTGGAATCTTAGCCAGCGTTCCCACTTAAGCGTCGCGTGTCTCGGGGCGCGCAACGGACGTCCGCGCCACGCCACCTGAGTGTAATTCAAAAAACGTCTCCTCAGTACATTTTGTATAGGAAGGACGTAAGACGCGCCGCCGCCACGCCACCTGGGGCGCGTCTTACGTCCTTCCTATACAAAATGTACTGAGGAGACGTTTTTTGAATTATATATGCTATACATTTTGTATAGGAAGGACGTAAGACGCGCCCAGGTGGCTTGGCGGCGCGTCTTACGTCCTTCCTATACAAAATGTACTGAGGAGACGTTTTTTGAATTACACTCAGGTGGCGTGGCGCGGACGTCCGTTGCGCGCCCCGAGACACGCGACGCTCTGATGTGGCCGGTCCCTTAGGACATGACGCCTAGTAATACAATGGAAAAACCTTAATACTAGTCAATGCCAAATTGTCCATAATTTAGGCTAACTAAGCATTGATCTATTTGACACCAGACTATATTGAATATGTATTTAACTATTTGCTACCGCCAGTACGCTCCAGTTAAAAGAATATTAATCGGTAACTTATCATAGGACAAAGTTCGTAGCGCGATTAAAACTGTGATTTATTTCATAGGCAAGAGGGCATTGGTTTGCTTATCGGGTAGTAAAAGGGTTAATTATTTTATTTGTTTTTAGGTCTGTAGTGCAGTGACAACGAGCGGGTTCACTGACCGAGTATCAGGGCAGATAAGTCGACGACGAAATGTTATCGTGCGAAGAATGCTTTGTTTTCGATTTATTTGGCGTCATGTGTTCTGATTAGATTGATTACTGGAATTGAATGATCGAAGCACATACAACTATGTAGTCAGTCGTTTTTCTTTACTGTCCGCATCGGATCAAAACTGTAAACGTACTGACCACACCCATAGTTACTGCATTATCTATGATGAATTAAGCGTGGAACACAAAATACAAAACGACTTTTAAAGACTTAATTATAAGGTTTAAACTCAATAGAAAATATCGAAGATCAAGAGGCAAAGCTTACTGCGGTTAGTAACAAATAAAAAAAAAGTAAATAAGTACACAAGTGTGGACGAAGTGGTCATACCGCGGGGCCTCTCCGTGACCAGATCGCGGTAACGAGCAAAAAACTACGACATCCGAGTACGAGAAAAAAACTTGCTGTATCACTCATACCAATGTTAAAATGAGACTGGCGTTGTTGGATAAATCTTAAGACTTACGTCGCGAAAATAGTTTGTTAGACTAAGTTTTTATTGATGAAATATAGTTGGGTGAATCAACTTTTTCTTGCTTTTTGCAAGAATTACCCTTACTTATTATTAGGTCTACTTTTGTGATTTTTAACCTTACCATCGTGAATAAAGATCCTTATTTCACGTATACCAATTACGGAAAAATTTAAAAACGATTCATTTTTAATTAAAACAATATGTGACCCAGTGGAAGAGACACTTTTTTCATACAAAAGTGAGGGACAGCTATGTCCACTGGGTCACTGCTCGAAACAAAGTTATAAAATAGGAAATCCTATAATTACATGTTGTATTGCGTAGCTATTATATTTGTCTTTAATATAATAATTATACATTAATTAGACTAAATCTCAATTAAATTTTCTGACCACATGTAGTCGAAGTATGCGAAATTTTCCTGGCAAAGAAAAGTTGATTCACCCAGTTGGAAAAAATATCTGCTTATTAACCAATTTTGCCTAAAAGCGTAAAATTCAAATTTACTTCAGGTGGCGCACTTTACACGGAAAAAAAATATTTTAACAATACTACCAGAACGTTTAGTAAAATAGATTTATCGTAACTGATACTACAATCTCGTAATAAAAACAACTGTATTGTTACGTTTACTATATCTTGAATTCAATAGAACTAAGCAAACATTAATATGCACTAAACAGTTCTGTTTGAATTACATATACGAGAACTCTAGTTTTATTTACAACTAATAGAATAAAGGTTACGATAATTCTATTAACAAGAAGCTTCTTGTAATGCCAAAAAAATAAAAATTATCTTTACAATCTTAATCTTAGCGGTTACTATCACAGTATACTTCCTGTAACTTTTTTATACGTTGCCATTACTTTGTAGTTCTCGTAAAGAAATAAAAAGAATATTCTTGTAATGTAAACTCAACGAAGAGTTATATTTAAAAATATTATGTTTGTATAAATATGTACGCATCGCTGTCAACTCTATTATTTGTATCGTAGCGAATGCCATCGCAGTATAGTTGATATGACTGTTTTATAAGTTGGTATTACTTTGCAGCTCTTGTAAATAATGACAATAATATTCTCGTAATGTATACTGGTGAACAAATAGTTCTGTTGAAAAAGTATTTAGTTAGTATAAATATGTGTTTCGTTTTTGTAACGAAACGCCATGTTTAAGTACCATTGTATATCTTAGTGAATGCTATAGCAGTATAGTTGATTTTACTTTGCGCCTCTTGTAAAAAATAACAATGATATTCTCGTAATATACACCGAAAAATAATTGTTATAACAAAAATATTGTCCGCATAAATAAATGTTTTGCTTGTGTAACGAAACGCAATGTCAAATCGCTTGCGGCGTGGTCGGCGGCCATTTACGTGTCATGAGAGATCACGCGTGGACGCGGATCGCAATAGGTTATATTATTTATCGTTAAACGTACTCACTACGTATTATCCATTCGTTTGGTAGTTTCCATTTTAGGAAATGGATAAAGAGGTGCAAAAACTCTTGCAAGGATGGGAGATGGCAGAGTTGGCAAAAGCAGGTGAGTCATGTACCGTACATGTAGAACTTAGTAGATAATTAGAATGGTGAGTAAAAAGGCATTTAATGTTGTATTCATTTTACATTGCATACAAATTCATACGACATTACGTGGGCAAAATCTAAATACTGAACTAATAAGGACTGTCCACGATAAAAAGTGGTCATACATAACATGATAAATCTTTCTTCCTGAATGCACATTTTGAAGCAATATTATATTTTGATAAATCTGTATACATAAAACTATATAATAATTAAAGCTATTCCTTATAATGCTTTAGTGTGTCTGAGGTTTCGCCGAATGTACCTATACCATCAAGCATTTCATTTCTTGTACAGTGTTTTTTAACAAACTTCACACGCTTCCTGGCACAATTTTATAAATACTTATATTTTTATAAGCTGTTTTTATAAGATGTCATTCTAATGTGTGTACACATTAGAATGACATCTTAGCAGACAAAAAAATACTTTTTGAAACTCATTTCGACTTTTGGGAGTCAGGAAGACTTTCTACTCCAAGCACTGACAGTTGTTTTTGTATGGAGAGCCAAAAAGTGTCAAAAAGTCGAATTCAGCAAAGTTAGAAAATCTCAGTACTTTCTTAATCTGATTACAATCACAAAAATGATTACTATCGTAAAATCAGTATGTAATAGGGTATATTTTGGCTATTATAATTAAACATTAAAAAAATATTTTTGTCATTAAAACTGTTGTACTTAAAGACTGCAAGAAGACACTGTACAAAAAAATATTGTTATCATGAGATACATACTGCTAAAATTCATAGGCCACCTAAAGTTTATAATTTGTTTGTATTTTTATAATGTAGTTTGATATCTACAAATTATTTGACAAACATGCTGCTTATAAATTCTCATTGTATCAAAAGATTTACCATGTTATATATGAAAACTTTTTATCGTGGACAGTCTTTATATATATCTGAAGTGGACGTAGAATATTACTTATTGTAAAATTTATTCATAGAAATTTAATGTCTTTTTCAGATGATTTACAATGGTTGCAAGTTTCCTGTGACCCATGCCATACTGTGGAACAAAAGTGGAAAAATTCTGCAAAATATAAATTTTGGACGAAATGAAGGACGGTTCTATTAACACTGACGAATATATGAACAAAGTCTTGCACTAAGGATCGTTGAAATATATTTTTTAACAAATTATATGATTATTTTATTTACTTTCAGATTCACCAATTTTCACCGCTCATAGCATCCATTCCATATGCTGGGTGACCCAGGTTTCCGGATCCCAGTTTCAACTCTAGGCTTCTGTCTCTTGGAACTGGTCCTAGCAACCTGCATTTTTATCGGTAGGTACCTATGAATTTGTCTGTGCACTGTATAGACAACTAACATTTCTTGTAAATGTAAGAAAAGGTTTGTTGTCCATACAAGGTGGTACAGTAGGATTAAAGGCTGAGCCACGCCAGATACGTGTACGTAGACGTGCGCGTAGCGTACGCGGTGTAAATGACGAATCCTCATTAGAGATTACACCGCTTGTGTGACGTGTTTCCCGTGTGTGTCTAGCGGTGTATCATCTCTTTTGAAGATTCGTACTTTACAGCGCGCACGCCACGCACACGTCTACGTACACGTATCTGGCGTGGCTCGGTCTTTAATCCTACTGAACCACCTTGTATAGACAACAAACCTTTTTTTACATTTACAAGAAATGTTAGTTGTCTATACAGTGCACAGACAAATTCATAGGTACCGATAAAAATATAACACGTTAACGCAATTGTATATTTATTAGAGAGTACCATAAATGCAGTTGCTGTAACTAACTTTCTTGTTCTATCAACCATTTAATGAAGTTTACATAAATGAAGAGAATGTAATATATATCAGATGACTTGTATTCTTAACGATACCTATTATTGGCCTAACTAAAGTTTTATAACCTTTACAAGAATTTCTTGTGGAGTTTACATTATTTTGTTTATTTAGACAATCCATTTGTTATAAATACTGAATAATCTAGTAATACACACAATTTGACTGTGTGACCCTTACAATATTTTTATTTTATGATACGTAATGTATATATTACCTTTACAAGAATATATTGTTAAGGTCACATTTCATTTATTAAGCTCTGCAAGAAAATATTATTTATTTGTACGGTCCACGTGTTATGATTACTAAATATTCTAGTAATACACGCTATTTTAATGTGTAGCAATTACAAGATAACTAGTTCACTAAGCTCAACGCATTTAAACAGACTAGTTTAGTTATTTATACTATGTGAACAATTGTCCCAGAATTTACTAGATTTTCTCGTTCAGATTACACTATTCAGGTATCATGGACGAGACTTTTTTCTCCGTGTAAGGTCATAGATTTTGCAATATTGCTGACAAAAATAGCTTGCCAGACTCTTCGTTAAATGGTTTTCAAAATGTCTAATCTAGTATTGGTTGTCGGTGTCGGTTACTTGTTTGTATACTAGGTACTTATAATCGAGTTGGCCGCTTATGTAGGTAGAATAATCTGCTGTTTTAAGCACTTTCGAAATAAGCCAAATTAAAATCCTCTTAAGAATACTTATTCAGGAAATTGCTAAATTATTAAAGTAAAGTCCGGAAAGTTTCTCAAATTTGTTATTTAAGCATTTATCGGGCAAACCCGTTTTAAATGGAGAGAGTGGCCCATAATAAGGGTGTCCCTGCAAATGGGCTAAAACCAGAAACCAAATAACATGCATTAAATATAAATTGTTTTATGCATTTTAAGTAATTCGACTTACAAAGTAAGTAATTATAATAAAAGTACCCTGAACGGAAACAGTTGAAATTGGTCGAGTTTCAAAGTTTTAAGCTCTTTAAACTTTGAAGTTAATTAATTTTAACATTCCTAATTGAAAAGTTTTTCATAATTTTGTTCTTAGATCAATATTTTTTATGCTTAGTTAATTTCAAAAGAGTTGATAATGACTTGCTTAAAATAAGCGCTATTTTCATCAGAGCTTTGTACTAAGTCAGGCTTTCTGTACTAAATTTTAAAATAATGTCATCACGTATCATGTTTATGTACGTTGAAGACCTTTAAATCACAATAAAGTACACGGCCAAAAATCCGTCGGCGGATAACTTAAAAAGACATGTAGGACCAGATAAATCACCAAAACATTTAATTAAAAATAATATTGATTAACCTTTACGCGGTTATCATCATACCGCTCCGCTGTATGAACGAGACAGCATTACACACACATATATCTTCATCTCGCTCACACTCCCCGTTGATTTATCCCCAATTGCAGTGAATCGCAGACGGTTGAGTAACCACAGGACGCAGGGCCGACCTTACGTGGGCGAGCCCATGACACAGTTCGGGACGACGTATTTTGGTCCACGTGCGACGACGGTGGCGAATACAGGGTACGTAGCCAAATGCTCAAACGATTATGATAACATCGTTATCGTAGCAAGCTATCCTTATCGCTCTTCCATATTGATGCGACAGAGCCAGACTGCATTTAGATCGGCTTCTAGCGTCAACGATTGTCATTTTGGCTAAACCGGCAGGGATGCCGCTGGCTGCCAGCTTCAATCATGGTCTGCTGAGAGTCATGCATAGATGAATGTATGATAAACATCTTTAATTACATAAAACATGTTTTTATGTGCCTAAAATTAGGTTGGTCATTGGTTCTAGCCTTTTCAGTCCAATCACACCTCGGACACTGGCGATCAAATATATGAAAGAGGCGCGTTCCTAGCACACGGTCTAAGCTTGTGTAGGTGAACGCGTACCATGCTTGTATGAGTGAAATATGACAGGTCGACTGTTCGCGTTTTTGACAGGCGGTAACTGTGAGGTAACCGAGAGGGGGTCGGTGGCACTTTCAGCGGGGAGCGGGAGTGGCCATACTGTACGATAGTACTCTTTATTATACTGTGGTCCAATGTTGAAACAATACGCTAGACTGGGTTGAGCGATGCCCAAAGAGATATTAACATTAACCAAGGCAAGCCAGAGGGTCTATCTATCTATATCAATCTGAGGACCTATCGAAAAGACGATTTTTTTTCTTTATTATTCTTGCACAGACATGATAAGGATGCAAGATTTTGATAGGATTGGCGGCGTCGCTATGTCGACTTATATATGTACTTTCTAATTAAACATAGTCACAAGTTTTATAACATACAATTCCATACGATTGAATATGAATGATGAAACTAATGAAGACAAATCCGTCTGTTACTGGCTGCAATCAATCTGCCAGTTAAAACGATGACGTACTCGTAATATTGGTCTGTTGTGAACATTTCCCCGCTCAATAGTCACTCGTGACCCCATTATTATTATCTCAGCAATTATAAATCAAAAGTACTAATTAAACGTCTAACTAAGCAGTAATGTTGTTGTATAAATAAAGAAGACGCTGATTTCGTTAAACACATATAAACTTAAAACATAATGTGGAACACAAAAATGCTGACCATGTTATAAAGTCTCGTATTCTGTACTACAATTTTAATGGGTAAATCACGTGAAGTAAAAACCTACGTATTAATAGACACATCGACATCGGTTTTAATTTTAAATGTCAAAGGGGTCATTGATTTCCTTGTTGACGACATTGACATTATAAATCGACTTAAACGAAGGTCTTTTAACTTGTTACCACCGCCCCGCGCTTCGAATGATACAACTTATAATAATAACGTCGCCGGAATCAATGATTTACCTTCTTTAAAAGTCTATTGAAGACAGCGAAAATGCCTAACAATATTATCTATGGTTGAAAGCGTAGCGAGGTTTTAACCGCTTTTATTCCACGGCCTTTTTGTCGAATAGAATAATGAATAATTTTCAGAATTTCTTCACACTTGAGAGGACATTCAGGGCTTGAGACCCAGTTATATTTTAGAGAATCGCCCGTATAATCGTCTCATGCTTAATACTTAGCTTGTCCCACTTTCTATAGTGTCACGTCATCTGATTCGTTTTAAAAGTGTTCGCCGGTGACATTTATTACAGCTTTGTTGTAAGGTGTCCAAGCAAATGGACTTTATGATGATAAGCGACGCACACAAAGGGAATGGTATATAAACTGATTTGTGGAAGATCATGGTCGGGAGGGTTAATTTAGTGCCAGACCGCGTAGGTCGTAAATATGTGAGATTGTATACGCGCTAAATGAGTGCTATTGTGGTTGCAGCGATATTTTTTCATTGTCGGAATGGGGATATTTTGAGATTAAAATACTGACTCTTATGTTTATTTCGGGATGTATGCCACAGCAATATTACCAAAGACACTTTTATTTTAAACAGTTTGCGTCTCAATTGTCATAAAACCAAGAAAGACGACAGTTTGACTTTGGTCATTCGATTGCTATGTTTATGCACTTCATTTTGTTCTATGGGCACTAAGCTGAATTCCATTGCAGAACCGCCTACTCGTGTATTCCGCCCGTCGTCTGCCGCCCTGGCATGTCCGGCTGACCCTCCTGCCCGAGACACCGGTGAGCCAATAATACGGGTGGGGAGTGTGGGGCGTTTGCAGTCAGGATGGGGATCGACGGGAGTAGAAGAACCAGACCGAATACTAGCATCGTGCCCAGTGTAGGGAAGATAGATAGATATGTGTGTAAATATATACGAAGGGATGGCGACTGCGGTTAAACTGTTTTCCGGTTTTTTTTTTTAAATGTTGAGATTGATTGTTTGTATCCAAAGCCATTGTAGTTGAGTTTTCTGTAACTCCGACGAACCCATATTATCGCTCTTTCTCGTAATTCTTCCAAGGAGTCTCCCTGAGTGTAGTAAATACTTGTCGATTGCCACAACACTTAACTATATGGTAACTAAATAAATTACACTGAAAATTCAGTAAATATTTTCACTCTAATAACTGCTTTCGCTGTAAGATAAAACTGAGGCAATATAACACGATTTTAGTCTAGTATTTATTTTTATTTTTATTAACAGTACTACTTTCTTCGACCGGCTATGCAGCCTCACGTCGTTCTTGGTGATATGAAGAGACAGGGTATATAATATCTGCGAAGAGGGTTCCGCTGCTCTGCTGAGCATTCTTGGGATACTGGGTTATTTTTCTGTTGATAATTTCGTTTCATGTCATTCTTTCAGGACCCGGTGTATTTCTTCTTGTTCTTGGCAGACGACGAACACGGGAGGTAGCAGAAAGAACAATTTGAGGGTCCTTCATCTATCTGTATCTACTGTTGGCTAAGTGCAGCGTAATGTTGGTGGTTGTAGTTGTAGACCGCTAACAGTTCGAAAATTTGCCATGAACGGTGATGACACGTCCGCTGATGTGATAGATGAATGACGTTGTGAAGCGCAGTTCCTCTTGAAAAAACAGTTTCTTCTAGTTCGTGGACGACAACCAAGTTTTAAGTCCTTACTTTCATGATTCATTCAACCACTACACATTAGACACTCGTGCATAAGTTCGCTTAAAGAAAGCTCAATAATAAAACAACGATAGATTACGTGGTATTAGTCACTCAAAATAACTTAATAATCACCTTATAGCTACTGTTTCGTCACATTCACATGTACCACACCACAAGACACTCGATCTCGGCCATGTGTCGTTTTAGGTACCTAGAACTTAGAGAGTAAATATAAATACATTTTTGGGGCTGGTTTAGCCTGCTCTGGCAAAAAAAAGCTATTTATACAATAAAGCTATGTTATTTTTCTAGTAGGTAGCGTGGGTTCGACTGCCATATGGTCCGATGGGTCTTAGTCATAAATTTGCGTCCGCAGAGATTTGAAGAGACATTTGGATGACCCTATTCTTAATAGAGTATTGCGTTTATCTTTTTTTTATGACACTTGACCGTGTTTGGCCGAATAGCGGTGACTGGAGGCCAGATGTGTGCAGTGTGCACGCCTTTACGAGGAAACTGTCTTGTTTTTTTTTTTTTTTGAAAGTAATTTATCCTTTTCTTTACTGGGTAGTTATTGGCTTTTTATGAGTTGGGATTGCAATATGTTATGTTGTCAAAGTTACCCTGATAATTCCAGAGAAAAATCCTCTTTTTTGGGTCTCAAATAATTTTGTCTTATATTTCCGGCTAGCAATGTATCTTCGGGGAATTAATGGGTTGAGTAAGTACCTAAAGGGGTGTTATGTACATATGACTTTATAATGTGAACTTAGTATGTACATTATTATATGTTTTTCGAACTATGATATTTCGTTGCCGTCCTTCGTTATAACGGTACCAATAATATGATAATATATATTATTTAGCGCAAAGAAATAGTAAACTAAATGTTTTGCAACTGGCCAACTAAACATCGCTATCGGAATTGGGACCAACGTGTCTTCTTAAGTCTATAAAGGATGTTATAGAAACGTCGTGGCTAATCACTCAATGGCTCTGCGAGTCAACCCCTTAATTCAAATTGATCAAATGAGGCGTTATTTAATATAACTTAAGATTAGATTAATTAGGACTATAAGATTAATTTAAATATAACTGAAATGGGCCGCGTGACCGGCTCTTTCAAGTAAATGTCATATATGTATAACCGCGTCTTGAGCCGATGCGGGGCTCTAGTGATAGATTTGAAATCTAAGTTAAAGTAACGGGCGTGTGATTAGATTGATGTGACATGTATGCTTTGTGGTGTGCTTATTAAATAGTAAAACATGGTCATGGTATATAATTTAGGCACAGTGTGTAGTATAAGATTAAAATAGGCATATATAATTGCAATCCCCTGATGATAAAAGAGTAATAACGTGACCGCAGCTTTGTCCCCGTGCTGACTCATGGGGGATATGAGTACCTAGGTGCGTTGGAGGCTTAACCAACTCTTAACCAAACATAGTCCAAACGATATACTTTGGAGCACCAGTATTAGCACTAAGGCTTTACAGAGATGGAACGAGCTCACCAATTTGGTCGCAGTGAATACAAGTACAGAACTAAGTAAGTGGCAGAACTGAGATATTGGTATTTTAGTTGATATGTCGTCCAATGTACCAATTGAGTGGATGAAGAAAGTTGTGCTTACGTGTGGGTGGGACAGAGGACAGCGGTCGTCAACATATGTTACAAAAAGTATTGAAAATCTATATAACAATCAATTTAATCAAATTAAAAACACGCGTTAGCCTTAACCCGTTCAAATCACGTAACGATCGATCAAACCAAAGTGCGATATGGGTTTAACAACCCCGCTCTAACCCACAAATGTCGGTGAAAGACCAGGGTATGCTGGTAATAATCGGTACTGTCAGCGTGATGGATGGTAGCTGGATGACGGGGCTAACCTTACCGCCCATCCCGTTTGGCGCCATTAGTGCTTTAACGAGGGCTCAGGCCCCGCGAAACGCCGCAGAAATAGTCTGGCTCTGTCGCACCAATACGCAAGAGAGATAGAGATAAATAGCTACGAAAGACATTTATTATCGTGAGCGTTTGTGCATTCGGCTACGCACACAGTATTGCCAAAGTTACAATCGCTTACGTTTCGTAGCTAGCTCTCCTTATCACTCTTACGAGGACGCGTGTGGCGCGACAAAGCCAGATTGCGTTTTAGTGCTCCCACACTGGCTGGTATCAATGTTATATAATATTATGTGACAGGGACAGTGTTATGGCATTGACATTACGCTGTCCTTGTCACACATTTATAACAGGCCAGTGTATGAGCTCCATTTCGATCACAACTTATATTAGCGTCAACGATGGTCACGTCGGCTAAGCTGCCTGAAGGCTGAAGCAGACTGTCTATTCTTACGTAGCAGCAGCGCGGCTGATCCATACAAGCCGATTCCCACAGGCTTGCCTAAAATTGATTACTAGTAAAGTACCTAATGTAAAAGTAGGTTTATTTTTACTCAGTGTTGCCTAGCAGAAATTTTCACCAGCCGCCACTGCTACGTAGTGAGGTATTAACTTGAGTTTCAGTAATTTAAGTTTGAGTCTGATACTTATATTAGTACAAGAAATGGAGATTACCAGAAATTTAATGATAAAGATACAAAAATGTACTAAATTAATTAAAAACGGCTCCATTCAATTAAACAGTACTTAAAGTTATAACACTTTAAAGTAGTTGGAGTGGGAATATCCAATTAAAATTACGGGAAAGTTTTGAATTTAAACTATTATTAACTTTTTTACTGCGTAGTTCGTGAAATCTGACATTGTAGTAAATTTTTGGCTGCGAGAAAATAGCAGAAAAATAAGCGATTTGCAAGACCGAAATGATGACCCATGAGAGATCCGTTAAAAAAGTGGTGTACCTACGGAGCTTTAAAAACGATTTACACACGAATCGCACGATATAGCGATGTTAATTTTGAACGCTTTGCCTACTTAGCTACTTTTATATTAGAGTACTATATTTCCAGAAACTTTGAGTACCAGCTATTGTCAGCACATTTTCTTAAATAAATTTGTTCGAATGAAGAAATCTTGAGCGAGCAAAACCAATTGGAGACAAAGCGATTCAATTCACGCTTCGCATTCGGTCCACTCACTTCGCTCCGACACGTTTGACAATTTAAAACGAATGATCCTCTATATAGGTAATTTGGTTCAGCTCTTTGATGTAATATTTAAAGATTTGTCCTCTTAGGTCGCGCGAGTTCATTCTTTTAAGAATATAGATAATAGATAGTTTAATTACTTATCACATAATACCTACATGTAAATGCACAAGAATATTAAGTAGAGTCAAAGTCTAATGATCGCTAAAGAATATCAAAGAACTTGTGTATTCATCTGTTTATGCGGCATTATCATGCAAATATTACACCTTGAATTTCCACTTCAGTTTGTAGAGTGAGATTTACTGAATCGTGAAATTTAACGATCATGCGTGTGGGAGTGAGACATAACACGGGCGTGCAACGTTATCACACCTATGTCCGAGCCAAGTCTATAATACCCTAAGTATATGAGGAGCCTAAACATTTACGTCGTTTTAGAAGACCGCGCCGCGAGCCGACGAGGTGGGCAAATCGTGTTGACACCTATGTGACAACACCGGGATGTACGGAAACATAGGATATTCCTGGCGTGTTTATGTTATTTACCGAACGATGCATGTTACACGAGAGCGCATCTAATGGAAATGCTAAATTGGGAGGAATTCGAACGCTAAAATATGTTACTAGATAAGGTTGATGTGGCAGTAGCGAGACATTATAACTTCCTAATAGAAGAAATAGGTTTGATGTCGGTTTTCGGCGATACAGCAAACTAACTTCAATCAAGGAAGGGCGTGTTTATACCTCGGTTTACATATGCAGCTGAAAATATAGCAGTTTGTTAGCATCTGCGGTTGTTAGCGAGAGAGAGCATTCCTCAGACCGGTTCCGGACGCGGGCCGTTTATGGCCTCAGCGCAAATATAAATAGATGCGCTCGCTGAACCATTCGTCTTCGTGATGCTTTACTTCTAATGTTTCTGTGTGAACACGCGTTCGAGTCTTTGTACTTCGTATGTGTCAGGAAGTAGACTGTTATGAACGCTTGGTTTTCTGCGTCCGACGCTATTGTTACAGTCATTATTTTCAGCTGTGTCTGTAGCTTATACACAATACGTTAGCATTTGTTTGTCATTAATCCCTGGCGTCTGTCGTTGCGAGTCTATTATGGTCGGGATCGTTGAATTATTTCACAGATACTGACTTCAAATAGCTGCAGATGTATACTATACGATTAGAATTTTATTAACACCGTTGAGTGGAATATACCAACTTTATGGTCGAATGTGTCGTGGGTACGTCTCATAATCTTGTTATCCGTTAACGTTATACAGGACGCAATTTGCACAAATTGCCATGCCGTAGCGTGATAGATTGTGATGTCTTCAATTTATATGTCGACTATCTAGACAATAGTGCTCGTTAGAGATGTAAAGGCATAGTCATAAAACAGTCTAATCAATGCAACTTAGGCTGAAGACCGCCGCGGGACAGACTATGCAAGATACAAATGGCGGCTAACATGAGATTCGTATCTCGGTACGTTACTCGAGTGTGAGTTGTTCATTGCCGACAGAAGTTAGAAATAATTGAGATAGCATCGGAGAATTCTTAGTTGGACACGACGGCTCGCACTCACGAAGCGGTATCCACTTTCTCTTCAGATTCAAACATTGACCCAGTGACACTCGGAAAATTCTCATTGACAAAGCGTGTGCGTTGTGTAACGGCCACGTGGCATTAGGGGCAATGACACCGGGAAATGTCAAGTTGATATCCACTATCACGCACCTTTAGTGCAGATAACGCGTTTCGGTGAACGATAAGGCGTCATCCATATATTACGTCACAGTGTACGAAGGGGGGTGTCATACTAAATGTGACAATCCCTGTTAAAGGGATACAAAAAAGCGTGACATAGCGTGTGCGTTGTGGGGGGGAGGGGTCCGGGAAAAAAACCTGAAATTTGGTGTGACGTAATATGTGGATGATCCCTAACGTAATTCGACACAAAAACGGCAAGTTATAGCAGCTTCGTATATCGGTGACGGCGTTATGCAACTCGCAAGTGGAACTGTGGCAATGTGTTGCATAAATGACCTCGTAATGTCAAAGGGGGTCATTGGCGCGTCAGGTAATCGGCTTAGCTTAGATATAATTACATCGATTGAACCCCGGTCTCCTTCGTTGTGTCTGTGACCCCGATGTAAATAACCTGCGCCGGTAAACAACTGACGCTTGCGTCAATGCGGCCTCGCCTCGCCATTGATGTGATCTTTGACTAGCCGACACTTTTCTTCTATTTTAGAACCTTGATTGACGTTAAGCATGCCAGAATTCCTATTGAAAATAGGTATACACTGTTTGTACATAGGTAAATAGTCTGACATAATAGCGTTGTTATTCCGAATAGCAAATTTTGAAATGTTAAATCCATGAAATAATAGAACCACCGCTAAACAGTTTAATGACTATTCATTAATGTTGTGGGCTTGTAATCTATTCAAAGCTTTAGATTTTTAGTCGAGCTTATAATGTAATGTTAAATAGGATGGAATTTATATAAATGACGTAATTAAACTACCAAAAGTGAAGGCCGGACAAATTATAAGACGGTCTAAGCGAAAGTTGCCAAGAATATTACGCTATGAAATAAACGGCGGTGTAAATTCTGCGATGAAAGTGCCAAGTATTCAGTAGTCGGTTATTTAATCGTGGCCAGGCTCTACAAACGTGTTTAGATATTGAACTAGTCAACACAGTATAAATAAACAGATAATTGGTGCTCCGAGATAAATAGAAGCTGCATTTGTGTATGCCTCATCGGCTAATAGAGATATAATTTATGACGAAGCTCCAATAACAACTCTCCACTATGATTAGAAAATATCAATAATCTGTAAATTATTAGTTACGTATACGCATAGTTAATCGCTGTAACAAACAATGGCGCCATCTGAAATCTTACAATTATATCAACGTTAAAACACTAGCAACAAGTTTTATTTCCTTCAAAACTCCTTTGAAAGTCGAGTGCAACGTCGCCTATGCAGTGCATTATCTACAAAGTAAGGTGACCTATATGATAAGATTACTTCAATAGCTGCACTGCACACTACGCCACTGGCACACACACAGACGCGCGTGTATTTACATCGTAGGTACAATGACATTATCGACCTTGACTACTGGCTCGTACATCAGGCACACGAATACACCAGTTGGCGTAGGAATGTGTGCGTCATGTATAAATTCGTCTGAGCATTATTGAGTAGTAAGTATAGCTCCAGGTTTTCTATGGGTATATTTGGAACGGTTTATTTGTGGTGAATTATAGCGATAGAATAGTTCAACACACGATAAGAGCGACGCCAACGCGCCCAACAGATTGCACCAAGGCCAAGAACTGTTATCATTGCCTTTAAAACGCATATGAAACAAAGGGAATACCTATCTAGAAGCCATTCCGTGGAACAATGTGTTGCTAGTTGGTACGTGCATCAAGTTTACCTAGTTTTTGCACTTGTTAAGCATGATGCGATATCTTGACAGCGAGCAAGACAGTACAAACATAAGACATTGTACCTAAGTACACCAAGTAGCAAAACTGCATTGTTTGCAGGTATTTCTACCAATGATGAATTTTAATTACTAATAGCGTTCTAGCTATGCGTTAAGGGACTAAGATCAAGATTATGTTAGTAAATAAACATTGTGAGATAAATTACAACCGTAATTTGTATGATTTAAGGATGTTTGACCTGATTAATCTTTTCAGTAGAGATAATGAATCATCGTTTAGAACTCATAATTTAACCTAAATCAAACACAGTGCTAACCGTCTAACATGATGTAGGTAATAGCTGAATAATGTACAAATTTATCATTAGATAAATTAATTACGTTTCACAAATGTCTTTGATCTCGTAAGTCAAACATTTTCTTGGTATTTTCGGAATCGCATGAATTCGTATTTGATGAATTAATAACGCTTGAAAAAACACGTGACAGGTGTCTATTAATTGTAGTTCTTTTTATATAACGCTAAGAAGTATTATGAGGTTGTTCACTATTGTATAAGTAAACAAAATGTTAAACAGATTGTTAACATTGTTATTTAATTTAAAATACTCATTTTGCGACTTTTGCGTATAAATTGTAGACTTATAGTACAAAAAATGGCAGATTTTACTGGATGTTTTCACCATTATAAACAATGAAGGCAATTCAAACAAAGAGTTCATTCTAACACATCGTTAGAACGCTTATCGCTTAAATTTCCCACGCAAAACCATCTAACTGTTTCTACCTCGTAATAATTACACGATCACCATCACTTGTGAGCATGATAGTTTTCTTTTTCACTCAGTAACTCAAACACTATGTAAGAAAAATAAATATATATTGACATATCCAAAAGTGTATTTTAACCTTCGTATCTAAATCGCTTGATCAATTTGTTTTGAATTACAATGCCACGATGACACAAGGGTGTGGACACAGCATAACTCTGCAAGTTTGACGGTAATCGACGCAATTGTTACGCTGCCATTACAGTTCCAGAGTCACGTACGGCATGCGAGTTCCGCGTTGACCGCCATTTCGTGCGTCAAGCAAGTCCAATAGAAATGACACAAGTTAAAAAAAACCGGCCAAGTGCGAGTCGGGCTCGCGCACAAAGGGTTCCGTAGCAGCAAATAAAAATTACAGTTAAATCAACCTATCTCAAAAACTATAAGAGATACTTTGATCAAACCAAAAATCGTTGAAAGAGTTAATTAGCATGCATCACCTCTATTTTTTTTAGAATTTTATACCCCGTAGTTATAAAAATAGAGGGGGGGGGGGGACATACTTTTTACGACTTTGAGAGCTGATATCTCAAAAACCGTTCACTTTAAGAAAAATGTTTTTTAGAAAACTTTATATCATTTTAAAAGACCTTTCCATTGATACCCCACACGGGTATGTACATCGAAAAAAAAATTTTCATCCCTCAGTTACATGTATGGGGGGCCCCACCCCCAATTCTTTTTTTTACTATTTAGTGTCATAATTTTGTAGCGGTTCATACAACACATATTCCCATCAAATTTCATCACTGTAGTACTTATAGTTTCCGAGTAAATCGGCTGTGACAGACGGACAGACGGACAGACGGACAGACGGACAGACGGACATGACGAAACTATAAGGGTTCCGTTTTTGCCATTTTGGCTACGGAACCCTAAAAACAAGAGCGGCAGACAGCCATAAGATTCTTTCCGGCCAGTTGCAACAATTTGATGTCTGGTTAAATTAAAAAAAAAAAAAACTTATCAAATTCCATTATAGGTAAAATTGCAGTATACGAGTAGGTATCAGCGGATCTATGTAATCTTTCATGGTCCATGGTTTTAGAAAGAATGTCTGAATCCAATTTTTATCGGTATGAGAAATCGAGTCTAAGAAACGCTAAGGTATAATTTTGATTGAAGCCTGACCCAGATAATGTGCAAAATGTGCAAATTGCAGTACGGTTAATTTTGTCTGACAGGTTTTTTTCTCATCCATCTCCGATTTGAATATGGACCGGTTCAAAAGCTTGAAATCATCCCGCTTTAGGTTCGCTTCGCTACGTGTTCGTGCCACAGAAAGTTAAAAAAAACTATAATTTGTTGAATTCTTTGTTTTGTAGAATCATTGACTGAACTCTTGCGTAACTAAAAGAAAAAATGAAGTTAGAATAATCCGGAAGATGAATTATGCCATTAAAAATGAGGTAAAAATCAATATTTAGTTGCGACAAGCGGATTGCGTTTTACATTTGAATTTCGGGTTACAGTCCATTTGTACAGGTTCTAATTTGCAGCTTTTTTGCTGACTAAGTTGCCAGACTATGTTGTTAATCATTAAGTACATTTGACAATGTTTTTTTCTTCCAATGAAAGAGATCGTTTGTTAGGTCCGTTATGGCATTTATGATCGCAGATTGCCCAAAGCAGGATGTAGCACAGTGCGAAGTTTGTTTAGTCGTGCTTAATGCGATCCGTTCTTGAGATTACGCTTTATTTGATGGCATTTTGCGATATTATAGAACAAATTAGTTTTATCTTTTCTATTATTAATAATTACAGTAAATCTTAACTTTTGCCGAATAGTGGCTTTTCCATAGTAGGTACATAAGTGGTTAGTTTATAATAGCTACTAATGCTATAAAAGTCAGATCAGAGCGCAAATCCGAATATGAATGTTTAAGAAATTCACGTGTTAACTTAACTGTACAATGTCAACGTCTCAAAATGATACACACCTATGAAACAACTACATACTTGTTTTAAATGAGCGACACAAACACAACCTATCAATATTCCAAAAATAAAATATTGGTTAAGAAATAAACAGATACTTTTAACGAACAATAATGGTTTATTCTTATTGGGACTGATTGTCGTACTTGTACCGTTTTTTTGTACCGATTATATTTTTTCGGCGGCATAAGTGCTATTGTTTTACAATTATCTAAAAAACAACAGTCGTGTCTCCGCTAAAAACTTATACCTCAATATCGACAGTCGTGATCCAGAGATGATTATCTAACCAGATTGCTTCGCAAGGAATTGAGACCCCGTGATTTGTCTCAAGAATATTCGATCTCAGAGTGGTTAGAGCGAGCAAGTCGGCTCAGATAATAGAACTAACAAGCGACGCGATGGCAGCGCGTGCGCAGCTGAGCGCGACGAGCACTCGACCGCATATCCGCAGCGATTCGTCTTCCTAGAGATCCTAGAGTAATTCATTGCAATGTGAAGGTGAACATTCACGGCTCCCAAGAGTAAACCAATTTAATCAATCAATTGAATACTGCATATAAATTGATTTAAATCTGACAACTTCCATAACAAAGCTATTTGTGCGATTTTTAAAGAGCTAATAGGCGAGTCGATGAACTTTGAATGTGAACGCCGACGTCATTTGTTTTTGTTACGTAACAGGCAGAATTAAGATTTTACTTCACTCGCTTAATTAATACTTCCAACACAATGTAGGTAATAGGTAGCAGTAACATAAAACCCATACCTTTTAATAATTAATTAGCAAGGCACGTGATTACGCCGTGTCTTGCGTGGGCGACGGTCGCGCAACCGTCGCCGTCGCGTCTCATACTTTCATATCGATAGGGTTTGATTTTAGCATTCGTTAGCATTCAAATCAATCTATACCTCAATAGCTCGTACAATGTAATAGAATGGGTATTATAAAGTATAGTTATGAAATGAGGGGGTCAGACAGAGCATTAGATTAGTCAAAGGGTTGCCAAATCTAAACGCTTTGGACCTTTGTGACTTAGCGTGGCAGCTGCTAGTTCAATGCAGATTATTATTTTAACACCGCAGTCAGCTTACGAAGTTGTCGTTTAATAGTTGCGAAGCTGATCCGATTTGTATGCTAATTACGGGACTCTAAGTCTAGCTGAACGATCCTTAAATAGCTGCTAATGGTACTATGTACGAGCTATAACAAGATAATCTTGTTACTTACAATACTTACTCTACAGTTGTATAGTAAAATTTCAACAGTGAATCGGTTAATTTTGTAACCGGCAATTGGTCTTAGGTAATCGGTAAGAGATTGCTATATGTAATATAGTTATCGAAAGGGACGATCATGTAGCAACATCCTGAAAGAGGTAAGCGACCTCGTTTGATCAAGATTCATCAATCATGATGAATCGCGACATGTAGACATGAAGGGTGGATCATATTTCACCATTGGTAATGACATAGGTATGTAGAACATTATTTTAGGTTGTGGCTATAATATAGATGTTATAAGTTGGATTGGACTAGGTATATGAATCATTAGAAAAGGGGAAAATAAATCTTGACTATTAACAGATTGTGATAATTAATCAAAAGTTAAGATAGCAAAATGATAGCCGTCCCACACAAGTTTAGATTGTCGCTATATGTCAAGAGATAAACAGCTTTAGTTAATAGAGGTCCATAACCCTGCCCGATTAGCTATTCATGACGAGAAACAAATAATTTCCGGCTAACTTAACCGGCAGCACACCATGAAGTAATTAGCAGTGGCCAACATGACGGCTATAGTCGGATATTTATAAAGCCGAAGTGTCAAAAAACTGCGGCGACCTTGGTGCCCCCGCGCGGGCTCGTCGATACGTTCACCTCAGGTGGGGCCCGCGGAACGAGTTGTACCATTACTCACATATGGTCTATTTTACACTTGTACAGGTAAATAGGTAGCTGGTACCGAGGAATTCGCGGTACGCAGGTACGGCAACAAAACATGGTTTGCTACATAGTCAAAGGAATCAACACATTTTATTGAACTCCTAACCGCGTTGTTTAAATGCACGCCTTAGTTTAGCGCATATAAGGAAATAGATAAAGTTGTGGAAGCCTTTAATATTAATTGGTTTTGCAAAACGTCCGGAAAGTCAATGTAAATAATTCATACATAACTAATTTAGGCACAGTCTTGACAGCTTTTCATTTTACTTTACTTTCAAGATTACTTAGCACGCAATTAGCAAAAGGCTCTAACTAATTAATAAAGTAAAACATCAAAAATTTGAATATACATATAAATAAAACAAAACAGTGACTTTGATTGATCGTGAACTTGTGTGAAAAAATATACCAGATCAGTTTTGTTTATACTGTTTTGTCGGCTTTTTGAGCTTTTAGAGAGAAGCCACATAAATTTCCCTTTTAAGAAGTGTTGTTTATCCGAGATCAAATATCATTTTCGTGGAATATCAAAATGTTTATTCAATTCAAAAGAGAGCAACACACATACAGTCTACCAGCATCAGCTATCAACAAAGTATTTTTTCCTTCTGCCGTAAATTTGAAACCCGTTTTATTAACTTAATTCTGTCATAAACTAGCCCGCATAGTGACTCATTTAAACGCCAATAGAATGTTTTCTAAGTCATGGTAAGCCAATGCAATGAGAGACAGAGGATTGAATGCGGGTAACGTTAATACTTTAGCAGTAGTATCAATAAATATAAAATAATACTGTGTGTTAATCACGTTCTTTAAATTAAAGTATTAAACAAAAGTAAGGTCGGTTTATTTAACGCAAAACGAGCAATTCAAACGTTTGACAAGGAAGCTAATGTATGGCATTGAGCAACGCTAACTCGGAAGCAACCCTGAATGGTTAAAAGACTAAAGCATACGATAAATCAGAGCTGAAAGATTATTGTTTCACAGACAGAGAAGACGTAAGAAAACAAACTAAATATAAGTTACGTACTTACGCAGAGTTAAGGTTGTGTTTAAGTAGTTCACAAATTTTAATGCTTGCCTATGTTTTACGTTTGAGTGGATAGAATTACAATTTGTTAATTGCCCTATTAATGAAATGGGCAAACATTCAAACATATCCTATAATTGCGCCAATAAACGCGCTTTAACTTCGCTCCAAATTCAATTGCTCTTTAATGTTAATGTGTGTTTCCATCCTGATACTCAACCAATGGTAATTCAAGGGCCTTGATTAAAGTTTTCACTGTCGCGTTTAATTAAAACGATAGCTGCGTTACTCGTTTTCTTATAAACAGTAGCTGCATGAGTGAAACGAAAGTTTACCGCATCAGCGCACATAGAAATCTGCAACATGCCATGGTGATGATTTTCTCATTTCTCGACAGGATGGAGCGATTTCTAACACGTTGCCCGCAGGTATACTTTTTGTTATTTAGAAAATATGTGAGGAACTTATTAAATGTAGCGGTGTAATAGAAATATTATTTACTGAACAGCCAATTAAGAGAAGCAACGAAGCAGATGAAGTAGTAGTTATGCTGTAAAAGTAAGAAGATAACATTTCTAGTGAAAACAACCTACGCTTTGTGAGTGTAGCATGAAGTAAAAGTAATAATTACAAAAAGTTTATTAGTACATGAGTTCCACAGATTATGTATTTCATTGTTTTAGGAACTCTATTAATTTATTAAGTGAATAGTTTAAGATTAGTGTGAGCAAGTGGACATATAAATGCACATGCGTGCTTTGTCAGGCGATGCGATTTACCATCAGAAGTCAGGAGCGGTCTCTAAACCGGTCGGACCGGCCGCACTCGCTTCGTCGAAACACCATCCAACTCACTTACTTAAATTGTTAAACTGTATTACTTGGCAAATTGAATGTGTCTCAAATGGAAGGAAATGACTTAAAACTGTTTCATGGCTTTAAGTACCGGTTTAATCTCACGCCATCTTGGCAAGCACTTAGGTACCAAGCTGAATATGTTTATACGGGTACGCTAGGCACTTCAATATGTAAAATACCTAGTTACGTAATTAATTAGACTAAAAAAGTGAAACATATCTAGTACCTACCTATATATTCTGTTTACATGTTCAAACTAAATAACGTTTCATAATTTCTTGTGACAAAATGAAGTAATTATCCTACTGTCGTAGTTTTGTTTAGTTTGGCTGTGTAACCATAAGGGATTCAGAAATAGACGTACTTCGTTTATAAACAGCTCATAGATATCTATAAGGGGACGCAGCCCTTCCAATTGCCATCCCCTATCCCCTATTAAAGCTTCCTACTCATGATTAGATTACAAATTTTATAGCTACCGATGTGGCTGAGCAGACAGTTTTCGGCAAATGATGGATTAAGATCTGAGTTTTTTAACTGCGCAATATTGTAGCCGCAAATAATACCAAGGTGTCGCACGCATCTTAAAAAAATAAAACTATAATAAATTTTCCACAATAACCTTGCACACCTATAGCGATAAGAATTAGTCATTCCGTCCGTGGTGAGCCTCCCACACTTGTCGGGTGGACGCTAATCAGACATGCTGTGCTAGTACATCATAGACAAATACGTGTGAGGTGACTAGGAAGCTTGTGGGATGCTCCGGTCTTGTTCCGTTCAATTCAAAGGATTACTATTATTTACTAGATTCTTTGCGGGATATTAAAGTACTAAGGTATAAAATGGTACGCGTTTTTGTACTATTCAAACTATGTGTAAACAAGGTATCAAATTTTCGTGATCACTATCGATATTACTCATATGACGACCTATGACGACGCACAACGATTGAAGTGACGACTTTGATTAACAAACCCTATTAAGAATTTAGTTTGCGTGACCGATTACAATAAATCAATATAATATAGGTAGGTAAGGTACTTAACGCATAAGATAACGTAAAGCACCGCTTAAATTAGTAAAAATATGGTATTAGGAAAACTAACCATGTACCAAAAATTTTGGTAAGAATAATTGTACCAAAACAAATCGATTTTGGTATGTAAAGCACCAAGTGGAATAAACTTTTGGATAGGTACATCGTGCAAACGCGTAGTGTAGGTAGGTATGGCGTAAGTACCAGTATTATGGTACATGTCGACACCTACAATTTATAGTTCTTACATGTTGAAGCTATGTACTTATTTTTAAATGTTTCGCCCACATACAATCTGTCATCAGTAATGATTACATCACAACTGAGGCAGGTAGGTTGGTATTCCTAAGTAAATAGGTAGAAATCCATTTTCTTAGTCTTCCACCTTTACTTGTTCCAGATTTTAGTAAACCTCTTTATTTATATCCTTATTTATTGTCAACTGCCTATTTTTTCTTAGTTTCAAAAGTTTTTCTAGTTTTTAGAAATACATGTTTAGTGGTTTAGTGCCTTAAAATACACATACTTACCTTATGTAAATAATTATAATGTTTACAAATGCAGCGAACCGTACTATGTCAAGCAAATTAGTTAATAATGTGGGAGCGGTTGAACTAGCAATCAATACTAAACAGGTGCTTTTCTAGCCCGTGAGGGCTGTAGGGCCTGTAGGTGTAATGCTCTATTACAAGTAACGCTTAATTTTGTAAAATGGTATGCCACTAAAATGATGCTGATGCAAAAAGCAAACTCCCGATAAAACAGATGTTCGATCGAATGTGGGTAAACAAAACGCTGTGACATTTTGTGACAGTCGCGGCAAGACGGCCCAGAGCGCAGCGCCGGTCAAGGTATACGGGCCAAAGGTCGATGACAGCGCGACCGCGCCGCCAAAAAACATGCCAACTACTTTGCCGCGCTATTCTAACTAGAATATTCCAAATTCTAACCTGACGAAATGGATTCATTCTCGGACTTCGGTGTCGTCGGCGGCATCGGCAGCGGCATCGAGGGAAGCGGCTGCGTTTGCTGCTGTTGCTGTATCGTGCATGTGTTCCCGAGGAGAGACTGGGCCGTGTTGTATGTCATGCCGTCATCGTAGCCCCACAGCTCGAGCCCGCCGTACTCGGGGGACGCGAGCGATTCCGGAGACATCACCATAGCCGGCGGCAGACCCAGAGCGGAAGACGACGTCACTTCGGACGAGCTCTCCTCGAGCATTCGCAGCGTCTGGAAGCCTCCGTTGTTGGACCAGCGGCGTCTCATGTCGAAGAGCGCGTCACACGCTCCGAAATCCACGATCGCCGATGGACATCCTACGCGGGCTTTCACTTCACTTTTTCCTCGCACTAACTTTAAAAACACGCAACACTCCGCGCGTCTAACGTTCACTGTCAACCACTAGAACTTATAAACGTCTCGATTTAATAACTTTCTGTCACTACATAATCCGTGCAACAGGTTAGAAAAACTAGCTAGTCTCACGAGAGAACGAAAATATTTTCTAAGTTTGAAAAACGAGAGGAGTGCGTTGCTCGCGCGACCGTCGTCAACGGAGTACATAGAGCGAGCGAGCGACGCGGCCGAGCTCTCACTGCCACGGTCGACCGTGACGTCACGTCACGGTCCCCGCGCCGCGCGACCGCCCCGCGCGGGCCCGCGCAGCCGTGGCACAGAAAGTCGACTCACGGCGACATTATATAGCGCGCGATAAAACACCCTCAATTTTTAAGCGACTCTATCAACTTTGCTTGTTAGTGTTATTACGTAAGTTTGGGAAAGCTAATAATTAAGACTATTCAAGTAGGCGATTACATGCATTTCGTTAATTATTTAGGTAGATTTTGTAGAGCGTTTTTAAAGTACCTACAAAATTAATTTCTAATTAGATTTTTCTAAGAGAAAAATAAGAAAACTAAAACACAAATAAAAAAAAAACTTTCAGAAAACTCCTACAATAAAAATGAGGTAAGGATTTGCGGATTATCCTTTAACATGAATTGCACGGGAAGCATGGTCGCGCGATAGACGATAAAATATCAGGCCGTCCCTATTTACAAATAGTGCGATAGGGAATCGCGCGACCATAATTGCCTGCCTGCACGGGAAGCATGGTCGCGCGATAGACGATAAAATATCAGGCCGTCCCTATCGCACTTACAAATAGTGCGATAGGGATGGCCTGCTATTTTATCACTTATCGCGCGACCATAATTGCCTGCCTGGTCGATGATTGAGTGTAAACAAAAAGATGATTTAAAATTATTACTTACTAGCTTTTTCCCGCGGCTTCGCTCGCGTTAGAAAAAGGACAAAAAGTAGCCTATGTCAGGCACTCTCCATCCCTTCAACTATTTCCACATAAAAAAATCACGTCAATTCGTCGCTCCGTTTTGCCGTGAAAGACGGACAAACAAACAGACACACACACTTTCCCATTTATAATATTAGTATGGATAAAGTTTTAAAGTAGCTAATAGGTACATACTCGTATATACCGAATAAGTGACCGACCAACATTTTATTTCTTGGTAAAATGGGTAATTTAGTTACACATAAATAAATCAATTTACGCAGACAAGTCTAGTAACTTCGAATTACCTAAGCCAATAGATCTTAGACAGTTTCGTGGAATCCTCCCCACGGAACCCTAATCGGAAACTCGGGAGGCAAAGTCAACTAGGTCACCGCGGGATCCAGCAAAAGGTCAATGTTAAGAGGCCTATCGACCCTTCGACCTAGTTACCAACCACCTATCGACACAGATATCACCCGGCTAACCTGACACATTTCAGAACCGTGTCACAGATCGTCAATGCCCTCAAATTCGGAGCGATGACCTGGATTACAGTTATCGCACGTCTGCCAATATTCGAATTATCGGCGATAAAATCGCGATGTCCTCGGTCCATTTTATTTCCAGAAACGCCGCTCTAGTGCGAAATAAATAACTCAGTCAACGATAATGAGACAGGTACCAAAATACCCTAGAAAACACTGAGGAGCAATGCCGCATATCCATTTCAGATTTTCTAAGCCGTGTTTCATAATACTAATATTTTCGCACAGTCATGTATGCACCGTTCTAGTGCGAAAAAGCGCGTTAACAATAATAATGAAATAGGTACCAAAATATCTTAGAAAACACTGAGAAATACCTAGTGTCAGTAGTGTCGCATCTCCATATCGGGTTTTCTAAGGCGTGTTTCATAATATGTACTATTCTTTTCGCACAGTCATGTATGCATATGCACCTCTGGTGCGAAATACGTCAATGATAATGAGATAGGTACCAAAATACCCTAGAAAACACTGAGGAGCAATGCCCCTTATCCATTTCGGGTGATTTCGGGTTTTCTAAGGCGTGTTTCATAATAATATTCTTTTCGCACAGTCATGTATGCACCTCTCTACTGCGAATGGACTTTAATTGTTGATCCAGTTCTAGCTCATTTTATACTGGACATCTCATAGTTAAGCTATGACGTTCCAGTATAAAATGAGCTAGAAGTGGATCAACTATTTAAGTCCGTGACTGTACCAAAATACCCTAGAAAACACTGAGGAGCAATGCCGCTTATCCATTTCGGGTTTTCTAAGGCATGTTTCATAATAGTATTCTTTCGCACAGTCATGTATGCGTATGAGATGGCCGAGATAGTGACGCAGCCATGATTGGAGTTGGCGTCATAAAATCACGTGTTAGGAGCGTTGACCGCCAGTGTTTTGGAAACAGCGCATTTCCTTACCTTACTCATAGAGCGGTTTCAGACTAGCGTTCTAAAGGTGTGTACGCCCGTTTTTAACCCCCGACGCAAAAACGACGGGGTGTTATAAGTTTGACGTGTCTGTTTGTGTGTCTGTCTGTCTGTTTGTCTGTCAGTCTGTGTGTGTGTGTGTCAGTCTGTGGCATCGTAGCTCC
The DNA here is from genome assembly GCF_023078275.1 of Leguminivora glycinivorella. Lineage (NCBI taxonomy): Eukaryota > Metazoa > Arthropoda > Insecta > Lepidoptera > Tortricidae > Leguminivora > Leguminivora glycinivorella. Next base: position 15,774,776 of record NC_062977.1, read on the forward strand.
CGAACGGATGAACAGATTTAGATTTAGTTTTTTTTTGTCTGAAAGCTGAGTTAGTCGGGAGTGTTCTTAGCCATGTTTCATGAAAATCGGTCTACTATGTCGCGGTCGGGGGTTTTTTCAAAATTTTAATTTTATGGTTATGGAAAGCGCGTATGTGTAAATTCTGAAACCGCCTTTGGACTAGATTATGCGAGAGAGTTCCGGGGTTTTTAATTTGGTATTGAATCATAATAACCTAACCACAAAATTAAAATTTAAAACCTCGGGGTTTTAAATTTTCGGTCGGTCACGATGTCGGCATCGTGCACCGATTTTCATGAAACATAGCTACTAATACTATAACACTCCCGACTAATTTTAGACAAAAGGTCGACCGACTAAAACCTTTCCTTGTTAGAGATAGAGCCCTATTCTCTTAGGAAATATGCTTTAAATACTTATTTACGTAGTTACGCCAAAGTTATGTATACGAACTCTGTTAAGTTCATAACATACAGGATGTCACTTTCAGTATACATATACAAGGTGCTCGCGAGGAACCCATATAACTTTAACGGCATATTCTTGGTCACATTTTAAGACTAAAATGTCATATAAACTTTTCTAGATTTCGTCTAGTTTCAGAGTGATTGCCAATTTAAAATATGTCTTTTTATAAAAAAAACATTTCCGTATTGTTACTCAGTAGTTAAAAAAGGTTGATCACAATCCTATGCCCGCTCAGTCTGCGCCGAGCGCTCGAAGACAACGGACCTGCGTTTGATCGTCCGGCGCACCTAGCTTTCGTAAGCAGCTCGATAGTTCCGAGAAGTGCCGTAAACTGCGACTAAACAAATCTTGATCCTTTTTACACCTTATGCAATTTTAGCATTCGACATGCTTTTCATATGATTTTGGATTTTAAGTTATACGTGAAGTTTGTTGAGAGTTTGAATTATTATTATATTTTGGGACGAGGATGAGGTTCTGGTTCTCATGATGATGGAGTCAGGCAGGAGATGTTCAACAGAACTGCTATTCTACTTATCATAACTCCGCCATGTTTGGGCTCATTAGATTTGGGCTGATGAGCACCATCGATCTAGATGAGGTCCAAGGTCTCATGATGGAGTCAGGAGGTGGTCAACAGAACTGCTATTCTCCTCATCATAACCCCATCATGTTTGGGCTCATTAGATTTGGGCTGACGAGCACCATCGAACTAGATGAGGTCCAAGGTCTCATGATGGAGTCAGGAGGTGGTCAACAGAACTGCTATTCTCCTCATCATAACCCCATCATGTTTGGGCTCATTAGATTTGGGCTGACGAGCACCACCGAACTAGATGAGGTCCAAGGTCTCATGACGGGGTCAGGAGGTGGCCAACAGAACTGCTATTCTCCTCATCATAACCCCATCATGTTCGGGCTCATTAGATTTGGGCTGACGAGCACCATCAAACTAGATGAGGTCCAAGGTCTCATGATGGAGTCAGGAGGTGGTCAACAGAACTGCTATTCTCCTCATCATAACCCCATCATGTTTGGGCTAATTAGATTTGGGCTGACGAGCACCATCGAACTAGATGAGGTCCAGAGTCTCATGATGGAGTCAGGAGGTGGTCAACAGAACTGCTATTCTCCTCATCATAACCCCATCATGTTTGGGCTCATTAGATTTGGGCTGACGAGCACCACCGAACTAGATGAGGTCCAAGGTCTTATGACGGGGTCAGGAGGTGGCCAACAGAACTGCTATTCTCCTCATCATAACCCCATCATGTTCGGGTTCATTAGATTTGGGCTGACGAGCACCATCGAACTAGATGAGGTCCAAGGTCTCATGATGGAGTCAGGAGGTGGTCAACAGAACTGCTATTCTCCTCATCATAACCCCATCATGTTTGGGCTCATTAGATTTGGGCTGACGAGCACCATCGAACTAGATGAGGTCCAGGGTCTCATGATGGAGTCAGGAGGTGGCCAACAGAACTGCTATTCTCCTCATCATAATCCCATCATGTTCGGGCTCATTAGATTTGGGCTGACGAGCACCATCGAACTAGACGAGGTCCAAGTTCTCATGATGGAGTCAGGAGGTGGTCAACAGAACTGCTATTCTCCTCATCATAACCCCATCATGTTTGGGCTCATTATAAATATGTGGAAGGTCGTTAATAGTAATAAATGTTTTATTAGGGTACCCCTACATGTAAAGAGGGGGCAGATATTTTTTTTCATTTCAACCCCAACGTGTGATATATTGTTAGATAGGTATTTAAAAATGAATTAGGTTTTACTAAGATCGATTTTTGATAATTTTCATATTTTCGGAAATAATCGCATAACTTTTGAACCATATGTTTAAAAATATGAAAAAAATCACAAAAGTAGAACTTTACAAAGACTTTCTTTGAAAATTTGTTTTGAAATTTATAGGTTAGTTTTTGAGAAAAATACGGAAAACTACGGAACCCTACACTGAGCGTGGCCCGACACGCTTTTGGCCGGTTTTTATTTTATTTTAATACTTTTCTGTGCTATTCATACATAGCCACCCTAGGGGATTCAGTATTGACAGCTTCTTTTTTTCTTTCTGCATATATTTGTTTCCGCTTTTAAGTTTATTGTAAATAAGACTGCTTGCACTTACATTGAGATTATAATTACATAATGCTATTAAATTAAATCTAATGAAGCGTTGTTTTATTTCCTAAATCTCAAAACCCTTTAAATCGAATATGTATAGTAATGAGCAAAAATTTTACCGCAGGCTTTCCAAACCGACGATGCTTGATCAGCTACTTTTAGAACGTACATGTACACCGTGTCCAATAAGTCCGAATACTCACATTTCACCTCAGTTCTAAAGATATAGGGATCACAGGCCATCAAATTCTTATTTAAACTGAAGTATTCCTTTTAATAAAATACAAGCACAAAGTTCATGAAATTTCCGAAGTGTCTAAGAAAAACAAAGAGGTAAAGTGCCAACAAAATACTTGCTCGGCACGCAGGTGACGAGTTATTTTTTATAAGCAGAATCTGTATGTGATAAAACAGACGCCACGTGTCCAAAATAAACTATTATGGGTACCGAGGATAGATAACGTTCCGGGCAACTAGAAAAATGTGCCTAGGTTCCAGAGCTCACCATCGGCCCAGGTGTGGGATGCAGTATGTAAGCGAGGTAAACTACCTTCAGTACTTACAGATAAAAGCGTTAATATCAACGTTTTTTTCTTTAAAACCAAGGTTTTGGAGAAAAAAATGCCTTAAAGTTAAAAAGGATGCTTGGGAATGAGTATCATGTGTCCCAACAAGACGCACCTCCAGCACATTCGGCAAATGGTATTCTAGCGTAGTTTCAGACTAATTTGGCAGTTTTTTATCCGAAACATGAGTGGCCACCCAGGCCTCCAGGTTTAGGCGTATTAGACTACTTTGTATGGTCATACATGCTTTGAAGACTTTGAAGATCATTTCAAAAAGATTATTGAGAGTATTTGGGATGAAGTGTGAAGAAAACGGTGCGTGCCGCGTGTGATCCGTTTGAGAAGCGTTTGAGGCTGGTAAACAAGTTAATGCTGGAGTTATTAGAAAACATTTGTTGTGAATGTAGTAAATAAGAGTGCCATTCATAAAATATAATAATAATGTAGTAACTATTTGTTCATTTTGTTTTATTGGCTATTTGTGCTGTATTCAAACTTATTGGACACGGTGTACATATTTTGATTTTCACCCTTTAAAATGTTTCTAAGACGCAATGTTTTGCAAATTTGGTCACGTCATGCACAGTTAAACTGTGGAATGAATTGTCGCCAGCGGTATTTCCGGACCAATGCGACCATCAAACCTTCAAGAAAAGAGCGTACATCCATCTTAAAGGCCGGCAACGCACCTCCAACACTTCTGGTGCTTCTGGTGTCCATGGGCGGCAGTGATCGCTTACCATCAGGCAGCCTATCTGCTCGTTTGCCTCCTATCCCATAAAAAAACGTTTAATATTTTTTAAGAAAAAAAAAACCGCCGCCTTTCGGGTTGTGGTGAAAGCTACTTGCGAATGTTGGATTATGTAGAAATGTGTAGGTATTTTTTAAAACTGCTTTTAATGCTTTAATTATTTGATGGCAACACAAATCAATATACGTATAACGCTAAGGTTTGAGGAGTTTCTCAATTCCTCATGAATCCGATTATAAGAAATCGAAGCTTGACAAACTTTGACTTGAAAACTCAATAGTTATGCTTAACAAACATAACTAAATAAATGTCACTGTTCTGAACTTAAATGCATGCTTTTCTTACAAAAATACCAAAGTCACTATGAGTGTGCCGTTCAGATTTGAGGAGTTCGGTTCTGACCATCATCAGCAGTTCCACTGCACCAAATGTCACTGTTCCGGACGTAAGTGCATGCTGTTCTTATAAAAATACCAAAGTCACTATAAGCGTGCCGTTCAGATTTGAAGAGTTTGGTTCTGAGTGTTCTGACCATCATCAGCAGTTCCACTGCACCAAATATCACTGTTCTGGACTGGACGTAAGTGCATGATGTTCTTATAAGAATACCAAAGTCACTATAAGTGTTCCGTTCAGATTTGAGAAGATCGGTTCTGATCTGACCATCATCAGCAGTTCCACTGCACCAAATGTCACTGTTCTGGACGAAAGTGCATGCTGTTCTTATAAAAATACCAAAGTCACTATAAGCGTGCCGTTCAGATTTGAGAAGTTCCGTTCTAGCCATCATCAGCAGTTCCACTGCACCAAATGTCACTGTTCCGTACCTAAATGCATGCTGTTCCTTTAAAAACACAAAAATCACCATACGTATGCCTTTCAGATTCGAGGAGTTCCCTCGATTACTCCAGGATCCCATCATCAGAACTGGGTTCTGAGAAAAATGGGACCAATCTGTATTCATATACATTCAATATTTTTTTTAATCGGTCCAGTAACAACGGAGATATCGAGGAACAAACATAAAAAAATGAAAAAAATAAATAAACATACAGACGAATTGAGAACCTCGCCTCAAATCTCTCAGATTTGAGGCGACGGTTAAAAAGTGACACATCATGAGCAGTTCCAATGCACCAAATGTCACTGTTCTCGACGTAAGTGCATGCTGTTCTTATAAAAATATGAAAGTCACTATAACTGTGATAATTTCCGAAAATATTAATATTATCAAAAAACGATCTTAGTAAACCCTTATTCATTTTTAAATACCTATCCAAAAATATATCACACGTTGGAGTTGGAATGAAAAAAAAATCAGCCCCCACTTTACACTTTACACTAATAAAACATTTTTTTTCCATTTTTCATTTTTGCACTTTGTTGACGTGATTGATATACATATTGTTACTAAATTTCAGCTTTCTAGTGCTTACGGTTACTGAGATTATCCGCGGACGGACGGACGGACGGACGGACGGACGGACGGACGGATGGACAGACAGACATGGCGAAACTATAAGAGTTCCTAGTTGACTACGGAACCCTAAAAAACAGAAATCACTATTAAACTATTCTCTAATTTCAAGTTCCTAACTAAAATTTTCCTAATAAAAAAAAAACAAATTGATCCCGCTACAAACTTTCACCCCCTTTTTCCCTCTACTAGGGGTGTAAATTTTCATAATCGATTCTTATCTCTTCGAAATTTTGTTAATGCAATCTATACAAATTTCGACTTTCTAGCTTTCGTAGTTTCGGCTCAGCGGTGTTGGTTGTTGAATCAATCAATTAGGAAACCTGAATTTATATATGTACATGTAGACTATACTTTTACTACATTCATATACTCAAATCAAATTAAATAAAGAGTCCCCATATAAAATTGAAAATTATGTTATTAGCAATTTAATTCAAAACTATCAAGATTATTTGTGTCTGCGTTGAAACGCGCGTTGAGTTGCCGGTGCTCGCGTACCGAGCGCCAACGCCATCTATCGATGGCCGTTTCGTGAAATTGATGAGCGCTCTAAGGAGTAAGGGGTCTTAACGGCGCTGATGCGCAATTGTGGAGCATAGTCTCACAGTAGTCATTGATAGATGTCAAAATGTGACAAGAAAAACTTCCAAATAATTTGATTTTTAGAAAAATAAATGAAGGAACTCATTTTAATTGCCAACTTTATGGATAAAAAAAAAAATTTTATGTGAAAATACGTCCAAAAAAGTAAAAAAAAAAAAAAAAAAAATTTTTTTGGGCGAAAAATTTTAAAATTCATATAACATTTTTTCTTTCTTTTTGCCTCAGAAACGCGTGGTTCAAGTTATGCGGGTTCCTCGCGAGCACCTTGTATATCAATAAATACCACAAGTAAATTGCTGCCAACTTACCTGCCAACCAAGAATAAGTTCTTAATTATGAAACAATGACATTGACATTTTGTTACGAATATCAAATTCCTAACTTGATCTGTAAGTACTTTGGTACAGGCAGAACTTGCATTTATGTTTCAACGACATGAGAACCCTAATGTATACTAATTAATAGACGAGAAAGCGATATGAGACACGTATATGATTAATGAATATGAATATACGTTCAAAGCCATATGGAAACTTAATTAGAGAGATTCATGAATATTTAGTCCTCACGAATATTGCAGATTACTCTTAATATTTACACGGCTCCCAGGCTTAAAAATATTATACATATCCGTTTTTAATCCCCGACGCAAAAACGACCGGGTGTTATAAGTTTGACGTGTCTGTCTGTCTGTCTATCTGTCTGTCTGTCTGTCTGTGTGTGTCTGTCTGTGGCATCGTAGCTCCCGAACGGATGAACCGATTTCGATTTAGTTTTTTTGTTTGAAAGCTGAGTTGGTCCGTTGGTCGGGAGTGTTCTTACTATTCTTAGCCATGTTTCATAAAAATCGGTCCACTATGTCGCGGTCGGCTTAATAATTTTGTGGTTAGGTTATATAATTACTTAAAAGGTATTATGTGTAAGTATTTTATATCTTCGAGTATGTTTCTCCCCCCTCCCTTGTTCACCCCGTGTGGTGACGGGACCCCGTGTAGTGACGGGTTAAGATTTCACCATCCCCTTTCTTCCCGTGGGTAGAAGTCGACTTTGGAATATGGGTTAAATTGTGGCGTAGGCGAGAAGTTGGCAACCTGTCACTACAATGTCACAGTTTGGATTTCTTTCAACCTTTTTGACAAGAGTGGCACTGAAACTTAGTAGTTCATGTACTTTGCCTACCCGTTTATGGGATACAGGCGTGATTATATGTATGCATCATACAAACAAATACCCAAAATATGGATGCCAAATTATTGATTCCAAAATGATAAAACTCAAAACATCATACCTTTATATATATCAAATAGGTGCTGTGGACTTTTATGTAAACTAAATTTTCATATTATTTTCTAGGCTTGTTCAAGCGAGGTGATGATGCTCCGAGTAGCGCGGCGGTACGACGCTGCCACCGACAGCGTCCTCTTCGCAAACAACCTGGAGGCCGATTTTTGAGGCTCGCTGTCACTAAAATACCGGTTGAAAACGGTGAATTGCCTATTATTTTCAGTGACAATTTTCTGAATTCGAACGCCGTGAGACTCAAAAATCGGCCCCCAGGCGTACACTCGCCGATTCGGGTGTCATTGCTGACGCCGTGGCTTGCGTGGGCGACGGTCGCGCGATGGTCGCGCGACGGCGATGCGACGCATACGAAATCAAACCTTATCGATATGGAAGTATGAGACGCGTGAGCAAAGGATATCTCTCTCCTCTCAATTTCCACGACTGCTTGAGTACTAGTAGGCTATACTACACGTGTTCTTCAAGAAGCAGGTATTTAGGGTTATCAAAGGTCGTCAACGTATAGGTAAGTGGCTCTCCTGATTGCTTATGTCTATGGGTGGCGTTGACTGCTTCCCATTAGGCGGCTCGTCTGCTCGTTTGCTGCCTACTTATGTCTTAAAAAAACTTAAAATAGAAATAGAAATAGAAATATATTTATTGCAAGAACATAGTTTTGTTACAGTCAGTGTGGTGTTACATTTAAGGAGGTCCTTATGTTCTACCCTATGATAGGCATGCAATATAAATCTAACATGCAAAAACTAAGTGTCTATTTCAGCCAGTTGTTAAGGACACTGGTTAGTAATCTTATATATAGTTATTATAAATCGTTCAGAGATTATAAATAAATATAAAATGATAGGATATCTAATACACCAAGATGCAGGTTAGATCCACTCGAAAGAGGAATACTGAGATAGATCTTCTAAAAACGAATGCACTCACACCAGATAACTTAATAATAATCAAGATCAGTAAATTTACTGCAAAATTATCATGCACAGTTTATAAAGTTTCCGCAATCTTAAAAGACGAAAGTCTTAGGTATTCAGGAAAAAAAAGTATCTATCCTCAAGAGCCAGAGGTAACATCTCGTGGAGAATATCTAGACATTTAGTTAGTGAAACAAAAGTAAATTTCGTTACTAAAACTAGTTCTCACATCTGCATAAAAGCTCCAAAAGTCCATTATTTTGCCGGTAGATTCTATTAATTTGGGCATTCGTGCGTGCAGAGCATTACAGACTACCCCGCCCGCGCCTCTCTTTGCCGAATTACTTTGCATTTATCAGAGGTCCTACCGCGAACCAAGTTCGATATGTTCCCTCTCTATTGCACATACACATTCGCACCTAAGTGTGACAGAAACAGATAATTTTGAACGTCTTTCGCGGTAGACCCTCTGACGTTGTTTACACGTTCCGTTCCTCGACTCCGATTTTAATCTTTACACAGATTCGGACATATAATACGGGCATGCGTTCTATTTTCGATTCGAACGTGAGAGACTTTAAAAGTAGACGCGTTTTAATTAGTTCCTCAATTAGCTGAATTCGAATAGGGAAATAGCAATTGCTAGCTAGAACTAATTAGGTACCTACAGCTCGGACAGTCACCTGCAATAATAAAATAGAATTGTAAAGGCAAATATTTGGGATGTTTTCATGTTTTAATCATAGTAATTCTCATAAGTGCAAATCCGCGAGAGATAAATGAACTGTATGAACGAAGTTTCCTGTAGCAGTAACCGATTCGGCCTCGATATTTCAAACGATATTAGCTACGATTGTTAGATTGTTACAACACGACAAACGGCAGCGTCTGAACGGCCTTTCCTGCACCGATTCGCTACAGCCTTGATCCCTACTAATGTCTATTAACAGAGGAATCAACTCGACTTTTTGCTCGACTGATTTCCATTAAATGTAAATTAGAGACAAAATTAATCGGCCAGTCGCCGGAGCCACATCATTACCGAGTTTGCGATGGTATTACAACTCTCTCGTAATCACTACCTGCCGAAAACTTTGTTTATTGTTTAAGAGAGCTTTATGCATTAATTGCCTCTACCACTAATAGCCTCTAAAAGCATTTCATTAAATCGCGCCAAGCGTTTTTGAGTTTGTTTTTTATTAATCGCCGCGAAATGAAAACCACTTGTCATGACGATAGCGGTTGGTAGCTCAGCAAAGATTTATGTACGAATACTACATACCGCGGAATGATTAATGTAATCGAATCTTGGCTGCTAGCCATCCGGCCTTTTGTTGGGACTTTCAGGAAATAAGTAAACAAGGCGATCAAAACCACCCTGCTTTTACAATGACGCTGAAAAGTCGATAAATTACCGTTCCGGGTCGTCAGCTACATGGTTGGTCTTACCTGTAACAAAAACAAAATAGATGAGAATACTGATCGACCGGCGACACAACGGTCTAGTCTTAAAATGTTAATCATAACGAAACGCATGTTCACCGTCATTACCACAAACTCATCAAGTTTTTTCTTGTTTACATTGTTATTTGTAACGAACGCGATCCGCAAAAGCATGACGAAGTGTAAGACGACGCTCACGAAGCTTTCTCGGTAGAGCGCACTCGATGTAAGCCGACGGTTTGCGGTGGTTATGGATTACCTAGAGCTTTAGCAGATTTTAAGCGCTTTTCAGTCGGTCGGTTATGCGTCGTTGTCGTGTTTTTACTAGCGATGTGCAGGCGCATAAAAAGTGGACGCGGCGGAGTGGTCTGCGCGAGCGCAATTAAGACCAAGGTCTCCGGGTTATCAAACCCGAGCCGGCGGTGCCGCGCCTCGCCGCCGTCGCAAAAAAATGTAGCGAATAATGAAGTCGATGGTATTAAAAGATAATAGCCGGACTAACACGCCGGCTGTGTCCTTACCGGCAGCACCGGTTGCGAGACTTGCGAGCCTAGGCGATCATGCAGGCTGGGAACCGATCGGCTCGGGACGCTTTGCATGGCTCGGCGTCGGCGCCGAGTGCGTAGCACATGTCCCACCGGAGCCGGATAAAGCTTGTTTTTACAAGAATTCCGCACTTGCAGGTGGGAATTATGTGCATTAAAACATTCACATCAGACCGAAAGGTCTCATTCTTCGAGAATTTGGAAATGTTCAGTTGAAGACACGAACTTTAACGTCGCGTCATCGCTGCCATTTTCCTGGCTTTGGAATGCATAATATTGTATGTTGTATAGATACTTCGCTTACATACTTATGTCTTAAGTACGTATGTGTGAAGGTTGTTTCCATATTTGTCAGTACCTAATAAAAGTATAGTATTATACATACAAGATAAAATCCAATCGCGCGGCCTTCACGCGCTTGTCGGAACCACAATAACTTTAATCTTTGCCCCAAATATGTTTCGACTAACACCAGACACCAGCTCAACGACTGTTTCAAAATCACACAAGAAATTCCTAGTAGGTCAGTGAATGGTTCTGGCCGGTAGCCATGACGTGAAGTCAAGGCTGAAGAGCATCTATTGCATACGCAACGAAATCCTGTTCGTTGACTCCTATGCACTTGACAGACTGATGTCATTCGCACTGCAATGTGACCTGCTAAGGAACCACGTTACCGTTCAGTCACATGAGCTTACATAATGCCTAGACAATGTAATCTGATGTCGAATGAACGTAGTCTTACTGCACAGTGCTTTGGTTGCACTTTCGCTTGGACACATTCGTACTCTTCAATCGTTCGCAATCTCTATATCTGTGATTTTAACGTGAGGGCTGAAACTGGACTTTAAACTTTAGAAAGTACGGTTGCAGTTGAGTTAGGAGCTTAGTTTTTGAGGCCTTTCGAAATGGTAGTTGCAAGTAGTATCATTTACGTGATATAACTATCGAGTCCGAGTGATATGATTGTGAACGCTAGGGCTGCCGTGGGCATGGATTGTATTGAGACTATTGAGGTGCTGGGAACGGCCGACCGGTGCGTGCTTCGCACCAATTACCATCCATTGATGCTCTAATCATAGAAATAAACCCGGATAACTGTTCTTTGAGATTTACCACCACGGTATATTGTTTAGGCAGAGCTCAGAAGGGAAACTTTTTAACTTGATTAAATTTGGAAGGATGTTTTCCTTCAGCGCCGCGGCATGCCGAACCGGATATTAATCACGATTAAAGTCAGCAAACTGTTGTAATTGGACCGGGCGATGTTTTATGAGCTTATTTACGAGTTTTCTCGCAGTTTTTTTTGGAAGAAATCAAACTTAGTGAAAAAGCTTATTTATTTAGGGCTTTATTACAAACCTGTTTAAATAACCCTTAAAATGAGCAAGTTAATTAAGAGATTATACTTATATTTCATAAAATAAGTAATAAAAATCCTTTGACAAAAGTAATAAGAATAGTAAAGGTTTGACAGTAGCTTGATAGCTTCCTATAGTCCTAAACTCCCAACAGGGTTTATTTAAAATAAAAGGGCATAACCTCTCGGTAGGTTACATAAATTTTTCAACTGCAGTGAAAAACTGAAACTGCGTTTATATTTTTAACAAAACTACTTTTTGAATATTCAATCCAATCCCCATCTAGCATTCAACGTGAAAATCTAGCCCCGTATAGACTAACACATGACTTCCATCCAACCAATCAGTACGTAGAACTATTGCAAATAGGTCAGCACCGGACACGATGCGCCCGCGCCGACCGTTGGCTGCGCGTGAGTGGCTTACCGAATGCACTTGTTGCGTAACACATTGTCCTCGTTGTGGGTAATCACGATTATTGGAGTAGACGTCGCACTCAGCAATGTTAATATTTGTTCTACTATTAGCAATATATAAATAAATAAATATTATAGGAAATTCTTACACAGATTGACTGAGTCCCACGGTAAGCTCAAGAAGGCTTGTGGTGTGGGTACTCACACTCAGACAACGATATACATAATATACAAATACTTATATACATAGAAAACATCCATGACTCAGGAACAAATATCTGTGCTGATCTCACAAATAGGTAAATTAAATGCCCTTACCGGGATTCGAACCCGGGACCGCGGCATAGCAGGCAGGGTCACTACCCGCTAGGCCAGACCGGTCGTCCAATAAGCCAAAAATATTCGAAAAAAAAAAAAAAAAACCACTTCAGCCGTAACGAAATGGAAATTACAGATAGTCTCAATTGTGAACATCAGGATGACGATGGCAGGTGGACCTTGGTGAGCCTTTAGACATACTTATGAAGTAAAATTCGAAATCTGTTTAGTGCACCGATTATTACACCCCTAAACTGAAAGATGTTTTGCTGTTGAAACTTGTATAAGATCTTTCTTGTTAATATGCAAAGAATTCGATATGGTGTATAAATGGTCATTGTGGCAAGTGGCAATTCATGTCATAATATATTTCTTGATTGCAATTTTGTTATGGTCTTCTGGCGTCTGTATCCTCTAAATTTAAAACGGAGACAAAAGTGCACATAACAAGTAGGTATAGACCGTCAACCAAATCTTGTCACTAGAAAAAGGCGGCAAATTTGAAAAATCGCGGGCTAGCAACACTAGTTTTGAAAATCGGTGGAAATTCGCGTGTCATTTGTATCTTATCTGTGGAAATCTCCACCCTATCAAAAAGAGAAATAACTAGCATATATCCGTCCCTTTTTAATACATTATCTAATTCGTAAGGAAGGAGCGAGCCCCATGAAAAAAAAATATCTGTGGCTGTTCGACGTACATTGCTGGTTTTTGTTCGTTTCATAGGGATACCATACTTTAGTTTGTACCATACTTTAGTATGTACATTGCTACTGCCAAAATTTGGTTGACAGGCTATATATATCGTATTGACCAATTTTCAAATTCAATCTGAATACGATAATATTTAACACAATTTGTAACATAAATTAAGAATCAATGCGTGTTCTAAATAATGACCATATTCTTCCGTTAAAGAAATACAGTAAGTTTACGTTTAGGTGATCCACTCAGATATGTCTGGTGTTTAGATTACTTTAGCTCTAGGTGCGATGACACAACGATACATGCAATTGGGTCGTCTGTTGCCAGGGAAGCTAATGCATTGTTAACATTCACTATACCTACGCTACACCACTTACTTTTTGTTAGCATCATGTCATCACCAGTTTTTATGGCGTCGTCATTAGTAACTTAAGATATGGTTTAAATAATGGATGTCTAAAATAGATAAGCGCGGTGGGGTTGCGGTGAATTATATGAGGTTTTAATAGTAATGTTCAAATAACGTTACAGCATCACTGAAAGTCACGAAAGAAGGGTATATTGATATTTACCATTACCTTTTCGGTTACGTAGAACATACGTGAGGAAATCTAAATATGAAGTTCAAAGATGGATATGAAGTTTCAAATCCGCAAAGAGACTAGGTAATAAATATTTCCATTGAATATAACAAAAGTCCTCCCTTGGCTTTTCAACGGCAGGATAGACTGATGAAAATGACGAGACACCAGCACTGTAATTATACAAATATTTGAAACCTACGCTTTCTAGCTTTGTTAATAGTTAGAGCTATCGTCAGAGTAATTTCTCATGATCAGCCAGCCGTGGGACAATACGTCCACAAACATTTTTTTTACATTCGTACAGTTTTACACAGACGATTCGTTTCTTTGACGTGTCCCGTGTCGAGTGTCAAAGGAAACGTTGACTTCTAGCACGCCTTGGCAAAAAACATGGAAAATTAAAATAGGAATGGGCTGACAGCCTAAGTCGCCTCCCGCTTCCTTGCCAAGTTTGCAATTAGACAGAATAATACGTTTCTTATTTTATTAAAAAACAACCACATGTGCAGACCTCGTTATTTTGTATAGTTTTTTGCGAGGATTATTTAAGATCCGCGTTATTCCGCGAGCCAGATGCGATTTAAGCACTGGACCATAAGGAAGTCGCAATTTTGCTCGTGTCATATTTTGTTTTACGACTGGCAATTAAGTTTTGCTGAGAAATATGTTTGCAAAGGAAATATGGAGTAAATATCAGCAGATCGTAAACGCTAATGAGGAGACACAGACAAGGAATTTCAAAAGTCACCATAATTGACGGTTGGAGGAATCTGGGAAACTTGTTCAGGTGGAAGACTTGAAATATTTATCAAAATTATATTGAAATAGGTTTGCTTTGTCGTTAAGTTATTGGCTTCTGTATCGTACAGAAGCCAATAACTTAATTTAATACAACTGGATCGGTATCAAAGGGTTTCAACCGCTAAATGTCTTCAGAAACATTTAGCTTCAGTAATTGAACGATTTGAACGTTTTGATGATACTTTCGGAATAACCTTTGTTGGAATAATCGACTATTCGATTGTGAAATGTTAAATATACAAATTTGATCGTAAAATATCAAACCCACCGGACGTTTCCCATTTTCCGAACACCCACTACGAAGAGTAACGAGTTAGTCCCACTAGACCTTTGTGAAAAACATGAGTAGCGCAAATTGAAGGTAATTACTACTAATTGCGATCCACGGTCATGGCCAATAAGCACCAATAAGCGATGACATGAGAACCGAGGAAGGTCCACTGCAGACTTGTTCTATTCTTCTAGTGTAATTGCCTTGGCCATATATGTAATTTATACGGCCAAAGGACTTAATGAGTACGGTAATACATTCACAATGAGACCCTTCGTTGGCTAGTGGACTAGAGTTATAGATATTCAAGTAGCGTCTGTTTTTATGCCCAACTTCTTGAGAGAAAGAACTAAAAGAAAACCTATTTTCGTGAGTTGACTTATTTGCAGAGTTATTACTCGTATCTACAGCTCTCAAGAAACTTTGTGTTTAATAAAAAAAAAAATGAATTCATGATTCAGAACAGTGATGACTCCCGAAAGTCTTATTTAGGTGGAATCTTCAAAATGTATGAAAGAATCTTTATCTTAGTTAATGTCTTTACGAGTCGGGAGATTACGCAAAATCCGACACAGAATTTGAAATCTTATAAGCGCTGAGTCTTTCAAAACTAAATCGACTTCTTCAAAGTCAAACTCCATAACTCTTGTGTCTTTAACATTATTTCAAGAGCTGTAAACATTTACATAAGAGCTTGCACGTTTCCAACATGTAGGTTTAGCAGAAATTCCACGTAACCTATTAAGGCTATTGCCAACAACGGTCCGTCGATAGACACCTACGAACGCTTGCCCTACTTGCGTTGGACTAACGCCAACGGCATTAGGTATTTCCAGATATCTATCTCAATTTGTTAGAGCTGATCCTTTAATGCTCCGAGATCTGGCCCCCCTGAATATAAATGTTTGTTTCAATTCGCCTGACTTCCGATTGAATTGTTGTTGTAGAATTTAGCCAATGTACTGTGGTATTTTGAAGCGCAACATAGTTGCAGATTGGATGGAGATGATAGAAGTACTAAACAAGACTATAAATGCTAGACATAAATAAGCGAAAGCTGAACATAAAATAGCCATGCAAGCAATTTGTTGTTTATAGTGAACACCAGCCACATTTACTCGTTAAAGTTAGGTAGGGCTAATATACTTATAATATCTTCTTAATTGTATTCCTGACATAAATTCATCATCATTCACTTGCCCTTTCTCCATCACTTGAGGTCATCCCAGGATCATTCAAATGATTTCTTTACATCTCATCTCTTACACAGTATTCATTCTACATTCTGCTTCATTCGTTTTTTCTTTCTTTTTACTTCTTCTTCTTCTTTAATTTAGTATAGGTACCTTACTTGTATATAAAATGTGTATTACAGTAATGGTACCAACAGCGCCAGTAGGTATTACGTTTGAGTGGCGGCCTCAAGGAGGAAAGCGAGCCCGCAAACGCCCCGTGGCCCGTACACACCTGGAGGCGGAGCGTAGAGAAAGAGCTGCAGGAATTCGGGCTGAGCTGGAATGAGGCCAAGGCGGTGGCCCAGGATAGAAAGACGTGGAAGGATCTTGTGGAGGCCCTATGCACCTATGAGATGCCCTAGGACAAACAACAACCTACAGTACTTAATGGTTGCAATCGCTATTTTGCCTGACGTATCACTACCGTATATTTATCTGTTTCACAAACGCACTGATAGCACAATCAATCGCAATCACATGGCAATCATATGGATTCACTTGGTAACATACTACTTAGTTCGCTACATTACGTGAAACGCGTCACAAAACTGCAAACAGGTGCTAATGAGAGAAATTTCTAACCTTGCATGGTTTAAATAAATGATTATAGTCGTAGAATAGGCGTAGGTACTCGATATGTGAGTCATATCATATGGCAAAGTCAGCTACATCTACTTTTTTCTGTGCCTGTTCTACAAAGATTTTCTTGTTTGAGTTCCTACACCCCTCTTACTTTTACTTGAAAGTTTATGTTTACGCTTCCTATTTTGATTCAGAATATGAAAGCTGCCTTCTTAATTACCTTCGAGTATGAAGAGATCATGTTTTGTCACATTCAATATACTCTTAAACTATTGGTACACATACCATATTCACAATATGTTTAAGTACAATAAGTTCAGTTGCATACACAATAGGAACTTGTACCCATCATAAAGAACACATAATCCCACACATAAAACCAGTCTGGCACTAAAACTTGTATGAAGTTATGCCCTAACGTTATTGGAAACTTAGTAAACCTACGTTTACCCACTGCTTGTGGAATACGTGTCGCGCAGGTCACGGGCACGTCTCGCGTATTTATAGGATCGTAACTTAGGCCTTGAATTCCCAATGTTTGCCGAGCGCAAGCTTTTCAGCAAGACTAGTCTAGCGAACTACTTCAAACACTGCAACGCTGCGATTTTGATCAGAACTTCCAACTCCTGTGGTATTGCGAATGTCCATGGTCGTCTAATCGTTTGATGCAGAAGTTGGCCATTCATCTGCTAGTTGACTTTCTACTTTTTTTTTAATGTTAAACGTTCTGCGTGTATAAAGTGACGATAAAGACGGCCTATGGCGTTAATCGCTGTTACCAAGGCCTGTTCAACGCAGCGACATCCAGTGAAAGACGCAGCGAGAGAGTGATAGTAGACACAGCCAGTTTTTTCTTGCAAAAAACTGTTTCAAACATCACTATCGCTAGCTGCTTAATAGTAGCCATATTACTGTTGACTGTTACTGCGTTTGAAACTATTCTTTTCTATACTGGGTTTAGCGTAGGCCCAATCCCCAAGTTTCTGTTGAAATAAATACCTACGGTTTGAAAATCGGAGGTCCAGTCCCACTTCTACGGTCCCAGAGACGAAAACCAAGTGCAATATGAACAATAGTCCTGGAATGACGGAATGAACGTGGTATTACCCATTGTTCGCTAGGAATAAATGGCGGGACGTCGATATGTGCACTTGTTTTAATTCCTTTCTTTGTTTTGCGGTTGGATTCGGGGTTTCGTGCAAAGGGGAAATAATATTTCAACTCGGTGCGTTTATTGTTGGTTTTAAAGGCGACAGTTTTTGTATAGATTATAGAATTCTACTTCTTTCGTTCTATCTTTAGAAGTCTATTTAAAGTTTAGTAAAAGTGTGGTCAAATTGCCACTAATGAGACCGCGTGAGGTATTGAAAATAAAAATACTAATTTGAACGCTGGCAAAAAAGCGAATGTCATTTTCTCGAGTGCGAAAATTGCGAATTTTGAAGGTTTACCTAAACATAGGTACATTATAAAAACAATTTTAAGGAAGTATTATAATGGCACCATACGATTAAATTTATTACTATAGGTACCTTCTGTAATATTTCACGTTCCGTGCTTTTACACGGGAAGTAAATGGGTGCCTGGATTATTTCATTTTTTTCATATTAACGATAATGATTACCGTAATAAGTATGTAAAAGGCTTAAGAGGAATACTTATCCATTAACCTTTAAAGTCTCAAGGCGGTTTAATATCAAGCTCTCCCCGAGCTTATATTGATTATACCAATATAACAAATTTAAACGAGAAATTCTGAAAGACCACAATACAATCAAGTTGAACCATAAACAAGAACCTTCGACTTTTAATTTTATTGAACGCACCATACAATGGCCATCTTAATTTTTAAAAGTCTTAAATGCCAAAAATTTCCCAAAGAAATAATGACCTTTAATTTAATAAGCTCAATAACTCGGAACTGCAGCATGCCCTTTGATAAGACCTTAAAGTCAATTCAGAGAATCATACAGACATTGAAAATGTTAATTATAGTTTACAGATCGGATCAGAGCTGGAATGCGATGTGAGACTTGAGAGTATCTGTGTACTTGCTGAGATACTTAAGATAAATTTAGCGGAAATTGATACTTTTCGTCTTCAGAATACTTACTGTCTGTATTTAATGTCTCTGATATCCTCAATGCAATTAAATGTGAAAGCGGTAATGTTATTGATTTTGTAAATCTTCTAAATGAAGGTGCATTGGGAAGATTTTAAAACGCGCTTCATACGGTCAGCAACACTCACGGATTGCAAGGACAAGTGGCGTACACCAAGGGAGACCCCTATGCTCAACTGTGGGCGATTGAACGCTAAAATGATGATGATGATAACGACTAATGCTCTCTTTAAAATGGTAAACCCATCTTGGATTTTTTCTATTATGTTTTTCTAAAGATGCCTTCACCTAGCTTTCTATCTACTCACGTGATTTAGATTATCATAAAAGACGTTTCAGTTGCTTCGACATAAAATAACTCAAACATTACAATACTCCACTATGTAGCTACAGCTACAACAAGCAATTCAGGGGTGTGCTCTCTAGCTACTGGAAGCATGTGAGTGGCTATTGATACAGTACAAATTGCTCCCAGTTTATTAAATATTTGCCATTATCAATATTACCCCACCTAAAGGTAAGTATCCTGACAGTTTACATCTTTACCAGCTTGTAGATTATTTCCGTACTCTTGAAGTCGTAGTTAAGCCGTTAATTTCAAATTACCGCGGTCACGTATACGATAAGGATTATGATCTATTCACCGGCTCAAGGAAAATTATGTACTACGTCCACAAGCTTAGGCACAAAGGCATATATCATGGGCGAGACATCGTAAACGGCGGGCCTGGACAGGTCATCCATCCATAAAACCATAATAATATTAAGCAAGAACATGTTGCGCTTGAGGTGCAACTATTATTACTCGATTCTCGCTCACGATCAATGTAATGTCGTAGTCAGTGTGGCTTGAATGTATACTCCTTTATGCATTATCAATGTTATTTATTTTCAGAAAATTTAAGTCAATGCATAAATTAAATTCAAAAACTTCCAGATCTGATAAAGTAGCACAAAGTGCAGGAACACAAAAGTTCGTATCGACAATAATAAATATTTTCGTGCTTTTTTATCCGCTATTATTCAAGTTGTCCTTTTGATATTCGTTCATTTATTACATCCTTGTAAACGCGAGAACATCGCAGATAACTATTTCAATGCCACCACTAATTTGGACCTCAAAAAAATAAATTGCCCGCAATTTACTTAAAAAAATGATAACACACCGCGCAATAAAGTGGTCGGATCCAAGTTCGCAGTGTAACCGATCACGTAGAAGGCGCAAGCGTCGACTTTTTACTATCTTATACTGCACATTAAGTCTGACATTTCAACGGTCACCATCGGCTTAATTACAACCTTGCTTGCACCTTGCATCCCTTTCTGCATTCTTGTCAACTATATCGCCGTCTTCCTTTCGCATAGACACTAACGAACTGTCTGGATGATAAATAATAACAGAAGTGTGGTTAAGTACTGCGTTATTATATTTTGCAGTCTTTACAGCGGGTAAAATGGCTCGGCTATAATTATGTATTACGTTGTAAATGTTGTTAGGTTTACTGTACTTATAGGAAACTGTTTTCGTTACTTATAATTTTCTAATTGTCTAAAATTATATAAGTGAAGCCAGTGACATAAAAATGTAAATTTCTTCATTCCTCAGCTCCCCTTCATTCACACTCTGTCTAACCAATCCTTTGAATCCTTACAGAAGCAGATACCTTCAGTCTTCAGATATATTCTGTTATACCTCCTCATAGGTGAAAATGCAATCGATGTAAACAATGAACCTATTCACGCGGTTTCGCTCTCGTGAACAAGCAATTTCGCCCGTTCGGAAAATTGCATTATTCCAGATAAACTATTGGCCCACGCTCATCTACAGCCTTTGCTTCTCTTGCAGATTCATTTGGTTTTCTTGCTATTCGTCTAATGCGAATGATTTTTCACATCTGTGATTTTTTCACTAACATCTCAGTTACTCAAAATATTGAATAACTGCTTTCGCGTTCCTTTTAGAAAACTTGCAGAATTATAGTTTGCCAAATAAGCATAGGTACTACTACTACCTTGCTTGAACAAATGCTGCACTCTATCATATATACCTTAGACGCGTTGCAACTTGCAATATGTAGAATTTTAAATTGTAATTGTAGAATCTGCGACACAAAAGACTCAAAATAATGTAATGCAATTTTACTTGTTTGTAAAAAATTATTGCAAAGTTCATTTTGTCCGATTTATTTTGCGTGAACTGCTAAACCCGCCTATTTAGGTACAATAGAAATAAACCGATTAATTTCGACACCTTGAAGATTCGGTTAAGTTCAGTTCATTGAGAGTAATCCTAATTTCGGACCCTCAACGGAGGCAAAACAATACAACAAAAGGTGAAGAGCTCGCTGAAGTGCGAATCGACTTAGTAAAGGCTCGAACGGCGAAGGAGTATTAGAGAGACGTGTTAACACTTACTTCACTCATTTGCTAATATTGAGGTATTCATTATTCCTGTCACTATAAAAGGTTTTCTCAAAATAAGATAGGTATCCTATCCGAAAGAAACAAAGCAATAGTCGGATTTAAAATGCTGGGATCATCCACATATTACGTCACACCAAATTTCAGGTTTTTGGACCCCCCCCCCCCCCTATGTCACGCTTTTTTGTATCCCTTTAACAGGGCTTGTCACATTTAGTATGACCCCCCCCTCCCCCTTACACTGTGACGTAATATATGGATGACGCCTAAGCTGTTATATTAAAAAATCTAAGAGGTCATCAACGCTATTTCAAGCCGTGGTCGCATGCTTCCGTCAAATATATTATACAAAAAAAGCACGTCATGTTCCCTGGCATCTGTTGAAATCGTAACCTTCGAACACCGTAATCCACAGCCAAATTTTACTACCAAATCCCTAGTTTTACTGCCCGCTACACGGCGGATTAAAACGCCACACGGAATGTTGCCAGTTGCATTCTTCAGTTGCGTAATGTGACTTATCGCTTCAAGGGTAGATAGGTGCCAGACGCCTAGTGGAAACGTCAATCGTTGACGCTAGACGCCCATTGAAACGCAGTCTGGCTCCGTCGCGCCAATACGGAAGAGCGACAGAGACAGCTAGCTAAGATAACGATATTATCCTAAGCGTTTGTGCATATGTTTACGTACCCAAGACTCGGTAATGACTTGAGCATGAACCAAAGTAACGTCATGAGTCGGCAATGCAATTAAACACTGTAAAGATAAGAAATTGCGTTTACGTGTTTGTTACAAGTGACAACTGACGATCGATGACAACACATACATATTATGGTGACATTGTTATCTCTCAAATGTAATAATATCAGGGATTTATAAATGAAATGAAGAAAACGGAAGAAGGTTCTGGAAGAGATCCCTTACAGGCCTTTTGTTGTATTTTTCTACGTATAAGTAATAAAACGAATAAAGCGTAAATAGGTCTTAATCTAGATTCATTTATAATAGCTTCCGAGAATGGAGGTACGTTAAATATTTTGACATCCGGTTGTCCAACGGTTTTGCATTTGATTGACTCAGCCTTGTGGAGCATAAATTTTCCTCCTAGTTCTAAAAGGTGACGCATCTGACATCACCTTAAATTGCATTACATAGATATGTCAAATCATTACACAACTTTTTGCAACACTTGTTTATAGAGCTGAAATCAGCATATTTATTAATTAAAGGTTGCACCTGTGCTGTGATTATGACGATGCAAAAACACTAAAAGATGTACCTACCAGTGGCGTGGCGTAAAATTTTCGTTGATTAAGCCGGAGGGGTTATCGGGGTCTGTTTTGTACGGACTTCTACAGATACTGAAGAATTTTAACCCATAGGGAATCGAGTTGTATCGACACCCCGCCGTACTACTACCTACACGACCTTCTCGTATGTTATCTTTAAATAATATAGAACTGGCTAAACTTTATATGATGTGGAATTATTAATTTTTGCAATTTACTCAGGAAATGCGACGATTTTTCCGCGTATTATAATGTTATAACCCATTTTTCTCTTATAGCTGTCACGTTATTCTACGAAGGCGAAATTTTATCAAATTTTACAAGGTGATATTGAAAAGCTATTACGACTCTTACATGTGATAAAGGTTTATTTAGGTTAGGTCACAAGTTGATGACAACAGGCGACGAACTTCGGTCAATGACGCTTTCCAAGCCAGAATGACACAACGTCTGTGAGCTGCGTCAGTCGATAGTGTAGTTGACTCAACGCGGGTCAAGGCTGGCGGAACACGGCCGTTCTGACCTGACCTGGTTCACAATATTCAATAATAACTGCCAATTGCACTTTGGTGTTTACTAGCGCACTGACATCGATAAATGAAATAGTCGCTATTTGGAATATAACAATATCAGAAAATATAGAAAGAAAATGCAACTAAATAAGCGCGTTCTGATGGGTGACTTAGAAGACTGCATTTTGAAAGAACTAATGCTAATCTACCGATGAAAGATTTGTATAATTTGATTCCGAAACCATTAAGGACACAAACTGGCAAGTAATAATAGTGGCAACTTTTTAGTGATCCCTTCCAAATCAATACCTATTTAAGAAAATGGGACGAGACTACAATGTTGCAACATTTAAATTTTTGCTCTTTTTGTGTTAAATCTAACACAATGAAGCAAAATCAACTCTGAATAAACAACAACAAAGCGAAGGCACCAATGATGTAGCCTGATGGATCGTGGGTGTCATGGTAAATATAATAAATAAGGACCACCTTAACCCCGCGTAGGAAGCGCGAACTGATGACCTTCCGTATATTCATATCGTTTCAATAATAGTTGCTGATGTCACTGATTTGGTGGTGTTGGCATTCGGCGTTGTACGAGTAAATAGTCACGTAATTTTCTCCGGCCTTCGACAAATATATCTGAGTGTTCCTGTTCCTAGTATTAAAATAAAACCTTAGTTTTGCGCGTGTATGTTTTACATATGCGTCTAGTTAGGTCAGCATAAAAAAAAGCGGATCAGACGATTCTAAACTGTTTACCAGTTTAATCTCTAAAAACCTAACATTTTTTTTGTCTTTGTAGAAAGTGTAGAATTTTCATTTTTTATTTGGATAAATATTTAAAGGAGCAGATTCTCTTTGCGCGTTGCTTCATATTATGTTGTTATTGAAGTACATCGTTCAAAGATAAAGCAAGCGAAAACCACGTCCAATAAACGTTTATAAAGTTAGTACCAGTTCAAGGCACGCGTATGTTTAGAACATCCTGCGGGCTGGGACGCAGAAGTAGGGCAAGGCTCGGCATTATTCTATTAGCCTGGGACCAGCTATTTCTGTGCCCGCGGGCGAATAAGTTCCAAGTAATTACAGTGTTGCATGTTGCATCCAATCGATTTAGCGGGAGCTGTAACTGTTATGTGATATTTGAACAATTGGAGGGATAGTTGAACAATTCTGCAAAGTAAGTACTTCAAGATCAAAATTTGTTGGTACGTGTAAAAATAAGATAAACACAAGTTACCACTTTTGCATCTTTTAAGTCCAACGTGCAAAATGTTACTGAAGCTAAAGTAGCATTCCTTGAAAGAGCCTACCACTGGTGTAAGACTTAAGAGGATTTTTTTCTAAGTCAATGTGCCTTAGAAAAAGGCAATGCACAGAAAATTGATCGCCTGTTTTAAATCTACTTTTTGGTATTTTTTTACAATAACAAAAAAAATTAAGCCAAGTTCCAGAAGTATCCGTGAGCATTAGACAAGTAGGTGTAAGAACGGTTGGCAAGATCGGTTCAAAATTTAATGCGAACTTGGCTTCTTCGTCTACACATTCAGTGTGATGTGTGTCTAGGAAACCGAGTTTATAATTATCGCCTTAGTTACCATACAAATCCTCCGCAATTGTGATTTTGAATAACATTTTCCCCGTGTCAACCTGTGCCAGCGCAGATAAACCTAATCCAAGCTTCAAGATTTCCTCCTATGGACATGACTTGAATAATATTAACTGCTGAATTACCTAACGCCTTATTTCCTGTAAGTTCGTAGGTATGTAGTAGTTGTGTGTTCGTGTTTGTTCCAGCTTAAATTTATAATGAAATCAAAATGTATATTAATTGTTCAAGATATAGGTACTTACGCCGGCGACAATTGAAATGATGATTCTCAATTCCTAACAGATCTTCTAACACATACCTATATAAAAATCAGCCTTGAGAATTTAAGACTCGCCGTCGGGCCGAAGTAGCTAATATGCAGACATTAAACGTCGATACTAAGTCCGTTTTCACATTATCCGATCCGATATCGGATTTCGGAAGAATTTCAATGGAAAAATCCAAGATGGCGCATTACATTATTTATTACATTCACCCATTTGTTTTATCCTTGAGAAAATTAGGAAGGTCTGGCGGCTCTGGGCTCTTACTCCATTTAGTTTACTAACATTGGCTAAAACAGATACGGCTAAATTGCAGCACTAAACGATGAAAGGCTATCTCCGTAATATCGTTAGTTAAATAGTAGGTGCTCAAGTTGCCCAAGCTCGTAAAGCACTACTTTCCTATTTTCGTCCCGTGCACAAGCCCTGAGGGCCTGCGAACCTCTCTGATGGAATAATGAATCAGGTTACAAAATAGACTTTGTAGACAAAGTTAAATTAAAGAGGAATATGTGGAGTACTGGGAGCAACCATGTGTTATGTTTGAGGGCGGGTGACTAAAAGTATGTCATCAATGTTTACAACTTCAAATAGTGTAGGTAATTATGAAAATACCAGTTCTTGTTAAGTACGATGTAAAATATATACATAGCTATTCTAAAATACTGTTATTAAAGTTCATGAAAGTTTAATTCAAAATTAAATCAGAAGACCATGTAGTTTTTTGTGAATTGCAATCAATAATTCTTATCAAGCAGGTGGATATCGACACGGTCTATGTTTTTCTTGTGTTCAAAAATAATTGGCTAAATTAGCGAACGTTACGTTCACTAAATTGGCTGTTTACACCACAAAGCGAATGCAATGTGAGTCCCAAATTATCGCTTCTTATCTATGAGTTTAACCTTGAAGTTCCTCGCAGGCGACATACATTTTTGGGACTGTCATACGGCGCACTTCACATATCTCTGAGGCATACCAGCTCACTTAGAGATCTCTGACTGTATCACTGTTACAAATGAAGAGATCATAGCTTTAAACTGGTTTGTACTGAGACGAATATCGCTGAACGATCAAAACAATAACCAAGTCGTTATACTGACAAAGATGTGAGTCAGGCGACGCGAACGACTGAAACATGGCAAACTACTTCTTTAATTTGGTACAATAATAACGATGCCTTCCGTATAGCCGAGGCCACGATACGTTATCAGTTATGACCTTTACAGAATCAAAACAGAATGCACTCTTTTATCAAATGGCCTTCCGTTTCAGGCTAATAAGTCAAGATTATTTTGTGTTAGTTAAACCTTCGAAGATTAAGCAAGTCTTACTTTGGATATTTTTAACACTTCCTGAAATACTTACAAGTAGATAAATAAGTCAGAGCCACCAATCAAAAGTGATTGAAGAGAAGTGGTTCCTGATGTGACTAGTGAAGTGATTTTTTTAAAAGAAGCAGTATTAGGCAGGTTGCGTATATTTTGGAATTCATCACAGGGCTCTATCCAAGATTTGGAGGTTCCTTCTGATACAAAGTGGTTTATTTTAGACTCAAATGCCTGGTTATTAGCAAGATCAAGCTGCATTATTGCTAAGATATGTTTGACAGTTTGGACACAAAGGTAAGGTTAAAAAGGCGTTTTGTTGATCCAGTTGATTCGAGGCCTTTTGTCAACCGCGTTGTAAAGAATAATGGACATAATAGCTTGACAAACACGTAATCTAGTACATTTTTGTTATGGCTATGTTTTAAAGTTGATTATACGTTATTATTACATTTTAACCAACAATCGACAAATACCTACGCCAGAGCGCAAAGTAACGCTGACATTACTCGACTTTTAGAAATAATATATGTTCTGATGATAAAATAAAGAAGTAGTTAGTCGTTTATTTTTAGGGTTCCGTAGTCAATTAGGAACCCTTATAGTTTCGCCATGTCTGTCTGTCCGTCTGTCCGTCCGTCCGTCCGTCCGTCCGTCCGTCCGTCCGTCCGTCCGTCCGTCCGCGGATAATCTCAATGACCGTTAGCACTAGAACGCTGAAATTTGGTACCAATATGTATATCAATCACGCGGACAAAGTGGTAAAATAAAAAGTGGAAAAAAATGTTTTTTTAGGGTACCCCCCCTACATGTAAAGTGGGGACTGATTTTTTTTTCATTCCAACCCCAACGTGTGATATATTGTTGGATAGGTATTTAAAAATGAATAAGGGTTTACTAAAATCGTTTTTGCATAATATTAATATTTTCGGAAATAATCGCTCCTAAAAGAAAAAAAAGGATTTCCCCCCCTCTAACTTTTGAACAATATGTTTAAAAAATATGAAAAAAATCATAAAAGTAGAACTTTATAAAGACTTTTAGGAAAATTGTTTTCAACTTGATGTTTAGTAGTTTTTGAGAAAAAAATAAGGAAAACTACGGAACCCTACACTGAGCGTGGCCCGACACGCTCTTGGCCGGTTTTTATTAACTTATAAAGTGCAATGAATTGTTATTAGCTACTTTTTACTCTTCTCCAATCACATATTAAATACAAGATATCTATAGATATATGTCTGTTTTGTTTTTGCCTGTACTCTTATAACTCTACAGTTTTATATTTCATTGTTCGCGTAATAAACTTCAAGAATTTAATTTTTATTTTCAGTCTATTGCAGCATTGTTTCAAACTTTACGAGGGTATGTCTCAACAGGTCGTTTTTCTAAACAAGAACTTACTATTTGTTGATAAACATGATTTGCACAATAATAATACTGGGTTTTATCGTATAGCTTACTTATAGCTTTAGTATGGCTTATTTTACATATAGGTTGTTTTGTATAGGTTCCTGTTTCATGATCACACCTATTTCCAAAAGTAGCCATATTTTTACGTGATCTCTTTCTCTCCTTTTCTTTCTTTTTCGCCATGGTTATACGTTTTCGCGTAACAAGTACAAGCGCCTCGTAATGGCGGGCGGCACAGTGCGACAACCTTGCGTTATCGGCGTTCTGCCCTTGGTCCACTTACCGCCTATCTCGGGCACATCGCAGCCATCTGATAAACAACACGGTCACTTATAAACCTTAATACAAAACTATATGATCTGTTTTAGATTGGACTTGGCTTGATGACAGCAGATGTAGACGATATTGTACACAATTTTTAATGGTAGTCCATGTTTGGATAGCTTTTGTTTTTATATGTTTCTTAGACCTTGGTCTTCTGTTTACGTTAACTATGTATAAAGTAAGGGAATCCACGCAGCATACTGTGTCCACAAGAGACCAAGGCTTTACTTTTGAATGCTTTATGATTACAAAAGAATCATTTCCACTTTAAAGTTCAGACAACAATACAAAATTGATTCGGAAAACTCAAGAAATTGTAGCCAGGTACTCTATGATTACAAAACCAATGGCTACGTGATTCGATTTTGTTTCTTGCTCATGTTTTTTCGCAGAGAATTCTAGTTTAGCATTCGTCACTGTCGAATATTAGCGACTCGCAAAAAGTTGCATTCAATAGTGCTTTAGCCACAGAATAAATTGCTGGTCATTAGGATGCTATTTGATCGATGATCGATGAAGTTGTCTTTGTTTAAAACGAATAATGGTAACACAATTCAAAGGACATTTTTGTACAGGAAAATATTTTCAAGGCCTATTCTTACATGAGTACATCAGTTCAGTTCTCAAGCATCATTATACTTCCTATCCAAATCCGAGACAACAAATAATGTTTACTTGCAGCAGCACACGGAATCGTGCCGTCCTTGTCACACATTTCAGAGATATAAAATTTAAAAACAAGTTCTCACCATTCGTACCTACCTCCAACATCGCCCAGCGCCCTGCGGCGTTTACCCATTACATGTTTTTGTGTCGTCCGAGTCACACGTAATTTCTTCAAAATAAGTGTTCCTCTAAAAGTGTAAATGTTTTTGAATTTATGAAGTTCGGTAAGTGATTTGATATGTACCTATAGTGCGCTAAATGGTAACTATAGAATTCAAACTATATTTGAACAACGGCCGACCGCCGTATAGTACCTACCGGCGAGTGTAGTTTCGTTTTTCATACGATCGTCGATCGTAACTACGAGCTAGTAAACTCACATTAAAAGTGTACTATCATTTAAGTAGCTGGCCTGTCGATAATTAGAACTATTTAAGAAGTTAACGAAATAGTAAACTTATTTGCGTTCATATTTGCTCATACGAAAGGATTTTTTAGACTACCTTCTTTTTCAAACAAAAGCCTTACGGTATGAATAATTAAGTTACAGTAGGAAAGTAATACGATGGAAAGAGTTACCTACATAATTATATGTGTATGAGTGAAACAAGTATACGTAAATCATAGATTACTTACAGAAATATGTAACTATTAAACTACCTACTGACAATCGATGTGATATCTTACTTCAATGTTTACGAATATGATTTGATATATCGTAGGCGTATAGAACAATATAAATACGTTAACCACAACATGTCTGGTCTATAAAAATATTTTTTCTGGTTGGTGATAAAGCGCCTTTTACAAAAAGTTAAAAAGAAAAACGCATCTTTATGAAAATTGCAACAACATTCAACAACATTACAAATAAACAAATTATACGTCAAACAAGATATAGTTGTAACAATATTTACAATTCCTAGAACCAGTAATTGAACTATATTTTTTCCGTTGATTCATTCAATAATATATTAATAAATATAACGACAGACTGCACATTGCCAGTAACTGATAGGTACATTTAAACAGGACGCGCTTACACGGTCCTACCCTATGGCGCCTTAACTAATACCTACTACCGAATTCATGGCACAAACAGCAACACCAGTAACTGACTATCGTTAGACTTTATGCCGTGGTAATAGGAATTACAAATGTGTTAACAGTCTTGACTGTTGTTTGCCGTTGTATAAGGCCTAAGGGTCGTACTTCGATGCCGACGAAAGGATGTATGCGGACATTACGGGATTATAGCTTGGCATCATGGTCACATCCTAATTTTTTCTATCAGTAATTTGTGAACCTCCTTTTAGTACTTTGATGTACTTAGTTGACGTTGTAAAATGTATTAATGATGCCCTGATATTATTAGTAGGTACTTATTTTTAACAGAGAAGTACCAGATGTGAGCAAGTCTCTTTTTGTAAGTAATTGCCTATGATTAGGATGACATGTATTTGTTTCCAGCAATTTTAAATTATAATGATACATACATTAGACATTATATTATAATAGCGTCGAAGATGATTGGTCGAGTATCGGGTGGAAAAGAAATATAATAAAACCGTGATGACTGAAAATTGAGATTACAATACTAGGTACCTGCTCTGAGTAAAATTAAAAAAAAAAAAAAAAAAAAAAAAAAAAAAAAAAAAAAGTTGGTGGTATTCACCTGTACCCCGCTGTAACAGTGTCGTCGCTATTTTCTCTCTCCACAGATTAGGTCGAGAGCTCCGCTAAAGGCGTTGTAGCTACATGTGCCCCACTTTCACAGTTGGCGTGGCTATTTTTTCTCCACAAATTGTGTCGAGGGCTCCGCTAAATGCGTTGTAGCTATATGTGCTTCACTTTAATAGTGGCGTGGCTATTTTTCTCCGCAAAATTGTGTCGAGGGCTCCGCTAAATGCGTTGTAGCTATATGTGCCCCACTTTAATAGTGTCGTGGCTATTTTTTCTCCACAAATTGTGTCGAGGGCTCCGCTTAATGCGTTGTAGCTATATGTGCCCCACTTTAATAGTGACGTGGCTATTTTTTCTCCACAAATTGTGTCGAGGGCTCCGCTAAATGCGTTGTAGCTATGTGCCCCACTTAAATAGTGGCGTGGCTATTTTTTCTCCACAAAATTGTGTCGAGGGCTCCGCTAAATGCGTTGTAGCTATATTTGCCCCACTTTAATAGTGTCGTGGCTATTTTTTCTCCACAAAATTGTGTCGAGGGCTCCGCTAAATGCGTTGTAGCTATATGTGCCCCACTTTAATAGTGGCGTGGCTATTTATTCTCCACAAATTGTGTCGAAGGCTCCGCTAAATGCGTTGTAGCTGTTTGTATGTATGTGGCACATATCCCACTTTGACAGTAACTTTGCTATCTTTGTTCCACAAATTGTATCGAGGGCTCCGCTTAAGGCGTCGTAGCTGTTTGTGTCACACTGTAACAATGATAGGCTATCTATTCTGCACGAATGAAGTCAAAATTTCCGCTCTCTGACTATTGAAACTTTGCGGGCTTCACTTTATTATGAAATAAATAAAATAAATTTCAACAGTGTGACTATTATCTTTGCTTCAAAATTGTTTCGGGAGCTCTTCTTTCGTTCAAACTACATTGAGAATTCCCGTCTCACAGCGCATCGTTCACTGTGTTTTTTCAATCGCTTCGCGCTTCGGTGGATTCATTCTTCTGTCGCTACGTTCATCGGTCAGTTCGCTCTTCGCTCGCAACTCGCAACCTTCTTCGATTGCTTCGCTCCTCGCTGTATTAAATCTGTTTATTCTTAAGCCGCTCCGCTCCTTGGTCTCTCACAAATTAAGTTAAAGATAAAAGATACTTACTCCGCTTTAATAGTGTTAATGTCAATGAAATTTATATTATCCAGAGACTTTTTAATTAAATACCTATATGATTTAATAGCGTTATAATATAACTTAAGTAGGTACGTACCTACCTACTTTATGTACAATATACAGAAGGAGTATAAGAACATTTTCGTCTAAAGATTGAACCAATGAATAGTATAAACAAAAATGTAAATTTTATTTTCCTTGAAGTTGCTAACACTCTTGCTCTGACAAGACATGCAGTATGGTTCTATAACGTGTGAGCATCATGCACACACTAAAATAATAAAATAGTCATAGCTACATGATCTATACATACACTATAATGATATATACCTACATAAATCACATTATACTGGTTATGTGTCATAATGAATTACTCGCTATTATAGTTAGCTTAAAAATGATGAAAAATAAATAATCAAGACGCAGTAAATCGACTACATATAGATAGACGTTGCCACATACGCATTAACTACCTCCATACTACACTTTAATTAACATACCTCGCTTGAAAAAGAAATATAGTACAATATTTAGCTCTAAACTAGAGGGGAGCTGTGGTGCAGGAAACAGGGTCTGACACGTTGTTGGTGCACATTATCTAAGTAGGCCTACACGGGGCGTAAAATCACCGATGGAGACTAATACACACAATAAATTTGTGCAAATTATACAGAGTTATGCTGTTATGAACAGCTAGATAAAAAGTAATTAAAGTTTCCAATTAAATTAATATTTAAAATGAAACACAGCTACCTATTTCAATTTCAATTTCAAGTTCAATTTCAATTTCAATTTCAATGATTTATTTGCAGAAAAGGTTAAAGTTTCTTTCTTGTTAATTAGTTTTGTACCGCAGTACATGCACATTGCACACAGTACAGCTTTACTGTAACGTTATTTTATTTTATATGGTTACTCCATCAATTCATTAATAAGGAAACTGTGGAATAACCAGAACTGTTTCCTGAAGGATTTCTAGACAAACACGACAAATTAAAATTCGAATTAAAATAAATAATTAAAAAAAAAAAAAAAAAAAAAAAAAAAAGTAATGATTCGGGTGTTCGGTATTCATGAGTGACAGTGACCTGTCTGCTCATTTGCCTTCTTTATAATTTAACAGTCAGATGTTAAAATTAAATGATGTTGTACAGTTTGTCCTCAAAACATCAGCAATAATGACATAATAATTAATCTACTTCTTACTTTTTATCGAAAACTTTTTTGTTCTGGCACTTATATAAATTCCCTTTATTCAACAAAATTAATAGTATACTGGGTACAAAAATCAAATTACAATTATAATAAATTAAGTATGTTATATGGACAAAGTGCTATGATGCCTATGATGTTTCTAAACAATAACTACAAAGTGTTATACTTTTAAATTGCATAGTAATTTAATTTGACTTTTAACTAACCTTGCAATATATGTAGATAGAATATTTTAACTTCTTATGCTTGTATTGCCTATGCACAAGACATAATTTATTGCTATGTTTAAAAACATAAGATAGAAACATAAGAGAAGAAGATTTCTTGTATATGGTAATGGTAAAAACCTTACATCGAAACTGATGAAGCTATTATGACCTTGACTTTGAAACGTAATAATAATGTAAGGAAATTTGATTACAGGACAATGGCATAAAAAACTAATTCAATACACAAAATAATGGTATAAAAATCAATGCAGTTCTAAATAGAACTTAGAAATTATTCAATGTCATCATGACCAGAAAATATCAAAAACAGTCATAAATGTATTCTTTATTTACATGAACATATTTACATAATTATACAAGAAACTAAGACTAGACTTAAAAGCTAGCTAATGTCTAAAAAAGGCTATTAAGTTGAAGCTTAATATAAATAAAATATGATAGTCTCAATAGGTTATATAAAATAATAGGAATAACAACAGTTATTTTACCTTTTAATCTAATTGATGATGTCATCATGACGCTAAATCGTCAGGTACTTAATATCATTAAGTAGGTACTTACACGTAACTTAATAGTCTGTCGTATATTGATGTCGATATTTTATTTTATTTTCGCATTCAGTATTTGTATTGACATACAAGGCTCTGAACATCTACAAGTAAACATTATTTGTTGTCTCGGATTTGGATAGGAAGTATAATTAATAATCAAACGAACTTACCTGTGAAGTTTGATTACAATTATACGAGTATCCAAATCCGAGACAACAAAGTCCCGCCCCCCATCCCCGAAAATAACAATAAAATCGTTTCACGACACAAAAAATCTACTCTAAAATAATAATGGGTAAACGCCGCAGGGCGCTGGGCGATGTTGGAGGTAGGTACGAATGGTGAGAACTTGTTTTTAAATTTTATATCTCTGAAATGTGTGACAAGGACGGCACGATTCCGTGTGCTGCTGCAAGTAAACATTATTTGTTGTCTCGGATTTGGATACTCGTATAATTGTAATCAAACTTCACAGGTAAGTTCGTTTGATTATTAATTGTAGCTCGTAGGTAAGAAGCGCAAAACCATGTTTTTATGCACAGTTCATAGTCGGACTGTGACACCTGCGAGACTCTGACACCTGCACAGAATTCTTAAACAGCCTTTAACAACATACAACTAGTCAGATAGTACACGGGAAAAATTAAAACCGTGTGTGTGCAGCTGCCTAGGCAACGTACCATTAAACGTCATTTACATGAGAATTATCTGCAACTAAAACTAGCTAGATTGCCAGCTGATAAAAATTAATTATTGCGATCTTTAAGCGGTCTTATTACAAACTTTGTTATCGTTGTGTGAGTTTGTGTTCAAGCTGTTTACTACTTGACGCCCTAGGCAAAACAAAGGCTTAAATTACTATAAAGTTTATTTCCAGATACGACCTTGTTTGATTCAAGTTTGCGTATTGATTACTCGGTCAGCCAAGGGTAGCCGTCGCAGACTTTTCCATTATTGATTGCAGAGTTCAGTGAATGCAGTAATTATTATTTAGCTCTCCAATCAGTTGCGAATGAAGTTCAGAGTCCCATATGTTATGCCGTGGCCTGTAATCATCGGTATACTGCAGCTAATGACTAGCGGCTAATGAACAAAGAAATAATGACCGGGAAACGTGCAGTTACATGGATCAAAGCGTAATGTAATCAAGATTAATTTACTTTCTGATGAATGTGTACAGTTATGTTTTGAGAGGATTTTTAGAATTTACGGTTGATAAACGATATGACGTGTGGCCGTATTAATCAAACACCGTACAGTTTTCTTATAGCATTAGCTAAAATCAGTTAGATGTAGCATAAATCGTCATTTATGCTACATCTTTGAAATCAAGTACAAATGTGTTTTATGATCCTCACATTCAGAAATAGTACAATTAAATGTATGACTTCTAAGTGTGTAGGTGGGTGATGTGTCATAAAATATCATTGAGCAATGACAATATAAGTATATTCTTAAATGTGGTGTAATGTTTTTTTCTCAAATGATGATGATGATGATGATGATGAAAAAATGATGAAACTCAAATAGAAATATAATCAGTACAGAGAAAAACTATAGTATTGACACTAAAACATGAAAACAATTTCTACTCTGATAAGAACACATTACACTTTTGAAATCTTATTATTATTATATAACTTATCATCACATATTTCAAAACGATGGGACAGCCACAAGAATCACAGTTCAAATGATAATCAATTTGAAAACAGGTTTACGACTGTAGAGAGCGATAAAACGAGTGGATTCCAAGCAAAACGGCGTGTTTATAATACTTCATTATGATGATTTATAGAAGTCTTATCATAATATACATTATACTCCTCTTTAAATAACCTACACGAAACGTTCATTATGAAGTTTGAACTTTGAATCAACAACATTTTTCTCCGGTTGGAAAAAGTCATCAGATCTGATCTTTCAGTCCACTAAACTAAGCAGCCGTTATCGGATATTGTTTAATCGAAAGTAGCACACAAATCGTATGTATCTTGTAGTAGAATAAGGACCAGTCGCATCAACCATATTTAACAGACACATCAACGTCACGTAGCAAAGATCTATTGAAAATACCATACATACAAACAAAAATAATTGGCTGACAGAAGTCGGCCCTATATAAGTATCTTCAGACCCCATGTCTATACATTTACAAGTATCCGACACATTTTTCACTTGATATGATTTGCCCTAGATATGATGTGATACTACACTTTAAAATGAAGTCGAATGAGTTTGAAATCTAATATATCTTTCTCATTTCCACCCGTGCTTGCAATCGATGTAATACGAATCTGTATTGACCTAGTAAGGAGTGAATGACTCGCATCCAGTGGCCCCGACCCGACTGTTCCCGTGGGACTAAAATTAATTTCACGATCCAATTCTCGATGCAATTTTCCATAAATCTTTAAATAACTTTTCATTGCACGAGTATTACCACTTGTTGAACTTCTGCCCTTTTCGTAATTGCTAGAGTCTTGTCTGAAATACATACACTGAGAGAAATTTGCATTGTGAATTTAACAAGTTCGACTTGTTGCGGTTTATCCGTTTGAATCAGCCAAACGTATGTTTAAAACAATATGTGTCAGGTTGTTTTTATAAAATCGACTTGTTGATTCAAATATATTGCCGATTCAAATGACAAGTAGCTTGTTGTTTGAACCAAAGAGCACGTAGGCGCTATTTTAACCAAAAAACTTGTTGAACGAACATGAAAACTGGTTGTATTTTCTCTCAGTGTATACATAACTGAAACTGAACAGTATTAAATGTTGTGCGTCCTTAGGGACAAATAAAATGGTCATCTTTTTTGTACCGTTTATTTTAATTGGTTTTAGGATTCTTACTTCTGCTATCCTCGGCAATATCTCGACAAAAACCATTTCCCTAAACTGTTACAATACCTACATTTTCTATTAAAATATATATGATACCCCATTTCTCACATCTTCGTGATCTTGGCGCTGTCAATTTGTATTTTGATCGATGACTACACCGAGACCCTTATTACTATATCGGAATATGACACCCACTTTTTAGGAAACACGAATAATTCTAGTTTACGTTGTGACTTTTTTTTTTGTATGAATAGGTAGACGTTTGACCACGATCACACCTGATGCTAAGCGATGATGCGGTGACGTTAGCGGAAACTAGATACATTTTACGGGTTAAAATGAAAGGCATGTGGTTAGCCCTCTCAGAAAGCAGATTACAAGATCCCTGGACAATATCAGTTAACCCCAAAAATTAATATATTGGCGAATAGCTGACTGGATGATCATGATATGGTTTGTTACTACATAGTAACCTGTGAGGGGCCCACATTACAAAAACTTAATAATCTATAAACTAATAAACATGTAGCAAATTCTAAACATATCCCTCCCAGGTATTCCCGATGAACTACAGTATGGGGTTCTTCAAAAAAGGAGTGTACAAGTTTCTAATGGGTCGGCAACGTGCACGTGACACCCCTTGAGTTGCAGGCGTCCATAGGTTACGGTGACCGCTTTCCATCAGGCGGGCCGTATAACTGTTTGCCACCGAGGTGGTATAAAAAAAAAATTGATTTAATAACCATAAGCGGTATTCCATGCATGTGCTTAAGCTGTCCATGTAGGGAACGCGTCATGCCCCAATAGGCCAATGTGTCACAAGTCACAACTGTCACAAGACCTCTCTAAATATTTACAAAACTGTTTTACGGCGTTGCCATTGCCGTCGAATATTTCAAAAGATTCAAAAGATTTACCGTATTACAACATGCGTATATGTTGCTGTGTACCGAGTTTCATCAGGTAACGGTTTTATTGATAGAGTAACGGGTGCAGGTCTAAACTCACCGTACTGGAGCGATTCAAAATGGTTGCGTGGTTTACATTTCGAAATTGTAACAAATTTTAAGTTCATCTTCCAAATTGTAATATGCGTATCAAAGTCTTGATTAATCAATGCTCGTAAAAATTTCGTAAGTAAACTTATCATGTATTGAATTTTGCAAGCTTCGGAGGTGATCTTTGGCCTTGCTTCAGTTAAGTATTTTAAATGTAAAAAACGTCATAAGCCAGACGTTTCTAGAACTTAACCTATTAGCATGTAACGTATGACTTTGACGCTTAATCATGAAAGTCACGAATAGTAGAAACCCTGAAAATATAACACGTCTTATTTGTATTTATCAATTTATAAGGCAGGGAGAAAACGAACATTTTGCCCGGTTTTAGCTAGAAAAGGAAAATAAATGGGTTGGCAACGCGCATGTGACACTCCTTGAGTTTGTCCTGCCTTCTATCAGGCGGATCGTATGCTGTAGTAATGTAAAAAACCGTTGAGAATCGAAACCATAGGTAGGTACTATAATAATGCTGTAGTTGTACAGAAGAAAACTGGAGAGGGAGGAGGACACTGTTATAAACTAGATTAGACTCTAACCAGCTAAAAATGCACGACCGCATGCCTACCACGAACGAAGTTCTTGTAAATTTGTCAGCAGTTTATTCCTGGTTCGCGATAAGTTCTCAGTAGAGAAGAGTTGATAAACTTGGAATTACGATGTTCTCGGTAGCTCAAAGCTAACTATGTATTACAAGTTCAGCTTGCGCAAGCGCCAGTGACCCAATAACAGGGTTTACCACTAACAAAGTTCTTGCAAATTCGTAAAACAAGAGAGGCAACATTTCGTTTTTGGTTCGCTGTAAGTCCTCAGTAGAGAAGAGATTGATGAACTTGGAATTACGATGTTCTCGGTAGCCCAAAGCAAACTATTACAAGTTCAGCTTGCGCAAGCGCCGGTGACCCAATAACGCGCCGGCGCATCCCGTCACGGTCCGACGAGGCACGTGGCGAGAGCTAAGATGCACGGATTCACTTGTGGCTTTCCACACAGAAGGGTCGTTTTGCTTCACAGTAAGTTTCATCAGAAATTATGTTAAAAAATCAGATGGAAAAGACTTTACGCCATCTTTGATTTTTGCCATTGAAATCCTTCCGACACTAAGAAAGAAACCTAACTTACTCTTATAGGTACTAATGTGTTGAAAACACAAATTCATATTGTAATTTAAAGCTAAATAGATTATTTTGGAATGTTAGTTATGCCATGACAGGATATATTTAAACTACAATTGGAGATGAGACTAATGATGCTTACACAAGAAAATATAATTGCGGGAACTCGAATGTTGAATTCAAAGGTTTATTATTTTTGGCTTTTTAGTTTCTCCGTGTTTTGTAACGCGCTTATTTTTGAAGGCGGTTTTATTTTTTGTTAAAAAGTTTATTTATTTGTTGATTTTTAGTGGTTCCTAGTGATATTATATGTATCAATCTGAATATATGTACAGTAGTGAAAGAATTATCCTTTAACTCCTAACCATTGAGGAATTGACCTTCCATCATCAGCTCAGCCACATAAAATTACTACCGTCAGGCGTAAATACTGGTGTACCTTTGAAAAATACACTAAAAACCTTACATGTGCCTATAACATTTGAAGAGTTCTCTCGATTTCTCCAAGATCCCATCATCAGACCCTGACTTGGTCCCAATGGGACCATCTCGGGGTTATACCCGTTCGATAAAAAAAAAAGTTTTGAAAATCGATCCACTATTCTCGGAGATATCGAGTAACATACATACAAAAAAAAAAAAAAAAAAACATTCAGTCGAATTGAGAACCTCCTCCTTTTTTGAAGTCGGTTAATAAAAAAACAGTACATAAAAGTTGCAAAATAGGTATATCAATTATATCATATCATACATCAATCACCACATGTGATTTGCAGTATATGGCGGCTTGGCGGCGTTTACATTTGGGCTATCGATTGAAGTATTTATTAGATATGTATCAAAGATCGCATTCTATTTAATGATAAGTCTGTAGAGGATTCAACGACTTGGCGAGATTATAATGTAAAGTTTAAGAATGGGCGCATACATATATGTTACTGATTGTGCGTGTGTTTACGCATGTGATTATTGTGAATGTGTGTGTGTTTACAGATATCACGTCCGTTGCCCTCTCGACAACTCGGTGACATTGACAGAACACAAATAAAGAGATAGCAATACATATACGTATAAATATATACATATACGCCTACGTACATGAGAGTTTTTACAATTTACATGTCAGTGATTTAATGCAACGACTCTTGGTAGATATGTTTAAAATTAAAGATACAATTATATATATATTTATAGCCTGGAAATTCATTCCCGTAAGATAGTAAGAGTGTTTTTGAGTGTTCTACACAGCACACTCTCCAAAGGAACATTATGCTTGGCAAAGTCGAAGGCAGACGCTCCAGGAATGGAATACCGCTAAGGTGGGCTGACACCGTGAAGAAAGCTTGTGGTTCCATGCAGATGGCAGTCCATACGCGTCAAGTGGAGAGAAATCACTGTTGGTCACGATCCTCAGCCATGAGGGAAAGACTGAGAAGAAGAGAAGAGTGTTTCAAAATATACAGTCAAGCCCTATTTCAAGTAGAATCTATATTGATGATGATCAAGTAGAACCTATATTTAAAATAATCAATAAAAATTAAAAACCTAACATAAAACTACCCAAAATCAAGAACTTATATAACTTATTTACATGTCTGAACTTTAGGTTTAACACTAATATAATTTATGATGATTAAGATAAACTGTAAATAGGTAATGGATTCTAATCAATTATTATGCAATTTCTTGGAGTTATTCAAAACTCAGGCCGAGAACAAATCCAGGCAATGAATCATTACAGGCAATAAACTTAAAAAGTCAAGGGTCGAAATACACATAAAACTTCGAATGAATGGAAAAGTTGTTTAGCGAAATATTACTTTACAAACAACCACCATTTTCATTACACCGCGGCTGACTCAACCGTTTTCTTTCATTAGAAAGAAAGGCATGATATTACATTTTCTGTGGCTACATTAACTGATTATTTACCAGCGCCTTAGTTATTCCTTTAAGCTTTGAACATGGACTGTATTTGATAATAACCACAAAATTAAAATTTTGAAAAAACTCCCGACCGCGACATGGTAGATCGATTTTCATGAAACATGGCTAAGAACACTCCCGACTAACTCAGCTTTCAGACAAAAAAAAGCTAAATCTAAATCGGTTCATCCGTTCGGGAGCTACGATGCCACAGACAGACACACACACACAGACAGACAGACAAACAAACAAACAGACAGACAGACAGACAGACACGTCAAACTTATAACACCCCGTCGTTTTTTCGTCGGGGTTAAAAAGCAGCGCTAAGTATGGAAACGGTAGTCAGTCATAAAATAAATCAATCTTCTATGGAAACTATTGTACGACTAATTGCATTTCCCCGGATACAATTCCATACTAATATTATAAATGGGAAAGTGTGTGTGTCTGTTTATTTGTCTGTCATTCACGGCAAAACGGAGCGATGAATTCTAGTGTTTTTTTATTTTTAAGTTGAAATAGTTGAAGGGATGGAGAGTTACATATTTAGGCTACTTATTGTCTTTTTCTAACGCGAGCGAAGCCGCGGGCAAAAGCTAGTACAATATAATGCCTTAATGGAACTGTTAACACTAATCGTGAAATTTTCTGTATCTTGTCTTGACTCAAGAAAACTTGCTAATTTTAGTCTAGCAGCACGGCTGTATAGATTCTCTCATTCACGTAGATGCGTAAGTTGCTTCGTATTGACATACATAAATCAGCAAAGATTAGATTTGTCAAATCTATAGCATAGCTTTATCAAAACTCTACAGATTTGTCTCGCTTTTGTCTGTCCGCGACTTTTGTCTCGCTCATTTTTGTGCTCACGAAGAAGATCGTGATCGCCTCATGACTAATGTATTTTGCCATGGTGGTGCAATGATCTCACGCTACGTCGAATCACGGTCATCATCATTATGTTTTTAGGTAACGTAACGTTAACACGTCCAAATTGTCTCTGCTTTTGCTTACAGTTGTTTCCCATTTGAGCTCGATCGTTTCACGGTCTATAGCAATTCCTACTTCCTACTCTCGCAATTTTTTATTAGGATTTCATATTAAAGATTTTAGTTCTTTGTTAACCAACCAGATTATTCTCTGTATATAGTTCTACTATATTTATTTCATATTTATAAGACTAACATTGAAATTGATTATACTTGTATTGATTAGATCGTTAAGCTTGATCGAAAACGTCTTTTCCTTGATAAAGTATATTACGGACATAGATCGGAGGCTATTCATCTAAGCGTTCCGAATACAAAGGTGACGTAATCTCAAAGTTTAGTGAACGCGCGCCACCGAAAAGTGCGCGAGCGCAAAGCGTCGCAGGTTAAGGATACGTCTTACAATTCAACAACTAAGCGAAATCTAAATAG
This sequence comes from Leguminivora glycinivorella, assembly GCF_023078275.1. Lineage (NCBI taxonomy): Eukaryota > Metazoa > Arthropoda > Insecta > Lepidoptera > Tortricidae > Leguminivora > Leguminivora glycinivorella. The sequence goes on from NC_062977.1 coordinate 15,816,443, forward strand.
GTACAAAAAATAATAGTTGTTTTAAAAAATAACAGATTTTGAAAATATTAAGGATAGATAAAAACAGAAGGAAGAGGAACACACAAAATCATCTGGCAAGTGAAGAATGAGCGTTGCAGAAGAAACAGTATAAAGACTACAGGCACATAAATAAGAAAGGACACAATCATCAAGAATACCTCAATGCAAGAAGGCAAGTTTACAGCTACTTGTGTTTGGAAGTAAGAGTCATCTATCATCCAGTGATATTTTAATCGTCGAAATAAAAAAAATGTAAAAATCTTCACAAGCCGTTCGTGACCTGGACTTAATAGTATGAAACACGGGAAATTGTCACGTCCCACCTAACGACGACGACGTCCCACAGTGCCGTTCCTTTATCAGCCATATTTTTTTAAATATTTAACGAATATCAAAGGTTTATAAGCTGTTATCTCCGCTAGACGCTCCGTCAAACACGCGACTCTGGCTCAAGGTCCGGCCGATCAAGGCCACGGCAGCCGGGAAGTCATGGACTGTGTTTGTATAGTTTATTTGCCCCGCGGTTTTTTGTGAGCGATCGTTCAAAACCTCATTCTAAATCAATGACCGAAGATTGCTTGGTGAACGAATTTGTACGAACTTGAAGTTGCCCTAAACTTGGTTAAAATCATTTGTATTTTACTCTTTTGGTACTTAGCTGCATTTGAGCCTTAATATAGTTTCTAATGGAGCCCCGAAGGAAGGGTGTAAATGTTGTACCTAGGCTTCAATCTAACAAGCAGATCGAGACAGTGCTGTGTGTTCTTTGTTAGTAAATATGAATGTTTTACGATATTATCTAACAACAATCTTAATTACATTTTAAAACGATTCATGTATATTCTGCATTTAATTTATTTTTTAGCTAAAAGACCATCGCGACTCGACACCTACCTAAACCGGTTACGTCGTTGAGCAAATTGCAAAAAATGTGACGTATATCACAGAATATATAATAGTACAAGTACAGAAGACCCACTGCTTTGAAGTTCATGAAATGCGGCCTTTTTAAATACCTACAAAATTATTACAAAGAAACGAGCCGCACGTGCGCTGCGTCGGACGCTAGGGTTGCCTATGTATTAAAAAAAATACTCAGATAAAATGTTATGCTATTATATTCAAGTCTTAGGTATATACAGTATTTATATATTTTTGTTTAAATCCCAACGTCACGTCACAAGTTTGATTGAACGTTTCCGTGGGCCATAAATGACATGACATAATCAAAAGTGTGTAAGATTGTCCTATTTTAGCCATTCCACACGCGGACATCGCATATGGACCATAAAAAAATCGCGACGTAAAGTAACAATAGAAAGTGCGAACGTGCGTTCCGTGAGACGCGAGCCACCCCTGATTAGGCCGCGAACTCGCGGCCGCCCGCATGTACTTGTAGCGCGGCGATGGAATCGCGGAGTGAGCCGCCCCTGCGTATATGCACAATATCTGTGGGAACATTTGTAATCTAAGTATAGTTTTAATTGTATCCTCCTCCTTGCGTTATCCCGGCATTTGCCACGGCTCATGGAAGCCTGGGGTCCGCTTTGACAACTAATCCCAAGATTTGGCGTAGGCACTGGTTTTACGAAAGCGACTGCCATCTGACCTTCCAACCCGAAGCGTAACTAGGCCTTATTGGAATTAGTCCGGTTTCCTCACGATGTTTTCCTTCACCGAAAAGGGACTGGCAAATGTCAAATGAGTCTGAAATGACATTTCGCACAAAAGTTCAGAAAAACTCATTGGTACGAGCCGGGTTCGAACCCTCCGGATCGAAAGTCGCACGCTCTTACCGCTAGGCCACCAGCGCTTCCTATAGTTTTAATTGTATACATTAGATTTATTAAGGTATTATGCAAATCAATCAATTCAAGCACATTATAGCACATGATCAATAAGGCTTTTTGCGTTTCGCGTCACGTTGCATTGCGTCATGCAGATTCTAAAAGGACTGGTGGAAAATATATTCAAATGAGGTGCCAAAACTCCCGTGGAATGTTGTTTACCAGAGCTTTGACTCCGAGTTTATGAAGAAAAAACTAAAAGCGTATTTGCAATTGAATCTTGGCGACAATAGTTTTAATTAAAAGCTGAAATTCAGTGGGTGGAACGATTTGGGATCCAATTACGGTGTAGAATGGTTCGATTAACAGAAATGTTGATTGCCTCTGATATCTCAATCATGGACCGGTTTTAGGGCTCCAATTTGCCCTTAAAAAGCAATTTAATGACAAAACTAACGAATTTCTTAAAAGCAATAATCCTTAAATTCTCACTAATATGCTTACACGAAGACATTTTGATTAAAAGCATTTATAGATATGTATCTACTACCAAAAAGTATTAAGAAAGTGTTTTTTTATAAGGCAGGATTGTTTTGAAGTAAAATCGTGTCAAAATATGAAATCAGTTTTGCGGGTTTTAAAATGCATAAAACTAAACAAGGCAGGCGTGAGTAAATGCACTGAAAAGTTCCAGTGGAAAATAACATCAACATTTATACAAAATAAATAATTATAATTCCACAAACTAGACCCAATGACTTTAATGATTAATTAAAAGCCAAGTTAAATGATAATAGCTCGTAATTAATGCAGTCATGGGAAATGGGTTTGAGTATAGTCGCGGATTTACACTGGGGCTCTTTTTTTGTTTCGAGTTCTTCACTGGAACGATGAGCACCATTCAAAACACTAGGTATATCTAGTCGAGAGAAAAACAAGTTTTATTGATAACACTTTGAACAAATTATTAAATATTAAAGAAGGAGCCTGGATCTTTAAATATTAAGTAAGTACTAAAGAATTGGAGACATAACTGGGAAGCTCAGTGGTCAGGTTACGTTAGCCGCGGAAGCCGAAAACGAAATGATGAGCGTCATCTCAATTCTGGCCCTTGCCACCAGAGGACTTGGTGTTATTTATTTTCCTTAGTATGTACATTTTCCGCTGTAGAACATTTCTCTTTTAGTTTATAATAATCAAATATCTTCAGGTGAAGAATCTACTAGGATAATGTTAATAATTCAAATATATTTCAGCCAAACGTATTTAATTTCAAGCTTCTATTTCCTGGTTGCGTATTTATAATTGATTATTGATTTAATTAAACAATATCTACCTAAATATTATAAATTTTCAGTTTAATTATCGCAGAGTAGGCACACTCGCTCAATCAAGCCAAACATTGAAATCTGATCATTAGTTTAGAATCCTTGCACAGGATTACATTAACGCGTCCGAGCGGATATACTCTCGCGCATGATATTAATGCTAATGATCTATCCTTCCAACTTACAAGAATAATGTCACATGTGACTCTAAAATATGAAGCCACTTACAACTAAATCTAAAACTTCCAAAAGCGTATCTGCACAGCCTTGAGTGATATTGATATCAAATAAAAAGTCAGGAATCATAGATAACTTTAGTGCTTATTTTAATGAATGACGACATTTTAAAAGGTTCTTGAGCGTTCACGCAATCTTGACTGATGGTATTTTTATCTCAAGGAATGCTACAATTTTAAAAGCGCGGCTAAACAGTTTTGAAGCAGAATTTCAAGGTGAATTTTTGTGCCGTAAATGTGTCGTGTGGACCGTTTTAAAACACTTTATAGATGTTATCGCGAAGTAAAAATAAGGCTGAAGTTGAGAGCATTATTTAACAAAATGAACAAAATGAAAGGGTATGGTTTATCGTACGCCCACGGTGTCGGGCTGGTTGGGTCAGAGCCTTATTTGGGAAGATTGTTGCAATGCTGAGATGATTTTCAACTCTACAGAGTGTGACTTCCGAAGCGATAAACTTGAGGATAAAGATCTTGAAAAGCTTTAATTGGGAGTAAAAATTAATAAGGCCAAAAATCGTATCTAGTCTCAAGGTACAGACGAATTTATACTCTAAACCCGTGTTTAAGTATAGTTGTTTGGGTTTTATAATATGAAGTGGTCCTAGCTAAATAGTAGAAGAAGTCTTGGACTATTTATCGTCATTCACCGTCATGAATATTCGTACTTTAAATTACGTATTATACGTCATATTAGTTATTGCGTTTCGGCCAAAAAAAAACACAAAGACGGCAAGCGTCCAGTATTATTTAAAAACAGCTAAGAATACTCTTTTAAAAGCACTTACTTAAAACTAATATGACATGGGCTGCTTCATTTTTATTTGCCCCGAGCGTCGAGAGTGGATAAAAATATTCGCCAAGAAGTAAAAAGCAAACAGTAGAGTTTTTTGGCTTGCATTTTTGGTACTTCTTTAATTACTTAAGTAGGTATGCAAATCAAAACATGGAAGATAAGTTAAGATATCTAATACACAAAAACTACAGAATTCAGAAATCAGGATTAAAACTATAATTATGTAAATAATAGGAGTAGGGTAAGGAGCTGCAAGTTATGTGTTATCTGAAATGCTATTTTAATTGAAATCGTTAGAACTCGTCATTTTACAATGCACGAAAAAAAGAAAAGAGAAACAATAAAAAATTTGAAAAATAAACTTTGTGTTTAATTGAATCATCCATCTCTGTCTTTCTCAGAAAAAGAAGACGAAACGAGACGAGGATATTAAATCCAGGTCGGAAATATTTCGCAACAGGTTTTACTGGTGTCTGGCTTTTTATTTTAACGTCTGCTAGCTGTCCAAAAAACATACAACAAATGCTTTGATTCAGTTTAAAGTATTATAAAATTCCTTGACTGTCTTTTCAGAAGTAATGCAATTATTTTTGTCACCATTGCTTTATTTACGAACAGATTTTCTAAATACGTATTGAGTAGTATTGATTATAGTTTGCAGTATGTCATAGAAGCCGACTGCTGGATGGGTCCAATTGTGGTGTAGGCGATGGAGCAACCTGTCACTCCAAGGTCACAATTTAGTTTCTTTTCAGCCCTTTAATTGCAAGTTGAGCAGTAGGTACTAAGCCGATTTGGGAATACAGGAATTCATGTATGTAGTTATGTATGAAAAGCTGAACTCGATCACAAAATACGTATTAGAATGCGGGTACTCTTACGTCGATAGCTGTTACATATTTTTAATTAACGTTCTGTTCAAAAATGTATGTTTCAAAATTGCTTTCGTAACTTTTAACCGCAACCGATGCATAAGTTACGATTGTAATAACAACCTTTGGCGATGTACTGGCCGATAATATTTTCGGTACGCCCTTTGCTCTGTGTCCCGTTAGGTGTTTATCTCTGAATCGGTCCAGTCCGTTAGTTTCATACCTTAGGCGGTCACATCTCTGAAATATTTGCAGAATAGGACAAGTAAACTACAACTTGGGTTCAACGGAACCGTACCGTACTTACTGGCTAACCCTGCAGGACTCTACGAAAACTATACAAAAATGATCAAGGGAAATGAAAGCTACTTGAAAAAGTAAAGATAGTTGAAATAGGGATAATAAAAGTGTTAAAATTTGTTATTTATTTTAATATTAGTTTTCTATATATAGATTATGATTAGAGATGGGCCGAATATGGACTTTGCCGAATACGAATATTCGGCCGAACATTCGATTCAGCTCTTACCGAACCGAACATTCGGCCGAATATTCGGTTACGCCATATTTAGAAAGCGGATGTTAAGAAAAAACTATTAAATGATTGATAATGGTTACATATGTTACTAGAACTACATATGTTATTACGATTTAGTGAATTTAACTAAAAGTTAGTTAAAACAACTCTAAACTCTTCTCAACTCTTAAACTACGGTTTTCCCAACTTTGTATTTGTATATTGACGCATATTAGGCAATTATCTCTTTCTAGTAGTTCCTTAGAAAGCTACTAAAATAGGAGCTTATTATCCAAAGGAATACGTAAGATCTTCATTATTTTTTTACTTTGTTTATTCGGTAAATATTCGGCAAAGCAACCGAATTATTCGGCCGAATACGAACATTGAAAAACTTGCCGAATATGCCGAATACCGAATATTTACCGAATATTCGGCCCATCTCTAATTATGATCGTCCTCAACCTTGATTTAAATCCATATAAAACGACATTGGAATAAAAATTGTCTGGTAGTTAATAAACCACTTGGAATTTTACTCGCTACATTAGTTCTAACATATGTAACATTGCCAAAAGCTTTTGATTTGCCTCTGAACAAAAATTTTGTTTGTACAATTTTCATTTATTCAGACCAATCAGAACGTAAATTATATTGATTTTCTTAACGTGCAATGAGTTTAGACTTTTAAGTAGTGATGTACCGACTAGTCGCCGACTAGTCGGGAAAGCCGACTATCCGGCCACATTTGTAGTCGGCGATTAGTCGGCGACTAGTCGGCAAAAAAGGCCGATTAGTCGGCACTTGATAAATGATAGGAAAATAGTACAAAAATAAATTATCGCATGATTTATGGTCGTATTATGTACAGTCAACCAATTGGAACCCTAGGCCACTCTACAACCATGTCAAAATGACAAGCATTACCTAAGAGATTTCTTACAATCTGATTTATAACGTCACTTGGACATAGTTCCACAGTGGCCTAGGGTTCCAATTGGTTGACTGTACGTATTCGTTCTACCCGTGTTAGTCAAAAGAACAAATATCTGTAATCATCACAGTAATTAATGACCTACCTAAGACTATCGGTTTCATAGGCAGGACCACTATCTATTTTAAGCTAAAAGTGGAAAATGTGTATAACTATTATCATAGACATTTAAACCTGAACAAAATATTAAAAGCGCGATAGAACCCAAACAATGACATTTCAAAAATTCTGGTGAAAATAGTCGGTAATTATGTTCTGGCCGACTAGCCGACTAATCGGCCACCCAAGCGCCGACTAGTCGGTAGTCGGCCTAGTCGGCCAAATCACTAGTCGGTACATCCCTACTTTTAAGTAGTAAACAACAATTATTCGCAACTTTACTAAAGGGAAAATTTTGTCAGGCTTAATCGTTAACCTTTCCCCGTTCTAAGAACGGTTCCCTTTCCTGTAACGGTAAAAAGTTGAGAATTTCCGATGAATCACTGCAAGCCCTACTCGTATGAAGAATGTAAAATGCTAACCATTCGAGATGGAACTAGGGTTTCTGAGCATTGTGTGCAAGTTTTCTAGATTTGTTGCTGTATGAAAATTATGAGTACCTACTATGAAATGGAATTACACAAACAATGTCTATGATTCTACCACATAATAACGATTGTCAGTTTCGATTCAGATCTGAAATATTAGGTACTAGCTTTCGCCCGCGACTTTGCTCGCGTTAGAAAGAGACAAACAGTAGCCTATGTCACTCTCCATCCCTTCAACTATCTCAACTTAAAAATCACGTCAACTCGTTGCTCCGTTTTGCCGCGAAAGACAGACAAATAAACAGACACACACACTTTCCCATTTGTAATACATATTAGTATGGATTACAATAATATGTGGCATTTTAACCTTACCAGCCGTACTTATAAAATCTCATTAAGTACTCTTAATGGCACGGCATACCTTATTCTCTGCGAATATCATTGTGGACTGCAGAAATAATCCATACATACCTGAAACAAAAACATAAAGGTTACTTATATATTTTTAAATATAAAATGTCTTTTAGGATCGGTTAGCTCGTTACTACATCAATATAATGTGTGAGCTGTAAGCGGCTTACGCGGTTTTCAACGGAACCTTCTAAGCTGCCATTTCGAGTCTAAGGAGTTTATACAAGTAATATACATAATTGGAGCTTGAGGAACCAAGATAACTAAATTATAATATTATCATACACTGTATTTGCTTGAACTAAAGCGTTAGAAGAGTACAATCCAATTCGAAATTAACAATTCTCTTAGGATGAAATATCCTGAAGAGAATTAGTAATTTTTCATTGGGCTAATTGGTACTAAAAAAGTCTAAATCGTTTTGCGATGTGATGTTATTAACTTAATAGATACCTAAAATTTCGTGCCTATTCTCATCCCCGAAAAAACCAGAAGCCTTAGAAAATTTGATACATCAGAAACACGATAGGGTTTTCATGGTCAAATGAATAAAGTCCTTGGAAGTTTTAGTATACTTTTAGCTCTGGCATCCTTTACAAGCACCTGATCAAACAAGTGGGGCGATAAGGGACACTTGATGTGAGACTTACAGATAACGTCGCCTTCCTGGCTGTACACATTGCTCCTTTTAAATATAAATTAACATACTTCAAAGCAAGGAGTTATAACCAAAGAAAAGGAAGGCAACATTAACATAGGAATAATGAGCAAAAGAAAACTTCGTGCAAGTGATTCTGCGTAAACGAAACGCAAACTAAAGACCACAAAGGAGCACAAAGCCAAAGTAGCTTCCAGATCGTGGACATGAGTAAAAATCAAAACATTGAAGCGTCTTCCGTTTCATATGCAAATGGACTACGCTTTGTGAGACACACACGCAACTCGAATATAAGATGCTTAAAACACTTCACAAAAGGACATTGCAGATTGCAGACGATAAAGTGAATCGACTGGGATATTTACGTTTTTTAGTTTTTTCTATTAAATTTTTAAATAAGTAGTTCAGGAGTTAGTTCATCAGATACTTCAACATTCTCAAATTATAAGTGGTTATTAATATTTATTAGGTAATTTTAAAGACAGTATAGACACCTTTTAAATTTTAATTTGAACCGGGTACGATTCGGGACGGTTTCATTTAGCTTAAAGTTATTATTTTATATATGACGAAGCCTGTTGCGGATATCATCATTGGTTTGTTTGACGAAGCATGTTGTTGATTTGGATTTGTGGCCACATGACGAAGCCTGCGTTGCGGATGAATTTTCGCATGGGAGTAGTGTTAAGTACTGTTTTATTTTAAGGTTGGAAGTGTAATTTTTGTACATGTATTCTTGTTTGAACCTAAAAAAGTTGAATAAAAGCTTGTAATATTAATTTTAAGTAACTTAATTTCTCTTTTTTTTTCTTCATCTATATGCACTTTATGTAACAAAATAAAAACTCTCAATACATTTAAATCAAGTTTCTCTAGGCATCAGGTTTATAAATTATGGCAGAGTAAGTTCAGTGTTTCTACGATGCTGTTGTCTCGAGTCGGGAGAGTTGTTTGCAATACCTTGTGCTTTTATGGACATGTTCGTTGTTCTTTTTGCCTATGAGTGCGTCGCGTCAGGACCGACTGCTTTTTATAGCAGCTATTGTGAAGCTGCTTAGTATGCGGCGTGTCCATCGGCGGAGCGGAGCAATGATACAATGTGGACACGTAAAGTATACGACTGAGATAGTTAAATATATGTCGGCATCAGCAAATTCAAGAAGCGAATGTTTAAGCGCACATCGTAAAGTGGACACTAGGTTAACTTTAAAAACCGGTTAATAACCGAACCTATACCTTCAAAACCGTTTAACCGGTTTTTAACCGGTTTTGCGGAATTTTAGTAAATTACCGTACTACGCAATAATATTACCATTACCTTCAAGAATTCTGTTGTTTATGAATTTTATGATATCGTAGCAGGTATTACTTGCACGATGAAGATCATTTTTATACAGTTTTTGGAAATTTTGTAAAATGCAGTAGTTGCCATAAAGGACTTGAGTGCCCATAGCGTATATGGCGCTTAAAACTGTCGTGACTTTACTGTGATAATCACTTTAAGAACTAAATATTTGTCAGTTGTGCGGTTTCTAAGCATGTCGCGGAGGTCTACAGCTCCCAGAGCCACTAGTAATACAAGGAATTAACGTAAGAAAACCAAGATCTTCATTTTTCCTTTATTTTAAAAATATAATTTGAAATATACAGAAGAGTCCGGTTATAACGACGCCCAAGGGACCGCTGATATTACGTCGTACTAACTGGATGTCGTACAAAACGAATTTCATTTCGGTTTAAAGATATGCCGGTTTTTTAGTATGCGTGCTTGCTCATCCCCGGCAAATTACTGTCGTATATCGTAATAATAAATAGTCGCATTCCTTGAACCTCGATTTACGTAATTAATATGACAATCGATTTTTTATTAAGTAAAACTAGTTTATACGCAATCGAAAAATAAAAAGTGGGTTCTATTTAGCTTATAAGATTAGACTCGATGCGGACCAATTGTTAAAATTATTAAAACCAATGCTCCAAAAAAGTCACATGGCCACAATCTCATCTTGCTACTTGTAGGCAAGACAGGGGGCCGTGCTTGGGGCGGAAATAGCTTTGTTTCCTCAATTGACTAGTAAAAACGTTGTCGCTCGTCGTTGTAACCGGACTTGACGGACGGATTTTGCGTTAAATTACGTCGTTGCGGTTGGTCGTTAAAACCGGAGTCGTAATAAACGGATGTACTTTCATAATATCACATATGAAAACCAAACAAATACATGTGCCTCCGTTATTCGGTTATTGTAAGCGGTTGGACGTTAGATATATGCGGAGTCGTAATACTAACCGGACTCTACTGTATAAAATGTAGGTATATTTGAGTGGACTCGGGACTCTTATTTAATCTTCACGTTTAGTTCGATTATAAAATCATGATTATACTATGACTTCTTTAAGAAATTCAGTGCAGGTGCGTAATGTTGTCAATGAAAAGTAATAAATAAATCTTTATTGTTACAAACCATTGAAGAATTACATACTTTTGACCCTTTTTTATGCCTAATTTGGTCATTTTGGGAAATAAATGTAGTTTCGGTTATTAACCGGTTAGAGACTATGAAAACCGGTTTTTTAACGAGGCCAAAAAGTCTCGGTTAACCGGTTTTTCGGTTAACTGGTTAACCGGTTTGCATACCCTAGTGGGCACACCTATTATATTTTGAACGGCGTCTTTGTCTGCGTGCCCGTCGGCGTCGTCTGCGAATGATACTCCTCTCTGAATTTGTTTCACGTCGCCAGTTTCGCCGCAAAACAGCCATTATTAAATTGCGTTTTCGGATCGAAGTTCCTGTCCTTTTAATTCAGTTTGCCGAGTTGGATTGATGTCCCATTATATGCAAGTCAGGCTGCCGGCCCATGGTCAAAATTTCAATAGCCCAGAGCGATTGAACTGGCACGTGTAACTTTTTTTTTTGCGAAATTCCTTGGAATCCTTTTATATTACTAAGGAATCGGTTAGGTCGGGTTGTTATTATGCAACATTTTAATGGGGTCTGGAGCGATTTGAATTCTTATACGATTTTGATTAGATGTTTGGTTTTATAGCGCCATTCTTGTGTTTTTGTTTAGTATAAGTATAGCGTGATAATGAGTTTCCAAAATATGTGGCCTTGTGCTATTGAAGCTTAAGAGAACAGAACAGGATTACTAATACATATTACTATAGAATACTGAATAGTTCGAGTAGCGATGTCTCCTACAGCGGAGGCAGTAAAGAGGCGATGGCGGCTACTTTCTACGCGACCTCGAAATGCTGCATTCACTTTCCTCGCGACGTCGCCGGTTACGCAACCAACGCGACCGACATATCGCCTCGCTTCTCCGTCACGTCCGACTATTTACTCCAACGACATCAAAGTTGTCCGGCATCGTCATTAAACCTCTTCTTCAAATATTGTCCCTCAAACTTTCTAAAATATGTTATTAGTTATTACAACACAAAAAGCACACTAAAACAGGAAGGGATGGAAGACTTAAAAAATATGTTCGCAGACTATTTGAAGGGCAGATAAAAACGCCAGGTGCCTTGCCTCTTGTGTCCAAGGCCAGTATTTCCTAGAGATGCATTTAGGTTTCGTTTTATTCTTTATTCCTTGCATGTCCCTTCAAGCCGCTTGCGTGCGGCCCAAACCAGTTTGAGAGCTATTCTCCACTTCGATCGTAAAGCAGTGTGCCCATTACAATCTAAGTTTTTATTTCTTTGCTCTGATGGAATTGTTGTCGTAATTGATCTAAGCATACTTTATTACAACCGCTCACGTAAGTAGGAATAGGCAATCATTTCGTGATCGTTGGGGTTTTTAATAGCGAGAAAAAAAACTTTTACATCGCAAAGATTGAACTTTCAAATAATCCTCATAATTTGGCGTATTTGAAAGTTCTGATCGACCATGTGTATGTGGCTTTATACGGCAAAAGTGGAAAAGCAAGAGCAAAACATCAGGGGCGGGCTGCAAATTCGGCTTTTTCTTAGAAGCCTCAGACAACTGCGCAGCGCAACAGGAAGTGGGGACGGACTTAGTTTATGTAACCTAATCACCTGCCGGTCTCGAGGCCAGAGGCGCAGCGATTTGGAGGAATCAAGGCCACGCCACACAAAATTTGAGCTCAACCCATACATATTATAACCATCCCTCGCCTTCTATAGCAGGATGTTGCATAAGCTTCGTTGTTTTGTTATCCTCCGAGTCCACGTCGCATTTTAGATTAGTTTTTTGTGCATCCAGCATTTTATTTCTTATTCTCATGTAGGGCATACGAAATTGAACGTTAATAATGAATACGGTGGTTCTAAACCGTGGACGTGTCTCATATTATCTCGGAGTAGTGACTTAAATATTCAGATCGAAGTTGTTTGCGACGGTGGAAGTTTGTTGAGAGCATCAAACTATAGTCGTTCCCACGTCGTCGCTTCACACCTTCGATATACGAACGCGGTCTTAAAAGTGTGGAAGTGAATCATTTTTCACCTAAAGTTTTCCGATTCCCGGCGAGTCATTTTGAATTTTTACTCGTTTACAGCTTGCATCGCGGAGCTCGGGAAGGAAACTTTTAGACTAAATGGGCTGGAGGGAAATTGAGACACCGCAAGATGAGTGTGAATCTGACGGTACTCTAAGTAAACACGTTGGATTTTTGCTACAGCTCAGCGTTTTCAAGAATATTTTCTCTCCGATTTTTAGCTGAGTACCTTGAGTTTGCTAGAATATAAAGGTAATACCTATACGAGAGCGAATTACTTTACGACACCCAATGTCATTTATTTGGATACGTATCATTTAAAATAGCAATTTAGCAACATAAAGTAAATATCCAAATGCATTCATACGCAGCCGTATGAGGCGATACGATCAGAAAAAGTTCACCGGGGGAATTCCGCCGCGAGAAATTTCGTGGGTGATACCAAAAGGGCACCATCCCCTGCGTTGAGACACGTTGCTAGGGGCAACGCGTGTCTATCCCGGCCCTACTGTGTAGCACACATTGTGTAATAGAGAATAGACTTAAACAGACAATATCTAACTGCTTTTTAATTGTGCTGGCTGTTGACATCGCTTGATATATTCGGGGCTCCACACTGATTTATGAGAGCGAGAAGAAAAAATAAAAATATCCGTCATTACTTTCATATTAAGGTAGAATAAAACTAAAAGGAGCTCGGATGAGACATGGCTGCATACGAGCAGTTATTATTCAAATGTCCAGTTTTACGAGACGGATTTTAACGTCCTGGTTTATTTAAGGCATCATAAACATGAAAGGAAATTTTATGGAAACTAATGTATGTGTGAGTTAGCGTTAAGCACTTCTAAATATTTTAATTGCATGGTAAACATGATTAAAATTCACAAGAACAACGTTGACGCTACATTGATGTTTGTGTACTGGTTAATATTTTTTCATGTACATGTACTGACATAACATGCTTGCCTCCATATACTTTACATTCACATGTACAAGTTATAAATGACTTGGTTTAAAACAAACAATTTGACCTTTTACTAACTGACAAAACAACGGCTGCAGACACCATTTTACTTCAAAGAATAATGAACCTAACTGCTCAAGTATTTCTATAGTTATAGCGTTTTTCCCTTGGACGACCGAACGCCACGCAGGTGGTAATCAAAACAGTTCCATTTGAAATGTTAACGCAATTAAATTAATTGTAAATGCGAAGTTATTTTATACTGCGGACCATAATCTGCTTTTTAGGGTTCCGTAGTCAACTAGGAACCCTTATAGTTTCGCCATGTCTGTCTGTCCGTCCGTCAGTCCGTCCGTCCGTCCGTCCGTCCGTCCGTCCGTCCGTCCGTCCGTCCGTCCGTCCGTCCGCGGATAATCTCAGTAACCGTTAGCACTAGAAAGCTGAAATTTGGTACCAATATGTATATCAATCACGCCAACAAAGTGCAAAAATAAAAAGTGGAAAAAAATGTTTCGTTAGGGCACCCCCTCTACATGTAAAGTGGGGGCTGATATTTTTTTTCACTCCAACCCCAACGTGTGATATATCGTTGGATAGGTATTAAAAAATGAATAAGGGTTTACTAATATCGTTTTTTGATAATATTAATAGTTTCGGAAATAATCGCTCCTAAAGGAAAAAAAGTGCGCCCCCCCCCTCTAACTTTTGAACCATATGTTTAAAAAATATGAAAAAAATCACAAAAGTAGAACTTTATGAATACTTTCTAGGAAAATTGTTTTGAACTTGATAGGTTCAGTAGTTTTTGAGAAATAACGGAAAACTACGGAACCCTACACTGAGCGTGGCCCGACACGCTCTTGGCCGGTTTTTTAGTTATTGCGCCAACAAAAATAATGGCATTTGTATGGAATTTCATAGCGGAGAACCTACCCAACGTCACAATATTATTAGTTTTATGTACTGTACAGATAATGCATATTTTAAATATCTGAGATGTTCTCAAGCATAAGGGACGAAAATATGCTCATCACTATCACTATCATCATCACTCCGCAATATCATAATGTCTATCTTTTACGGATAACTTTCTATAGGTAATCATTTTTATGCGTGCGAAGCCGAATACTCATGTGAGCATAATTCGTCTCTATGGTTAAGCGGCAATGTGGTACCACATTTGTTAGTATGTTACGTACCATTTGCTTAAGAACGGCAGATGTATTCATGGTGAGGCAGCTGTTAATAAATTCGAACCTATATCTAATGAGTAATCAATATGCACATACAAATAAGTCGTCTATCTCGTCTAGAACAGTATCCTTATTAGGTATGTTTTTTTTACTGCAAATCGATTCAGTGGCAGCTGTTCATAAAAATTACGTGGGATCGCCAGCATTATAACTGATATAAACGGATTGATAAAGATTGCGAACATCTTCTACTCAAAATATATATTGTAGTTAATTTTTAACACGCAAAAACGACTGCGTTCGAAGCTTTTAAGCTTATAAATTCAAAAGTGGAAAATTTACTGTTTTGTGGGGGCCATGCTTTGACTTTGGTATTGAAAAAATGAAAAATGAAAATGAAAATGAAAAATATTTATTGTAGATAAGTAGGTATAAAGCTAAACCTAAGTATCGGGCTACAATCTATCTATATTGACAGACCGTGACAATTTTTTCCCATTTTATTTTAAATATATTGCAGTTGACCATGATATGATAAGGGATGACAGGTTGGCTTACTTCAACCCTATGTAAAGAATCTACAGTATAACTAAAACACCCTTTTGGCTACTTCCATTTTTAAAACCCATACTGGTGTCAACCCCGACCTTTGTTAATTATAACTCTGTCAATACTCTGTTAAACGTAGCTAGAAACACAATTCACCACCACAATACGCTAGCGTTTACATCACATCTAAAAGTATAATGCCCCCGCGTAGACCATGATATTTTTCAAAAGATCTCTATGAATTATTTATTTCTCACGTAGACACACCATTACAATTATTTCTTTTTCTACAGAAACGAGTCATGAATAATAAGTGGCCGGACTCGGAACCGTCGAACGCGGCGAAATAACTCGGTCCTAATTTGAATCATACTTGAATCGTCTGGCAGACGAGATCAGCGAAGCCTGACCGAAGATATTTTCGTTGCGTTGCAGAATATACATTACATACTCGTATCTATGTAGTTGGGAATGATAGGTATAAAATAATTGTAGACTTCAAAAATAGAAAAATGGATAAAGTAATGTTCAATTAAAATAAAGACTAGTAAAGTAGCCATAATGGAGGTAGGAAATTTAATGAAAACATGATGAGGACACGAGTAAAATACAGAGAGAATAATTGGTTCTTTTCATAAGTCAGATATTAAAAACTTCACATACTTTATAAGTCTCGAAAACGTTACAAGTAAAGATACAAAGAATGATCGTTAAATAAAAGATTATAACTGACTTCACAACTTCTTCAAACGGGATACTAGAATGAGCATTAGAAAGAATGTAGATATCAATATAAACATGAGTGATGACCGATGTACGTACGAATGTACAGATTGTACACAAATTCCCAATCGACTCAAACGCGCACGAAGCACCTTTACCGTCGCTTCCCCGTATCTATTTCATAACGATCGTAAATTGCTTCATCACGTCGCATTCTCACCAATCGATACCAACAACCTGCCTACCTGCGAGTTCAGATTCGAACCCAGCCGCACAACGAAGAATCGGAACGTAAACACAGGAGGTTAACGACCGGAGTTCAACTTGACACATTTCTGGGCGGCCCAATTGTGCGGGATGGCCGCGGCTTGCGCAACGGGAAGACGCTTGCGAAGGGCTTACGAGGCGAATTCACTTTTCAAAAGTAATAAATGCCAGTGCCCTGTTTATGAGCGAATGCGTGGTGGCTTTACGCACACGTGGTTTTGGTTTTGGTGTTCCAAAATTCTTTGCGCCGTGTTCACCGGCATTAATGTTTATAATAAGTACTTATCTACTTACTTATTTCTGTAAAATATGGCCTGACTAGTAAAGACGCGAAACATAGATTTTCTCCTAGGAAAATAAATTTTAGGAAAAAATAAGAAGATTAGAACTTATGTAAAACAAATAAACAGTTCATGTCTTCTTCAATCAATAGGTCGACTGCATTAACATAGAAAACTTTAGGACGACAGATAATGTTAGGATATTCATCAACACTCAACTGTTTTCGAAATAGGATGTATGTATTCTTTCGAAAGTAATTGGGATATCCTGGTATTTTGGCCTTTCTAACACAATTGTTTGATATATTTTCAATCAAAATGTTACAGGGTCCGTTGTAATTGACCCTTTGACGCTTTGATCTTTGGTAGGTACAGACGTTGACGACATTTGTTTGTTTTTAAGTTAGTTGATTGATTTCTCTTTCTAATAACTTCTAGACAAAATACAGTATGTGAGTTGTATTTATGATAACCAAAAAATGTAGACGGTCACAAAGATAGTAACGGAGAAAAGGGTTGGCGATCGGAATGTTGACGATAGAAATGGAATGGATACAGTTTCTTTTGGATTCTGCTTGCGTCACAAGGGATGCAACAAAAAATGCAGGTAGGGGCCCGAGCAACGACCCCTAGGATTTTGACGGTGACGTCACCAAACAAAGATGGCTCCGCGTCGTGGGACTTTAAATTCAACTATGTGATGTGATGATAACATCTAAGTTTATGTAGTGTGTGGTGTGTGAAATTAAGCAGGTTTTCCCAACAAACTGTTTTGTTTTTTAGTGAGTCATCGGTTTCTCTTGTGGTTTTAACTTAACAAAACTTACGGAACTGGCAAGGATAAACCATTCAAATTTGACACATTCGCGGTTTTGCATTTCCGCTACGTTCCAAGAATCCTTCTGACTGAGCACGCATGCGCGTCCAAATTTGATGTTATTTTTTGCTTTCCTTTAAGTGTAACTATACAATTTGCACTAGCTCGGAGTCATTGACCCCTCGCCAGCTGTTTACTATTGTAAGTCGCATGCGCATTGGTAAGACGAGTTACTAAGGCATACCGGTACACTCTTTTATTCGATCCGTAACAAAAGAGCCGTGAATAATGATGTCATTATTTTTACACAACCAGTCGCGATAATGAGAACGACGAATAAACCATAGTTGTAAAAGTTGACATAGTCACGCGAATCAAGATCAAACATCCATCACTGTCAAATAAGCTTCATGCTTATAAACACAACGCTTGATCAAACGGAGCTTTTAAAGGAACACGTATCTTTATTGAAAATTATTCTTTGTGTTTCAATAGAATATTAAGCAGTTTTAGCCCGCGTATTGAATTCTAGCTGCATAGTCAATAATATAAGGGCGTGGGCCATGAGGTAGAATAAATTTAGAAGAGTATAGTAGCTCCACAAACCCACAACAGCTGTGCATGGGCGCAACACATGCGTGCACCCCTGTGACACACACACATGAAGGGAAGTAAACGTAGACCCAACGTAAACACGCGCAGGTTATGCGTACCAGATGCCCCTATAGAGAGAGATGAAGATATAAACGGACGATGAGATAGACAAGATAGGGTAACAACGCTAGTCTTTCGGTTTGACAACATGCAGGAGCTATTAATTAAGCATTGTCGAATGAAGGTTAAGAAATAACACAATGTAATAGAAATTATCATGATAAAACATTGTCCGTACAATCTTTAGGTACCTATGATAGTATTGAGGCCATTGATGCTATTGACGTAGCGTACATTGCTCCTGGAAAAACAGTTGTAAGAAAGATAAACACAGGCTAGTCGAGGCCGTTTGTTAATTAACATACAGATAGTTTAATAAAAGGCAGGAAGCAGGCAACGAGGGGAGGAGGCGATGAAGCGGTAAAAATAGACGGGGGCGACACGACAGACACAGGATCGATCGTCGATGCGACTGCACCGGCCGACAATCAATAATAGATGCGACGAACGTCCCGCACGCCATTTCACTTTTCAATTAGGTATCAATTTTGGAATAAGCGGACTAGGCGTGGCTGTCACTTGCATACAGCAAACTGGCAGTGTAAAGAAGGCAACATTGCAAATGTTGACTGTTCCGTTTCTTTCAGTGAAACACACACTGCGTTTAGCAAACTTGTTCAAAGTCACTCAACAACTATGTAACTTCCCGTACATTAAAATTTGGCGAACGTTTAAACGGTGACAGATGGTTTAGTAAACGTGCAATTGGCAAAATGTAAAGCATTTACATGTTTAGTAGCTTCGGTAGCATTACTTTGTATCACAAGTATTACAGAAACATTATTCCTTACATTCTTGTTAGTAGTTCAGGTAGGTAGTTATAACTGCGAACATAATACCTAATCAGTGTAACATTCATACTAGGTACATAAAAGTTCTGAATTGACTCTACTGTCATGTAGTGTAAATAAAATAAACACAATAAATTTAAAAAGTAGGTACTTAGACTTTAAATAAATATGTATCTTTACCAGAACACTTTTTTACCTTTATAAAACAAGTAGGTCTTAAAGAAACTTTAACTCGAACGCAAGTTATAGTCATTGGCTTCGAAAAACTCTCTTATCCGATCAGATAATGTCAATATAAAGAGTCTCGTGTCATGTTTATGGTATGAACCTAGAGAGCCGGTTGTTTGCTTCGAAAAAGGATAAAACTATCTCCATATACAATATCAAAGTTTTCATTTTATATTTCATTCCTTGTTATATTACCTTAAGTTTTCTTGGGAAACAATACAAGGGTTCTTAAAGACAAAGTATTTGGGTCACCTTTCTGGCACAAATACCGATTTCCTTGACCCGAAAAACATTTAAGTGAAGGAGTTCCACGTAAACAGGAAATAAGTAAGTTTTAAATGAATTAAAATGGAAGCCGTAAGTTATTGCGGATGTGGCTTGGCGTCCCGCGGGGGAATTCGGCGCAGCTGATATTTTTAACCCAGACGACATTGGGGCAGGTCAGGCGCAGGCACTCCACCGTAAACCCTAAAGCACTAGGGGAGTATATAGGTCATGAAGGGAACAACGCGACCGCCAGCCGGAAAGCAAATTCTTTTTACTTTTTGCGCTCAAAGTCAGTACAGCGTGAAGCGGTTTATCGGTGAAATTGTGTGGGGTCAGTTAAGTGCAGTGCACCTGCTGATAACAGCTAATAACATGCACTGTCTTTTTGCGCAATAATATTTATAGCCGTCTGGAACGAGCGAAGATAAATTAAAAGTTGATACCCTCAACTTAAGTACCCGAAGGATCCTTAAATTAATAAAACACGGTGATATGTTATTTGATCGGAGGATTCTTTTTCTAATGCCATGGGATCTTGATTACAGAAAGTAAAAAAAAGCTTTTTTCGTCGGGTTGGAATCGGTGGGAACGCCGCAGGAGTCCCACCGCAAGCATTATGGCGCATCTCACTTCGCTCAAGCAAAACCACGTCTAGACGCCGTTCCGTATAATTTAACACTTCCATTATAAACGAACCTGGTTATTCATTTTACTTTCGTTTTATTAATAATCGAATAAATAAACATTCAATGGACCCGCGAGCTTTTGTTCATAATTCTTTCATACCTTTCGTGTCGCGCGACGGGTGGTCCCTAAAATCGATAATCGATCCGAGGGAATTTACTATTTTCGCTTTATTACAATTGGTGTTTGATATTATTCAGCTATTCTTTGCTTTTCCAATTCTCGTGTATGTTTTACAGTTTCGTTTAGGTCAGCGTCGGCTGTCGGTGTCGGTGAGTCAGCGGTAGGTATTCGAGGCAGCAACCCTTTGTTATCGCAGTGTAAACGACCACAGCGGACGGTCGGCGCGTCCTTCAGCCGATGAGACCTTGGATGGATTTAGACGGGGTTCGATGGACTCGCCACTTGTCATTTTTGTTTTGCTATCCTCATAGACCGCGTTAGACCGTTTTCACATTATCCGATCCGATAACGGATGTCGGAAGGATATCAATAGAAAAATCCAAGATGGCGCCTGTAATGTATGGGATATCGGTCCGACATCCGATATCGGATCGGATAATGTGAAAACGCACTTATCTGCTAAGAAAACAAAAGCTGGTGCCTCGCATTCCATTTTCAAATTTCAGTCATGTTTCAAATGCCATTCGTGTTTTGAGTTTCGGGAGCCTGATTTGGGAGGTCAAGCACCGCGGGAACCTTGGCCGGATTTTAAACGCAAGTTCAACGATCGATGCCCGATTCACCATCGTTTTATAACTTTCCCCGGCGATAAAGTTTACGTTTGAACTTTGTTTCTTCATGACCTGGTGGTAGATATAAATACTCTGCCAGATGCTCTGTAAAATGTAACGGTCTATCTTTCATAGTGTAAAAATACTTCTCCAGTTTGCTTTCGTGCCAGCAATAGATTAAAAGTGTTTATTATTTTTAAAAAGGTAAATTATAAAAGGTCATTTTTATGTGAAAAATGCCTTGAGCAAGATAATTTATGAAATTTGTGTACAGGAATGTTGACTGAGGTATGGAATTTATGAGACAACGCCAGACCTTGGCCGAATTTCGTAGGGTCAACGGCATAGCATCGCTTTCTCCGCGACACTACGCGCGTGGATCGCACTCTATGATTTGTTTAGATAATTACTATTACT
The DNA here is from genome assembly GCF_023078275.1 of Leguminivora glycinivorella. NCBI lineage: Eukaryota > Metazoa > Arthropoda > Insecta > Lepidoptera > Tortricidae > Leguminivora > Leguminivora glycinivorella. The sequence goes on from NC_062977.1 coordinate 15,837,686, forward strand.
TGTGTTTACAACATTTTTACAAATATAAATACTAAGTTTTAGTGATTAAAAACGATTTTTATATTTATTTATGTATGCTTATACAAGAGAGTTTTTCTTTGTTGAGTTGATGTGAGGTATTCTAGAAATTAATATTTTATGATTACTTACTAACGCGTAAGTCAGCATCAAATGGCGACGTCCCATATTTTATTATTTAACAAACGTTTTTCATATTACAAATTTTTGTTTGTACCTTTTTAATGCCTACTTGTAACTGCACATTTTCTCTTAACATCATCAGTTCGATCTAAATTAACACATACAGTAGGCAAGTTTAGTATTTAAAAAAAAAAGGCAAGTTTAGTATGAACAAAGAGGATCGAGTATTATAGAGAGTTACTGTCAAAGTAAAATGTGTAATCACAGTGCATGGACTGCCATCTCTCGACACAAGCTTAAAACTTTTGAACCTCAGTTTTAACAATTTGGTCCATATTCCTATCTTGATATGTGTTAAAATGTCAAATATTAATAGTAGCGCCATCTAGCCGAGCGTTCCCCAAAGGTGTAACGCCATCTAGGCCACCTTACCTTTTTCTCTATGGCTTTGAGGCATGTTTTTTTCTTAGACTTTATCCGTCTATACGGAGTTACATATGTCTTTGGTATGAATTATGCCTACCGAAAATGTAGATGTAGTTGGAAGTTAGCTCGAGTGTGCAAACAAACACTCGATATATCTCGATACCACAAGTACAGCATATTTACTCAGCGCAATTGAATCGGCAAATAACGCTTAAAATATATACACACATGCTTTACATATACAATGATTCTTTTTTGAGGAAACTCGGGTAAATCGATCAACGAACTCTTAAGAAAAACGTAGGTAGAAACATGCGTATGCGTGAGAGTTATATATACAATATGTCTTTGGCGAATCTGTTTGTGAGAAATGAATAAATATATGTACTTGAATAGCGCTTTCTCATTTCTGAATAGAATATATTAGGGATTATACTTTCTAATGATTTATGTTTAGTATTCGTATTGATAAATACCGAAATATAAAAATGTAGGATGTTACAGGCAAGGTAAGGCAAAAAAAAACAATTATTTAGGACTGCTTTGAACTTAGGATGCAGAATGACAAAACGTACGTACATATTCGTAAAAGTACGTACGTTCGAAATGTTCTTCTTACTAAACTTAACTATTATATTGTTCTGCACGTCTAATAATACTTTTACCCTTTGAAGGAAGCTTGAATTGTATTGAATTTTTAAAATTCATGGCCTCAGTCCATTGGTGGGACTATTTTGCCAGTGTCAAGGTAATATAAGCAAATTGTTATTGATTTTGGAACGGTAAGTACGACAGTGTTCGGTAGTTGGCACTTGTAAAGTGATAGCTAGATTTTACAAGGGCACGTGGACTATCGGCCGTTGACGACAAAAAAGTGGCTAAACGCGTTTCGAGATTAATTCTTCATCAGCTTCTCACTATAACATTCGTTTACTGCATAATAAGCTATCGATATTACACTTTAAACAACATTAATGAGCAAAAGAAGGAGAAATTATTCACGACACGATACCGCTAAGATGGCGTTCGAACCGGAAGTCCGAAGGAGGCTTAAAATATGTGAAACTATTATATAGCTGTAGAAATAAGATTGTGTTGCATATTTTTGCATAACATAAGTAATATTGCTGGTGACTGATGTCTGAAGTAGGTACGTATTCATTAATACAAATGAATAAGGAACTATTTACACAGCGCGGGAACTCGTAAGCGATTTTCGCAAACATTACGGATTGCTGAGGATACATACAATTCTGCACACAAATGTTATACAGCAAAAAACCGGCCAAGAGCGTGTCGGGCCACGCTCAGTGTAGGGTTCCGTAGTTTTCCGTATTTTTCTCAAAAACTACTGAACCTATCAAGTTGAAAACAATTTTCCTAGAAAGTCTTTATAAAGTTCTACTTTTGTGATTTTTTTCATATTTTTTTAACATATGGTTCAAAAGTTAGAGGGGGGGACGCACTTTTTTTCCTTTAGGAGCGATTATTTCCGAAAATATTAATATTATCAAAAAATGATCTTAGTAAACCCTTATTCATTTTTAAATACCTATCCAACAACATATCACACGTTGGGGTTGGAATGAAAAAAAATATCAGCACCCACTTTACATGTAGGGGGGGTACCCTAATAAAACATTTTTTTTTCATTTTTTATTTTTGCACTTTGTTGGCGTGATCGATATACATATTAGTACCAAATTTCAACTTTTTAGTGATAACGGTTACTGAGATTATCCGCGGACGGACGGACGGACGGACGGACGGACGGACGGACGGACAGACAGACATGGCGAAACTATAAGGGTTCCTAGTTGACTACGGAACCCTAAAAAGTAATGAAACTCGCATGTGAGTTATCACCCCGTGTAAATGGGCACTAAAGCCACCCAACTCATCTTGTAAAGGAACAGAATATGTTGTCTAAGTATTTTTAGGCTATTCCCTCTGGTCTTACCGCAGTTTACCAGAACCACTGGGAATTTTCTTCCCAATAGACTGATAGTAAGGGCTAGGCAATAGGTAGGTTAGGTTTGTTAGGTACCTATAGATGCCCGAAGGACAAACGTAGAAATAGCAGCGGGGCTCCGTCGAAACAGTTGTCGCGTCTGGTTTCGTACAAAAAAGCAAAGTCAAACAAATTAAGTCTATTGAGAAGATAATTCCCAATGGTTCAACTGGTAAAACAACGCGGTAAGACTACAGGGAAAAGGTCTATTTTTTTTGGAACATTACCAGCGCATCTCAGCCTTATCAATCACACCCAAGGTTACCGCTATCACGGGTTATCACTGCATATTTGACTAAGTAAACGGTTCCCTTGGACCCTTTTATCGTCTGAAAAACACGATAACGCGGAAGGAGTGCTCATGCCCTTCGAATGCTATCTGTTTAGTTACGTTGATCCTTCTAAATAGAGGTTAGACATGCCCGTTTTTGCCTCGGTTAGATCATGCATATATTTCTCATAGACATCTCTGAAGGAGAGCATATTATAAGTAAGTTATATTTTCAATAGGTAAGCGAACTTATAGTATCGCAAGGAAACCAGATATCAGTTCCAAATCCTATCAGACCTAGTTTTTCCTTCAGGTTAAAAACTCAGATACCATTTCATTTGGCGAGGCCGGGTAGCTGCGTCTACTCTATTTATTTTGAGCTGCCTCAAAACTAATTCAAATGATCATGCTATACCTCAGGGTACTACTCACTTAACCGATTTAATCGAATTTTCTTACCTGGAAGTTTTTGGTAAATTCACAAACGATTTATTGCAAGGTGAGTAGCTGCCTTTATTACTAATTAGTTTGAACAGTACACAGTGAATTTAATCACCACATTATGAATATTTGCCATCAATCTTGGGCTTAATAATGCAAAAGCAAATATTTGGAAGGGTAAAATGACATTAGACGCAGCAAATTGATTCAATATCAAAATATTTACTTTGAGAAGAGGGTTTTCCATCAAAAATTGGATGAAAGTGGATGTTAAATTTCTACAAATAATTGTGTAATTTAACCAGTAGGCCTAGCACATGATGGCCGCAGGAGTATGTCGCCGCGAGATAGAACGTCTTCTTTAACCAGACGGGTGTCTATTCAAGGATATGTTCAAGGATATACGTAAATACTGAACCTTTTGTACCTACAATTTTGTTAAGTTTTTCTGAGATTAAAATAGTATTTTATACAATCGTGATATAATACAAAGCTTTTCAGTCGAGTACCATGTTTAGGCCACGAAGCTTGCTGAGTGGCCTAATAGTACGGTACGAGAGTGAAAAGCTTAATTATATCACTATTGTATACAATACTTTTTCTACGAGTCATCATCTTCATCATCAATGGACGGAAATACCATCATTCATGCAAGTTAAAATTAATGTTAATAGAGTCGTTCACCGTTGTATCAACATCGAATTACCTAGCAACCAATTTTATTGTTTGTAATAACCGTCTCTGATTGGCCGATAACGCGACAGATAAAAAAAAATGTGTTTCAGATGCAGGAAAATTTGCCAGGTATCGCAAATTAGTATAGAAATTGTATGAAGTTCTATTTTTGAAATTATTACAGTTAACTAAAGTTAACTATAATGAGCTTATTATAATTGAGTCGGAACTGCCATAGAGTATCCAACACTGAAAAGTTAGCACATAGTTTAGTCTGTGGTGTCCTGATTGACAGATTACAGTCGACAAGTAGAAAAATACTATGATGTACTTACTTACAAAGAGTTATTCATAAGAAGGTGTAAAGTGTAGAAAAAATAGAGGTTCAAATTGGGTAGCCAGCCAAAGTAAAGTAGATTCTTTCGTGCGGTTTTAAAAATATGGTTAAGAAAGAAAATAAATACCTGTGTTAGTGTATTAAAGGAATGTCACCGTAAGTAACAGTAATTCAGTTACAGTTGATGTATTTACTATTTTACAATAAAGAACTGAACACGCAAGCGACGTTGCTTCAGCAGTTATATAATATATGTCACACAGAACGAGCATTTTTATAGCATACCAAATAAACATAAAAAAGTCGTGTGATGGAATGCCAGTAGAAAAGGACAGATTCATGTTAAACATTATTTCATTGTGTTTTTATTGCCTTGGAAGATTATATCAATGTGGGATGGACGTAAATGTCAAGGATTTCTTACCAGTTCTCAACTGAATGCTAAATCCATGGTGTAAACATGTAAAGGCATATTATATTATTTTTCCCCTCACTAGCTCGGAAATACGTGTTTTGTCCTTTAATACCAGCGGGTAAAAACGCATTTTATCCACTAGTGGGTAAAGTAATTTGACCTTGATTTTAAAATTGATAAAAGTAGGTGAATCTAGTAGGTAATAAAGATGATTTACCACCTGTGGAACTACTGGAAGCAGTGATCAACGCATTTTTTGCGTTGTAGTTTCCTCGCTATAGTGAGGGGAAAAGTTTTGTGTTACACTCGGGTGCAAATGTATTTTACTTCTCGTGTGTTAAAAAACTCGCAAGTTCAGGATTCTATTCTCGAACCACGAGCTTCGCTCGTGGTTCAACTATAGAATACTTTCACTTCCTCGTTTTTCAATTCCACACTCGGCGTTAAAATACAACATTGCCCCCTTGTATAAGAAATAACTATTAAATTAACCTTTTATACTGACGTGTTTCATTTAAAAGTCAGATAGTGAATAGAGAGCGATATATCAATACTTTAATGATCCGAAAACCTTCTTATTGAGTTGTGAAATTCGCCTAAAAAGGCATGGCGTGTAGTCAGGCATACAAATGTCCGAATAAATGTCATTTAACAAGTAACGAGTTGAAAGCATTGTGGGACACTTTACCGAGAAAAAAGGGCTCAGACGCGTAATAATGATGTTGAACGCCCAAAGGACCTTTTTTTCTTATTCTTAAGATTATATTACGGATCGAAAGAAAACTATTTAAATTGTAAAAAAATGTAGTAGGTACTTATTGAGAAAAATTAGCGTGCGTAGCCTAATGCACAAATGCTCACGAAACGAGATGCTCGTAGATATCTATCTCTGTCGCTCTTGCTTAATGGCGCGACACAGCCAGACTACCTTTCGCGGCGATTCGTTTTCGTTTCACGTCGTAGAAATACCATTCGGCTACGGGGCCTGACATGTTTCTTCATTGGGCTGCGTGGCAAACAAATGTCAAACAACACATTTTGATTTAAGTACCTATCTGACCTTCAAGAAACACAAAATAAGCAATATAAGTTAGGTTACATTAACCAAAACCCTATTAAGGTTATCATGTGTTGGTGTGAAGGTTATCGAGTGCTATTGAACCTTTATTCAGAATAAAGTTCATAAATAATTGGTCCGATGTCCTCATGAGGTTATGGTTCTGATTATGGAATGTTGGCTCTCGAAGTTTTCCTGTTTTTGTTACGTGAGAAAACGGTGACCTGTATTGGCCTTGGCTCTATCAATATCAATATTCTTTTGTTTGTTAACCTAAGACATTTAAAAGAAAAAGCTATAAATATAAGGCTTATATAAGTAAAAGAACTTTATTTATCTATTCCATAATACAATATTTATTTATTGATGGTCCTGCTTCATTTTCCTTTATCGCTATTGGCCGCATTGTTTTTGATCGATGTACATTCGTAGCTGTGTTGTTATAGTATTTATATATGTATGGTATATTTAGGTTTATTTTATTTCCTATTTATGTATGTTTATTAGTATTAAGATCACTTGATGTTTTCTACCACTCACGCCATCACCTACTCAAATCAGTTGTTTTTTGTGTCTAAGAGCTATCTCTTCCAGACAACCTTTGGGTAGTGCAAAGGTTGTCTGGAAGAGATAGCTCTTTAGCGATAAGACCGGCTGTTGTCTACCATAGTTAATTAAAGTCATGTGCTTAATTTTTAATGTCATCTTGTTATATTGGTGAGCAATAAAGAATTTTTGTATTGTATTGTATTATACTCTTCTCACTTGGGTATCTCTCAGAAGTTGTCGGAAACAACATCGGTCTACTAGGCTCCTGGTAGACCTGGGTTGGCAAGAACAGTGCCAGCATCTCATGCGACATCTTAAATTCCTTGTGGTCCTTATCCACTTAGTATGGATTTCGTTTCGAGAAAATTGGAAGTACTACAGTCTATTGTGTTTCGTTTTTTAATTTTCTTGTGTTTTTTACTTTTTTAGTTTGAATTCGTAACCTAATAAGATAATGTAATAAATCAACCCCCATAAAATGTAACTACGAATCATCAGTGTAATGTTTCTTATAAGAACGGACATAATCCATTAAGTTCTTAAAACAGGTTTCATATAGTAATTTACATAATCTTCCCACATAAAATACACTATATATGTATATTTTTTATCTAAATGCAATATATTTTTTAGGATTCCTTGTTTTTAATCTATTAATTTCTTCTATACTTACACTAAATTTCTGCTGATCATGCAGTAGTATATAGATAATGTTAATGATTATCTTTTTAGTTATACCCGAATACGGCAACGCAAAGGAGAACGTTATGATTTTGACCGGTATGTATGTGGGTATGTAATATGTATGTACGTTGATATGTTCATCTGTTCCCTCATAACTTCTAAAGCACTCATTACAATTTGACAAACGATATGTCATTCGAATCGTCTTAATTGTTAATCCCTTCGGGACACTACTACTACTAACGCCACGGATTATTTTATACACTTTGTAAAACTGTTATATTTTTTCTAGTAGAAACTGATATAAAAAAAATACAACCAGTCTCTATTTATGCCGCACGTATGTAAGTCATAACTCATAAATGAAAACTTTAATTAAGTACTTTCAAAATCACAAGAAAAAAAGCCTGAAACGTGTTACCCGAACAAACTTAGTAGGCGCGTGAGCGGCGTGAGTATTTTCCCCCCCTCAGTTCCCAAGTTTCTCATAAAAAATTTTTTCTAATACTCGAGCCTGTTTGTGTGCTACTACGTGTTAGCAAAGCAGTTCTCCGTAGTTTCTGTAGTTAGTGCGACATTAAATTTAATGTTCCATTTTATGGAGGTTTTATTTTGGTTTTACGTGACTTCATGGTGCCCATGTAAGGCAGATCAAAGCGGAATACACCGGAAGATTTGGAGGTCGAATGATTGAGCTTTATTTTACTTCCTGTTTTGTGTAAACAATCATTAGTTTGAATTTAAAGATTAAGCGTTTTTTAAATTTTGTGTGACAGTTAACAGTGTTTTCAAATTTACTAAGTTACATGTTTTTGCAAGTAGGTACTTAAAATCTTTATCGATAACTTAAAATGACACATAGCTTGCTTCAGTTTCAGCTAATCATGAACATCCGATATCATCATAAATTATCTATTGGGCACCTAAAGAAATATATTGCAAAGCGTCTAAGCATGTTCAATTTTTGCGGTCTAAAGAAAAACTGATTGAAAACTGAGAAGAATTGGTTGTATCCCGAGCGGTGATACAATCAATGTTTTAATTTGTGCCGTTATTTGGGTGAAGGGACCTTATTGACCTTATTGTCATTGTGTGTATGTGTATATATATATATATATATATTGTTCTTTTTTTATTTTTAGTTTCACAGTGCCTTAGTTTTTACTGTTATGCTGTGTAACTTATTTGAATAATAAATAAATAAAATAAATAAATAAAATTGTCGGTGGCGCTTACGTCCCGCGGCGACGTATTTGTATACGAACATCGCTCATAACGCAGTAAGCACCATCTACAATAAGGTCCTTTAACCCAGATAACGTCACATATGTATCTACAATGCTACCTATAATCATCATATGTATTGTACCTCTATAATAATATTGGCTGCGATATAAATGTCAGTACTTAATTATAAAATAAAAGTAACAGGCTAAGTATTTAATAAATTGACGTGAAACGAAAACTTAAAACCTAAAATTCAGCGTTTCCGTACATATCAAACATCAATGGCACAAGATGTAATAATTTAATTTACTATTTAGTTAGCAAGGTTTAGAAGGTTATATTATGTATGTATAAAACAAATAACAAACTTATACTAAGTAAAAAACAAAAACTTAAATATGAACTTATAAATAAAACTATAACTAAACTAAAACTAATACAAAAAAAAACTTAACTATATGAACTTAAAATAAAACTATAACTAAACTAAAACTACCTATGAAATTAAAACCCTACAAATAAAAAATTGTGTCTAAATTTGAGCCGACTGGTAGGGTGCCCAGAAGGCTGGCATCATCATATTATTTGTGAACATTTTGTACCTTTATTTACACAATAACCTAACTAAAACTACAACAATGCCTTCGTCCAATTCACACAACACAGTATAAAACAAACATAATATACCATTTCTTAGAAATCCCAGAATAAATGCATTTGTTTGTCGGCGACTAGAAAGTAGAAAGAGATTTTGTATAACCTAGGGCATAAAAGTATAAGCTGTCCGACGCATAACCCATTCCATTATTGTCCAAGCCGTAATGCCACGTAACAAAGAGCTATTGTTACTTTCATTTCGTTTTAATTGATTTTCAGTTCAGTTTACACTTATTGTTGTTATGGTGCATGCACTGGTAAATGGTTGGAAGGACTGTTTCTTACGTTTGTAATAATGATTACGTGTTTTACTCGTATATTTCCATTATATTTATTGTATTGCAATTTGTATAGAGGATCTTAAATAATCTGAATATAGTATCAACATGAATATACAAACTAAACATCTAGCTATCACTAAACTTATTTTCTACTACAATAAAAGCTCGGCCACACATGCGCGTTTTGAGAGCGTAGGCGGAGCGTTAGCGGAGCGTCAGCGGAGCGCAATGATAGCGGTGCGTTGGACGAACGCTGGCGTTGCGCCCAGCGGACGCCGGCGGGAACTAACGAGCGCGGATTGCGAGCGGAATGCGCGCGGATTACGAGCGGAACGCCAGCGTTCGTCCGGCGCACCGCTATCATTGCGCTCCACTAACGCTACGCTATCAAAACGCTTTACGTGTGGCGGAGGCTTAAAAGACGAAGTATGTAGGTATAGGTACTTTAGCGTCTTGTTTAATTCGTTTACACCTATACGAGTCGAGTAATTAGCTTACGAATTTGCCATATGAACCAGATTGTTTGTTTGAGTCAGGCCAGGCTAAATTTAGTGTTCAGTGCAAAAATTTATATTAAAATACCTACATATTTTTCTTTTAAATTCGTGTTGTTTGTTAACTGAAGAATTTTAGACCACTTTAAATTGTAGTTCGTCGTTTAGTGAAACATTTTATTGATATCAATTAAAATTCATTAAAATGCACCGTCCTTCGTCTGTCGTCTTTAACTTTTGCCACCGATCAATATTCATCAGTGCATTTAAATACAAATGAAAACAAACGAGGTTCTATTTTCAAACTTCATACTTTTGATACAATCCTTTTTCATTCTTTTACGAAAATAAATTAATAATAATAGTAATTCGTTTACGGTGTACTCGGTCAAACTGTGGAATACCTACTTTACCACCTCCTCTTCGACAGTGTCAATCGGTCGCATCGCTGAAGGCGAATCTAAAGAAACTGTGGCTATCGGACGAAAACTGAGACAGGGATTGTATGCGGTTTTGTAAGTAGTATATATATATTTTATATATATTAAATATTTATTGATTATTTATATATTTATTAATATATACTGCGTGTTAGACTAAGGAATGAAAAATGTATTGTTATTTTTTTGTAGTTTTTGTATTATGTGGATGTCTACCGTCTCAAACTCTCCCTCAAATGCTCAAAGGTTAACTGGAAGAGATCCCTTAAAGGGATAAGTTCGCCTTTGTACTGAAACTTTTTATTTTAAATATTATGTGCTGTATTATTTTCCTGTACAATAAAGTGTTTACTTACTTACTTACTTACTTACTTAATTATCAACTATTTTATACAAGAACCCCGGGACCGTTTACTTTTAAAGCGGGAACACAACCTGAAGTTATTGATTGTACATAATACTTCTTAAATATAAGAGGAGTGAAAGCTACACCTCAGATACGAGCATGTGATGCGGAGGGATGAAAGTCACATAATGAGAAAGGTAAAAATAAAGATAGAAGGATGTAAGTAGAAAAGAAAACCATAATGGTAAAGGTGAATGGATTGTCTGAAAGATATAATGGAAAGCATAGTTAGAAGGTGAAGGAGAGAGAGAGATACGGAAGAAAAATAAAAAAAACTGCGTCAAAAGTCAAATCTGATCAGGGCAAGCGAATGGCGAATTGGCGATGCCTCCCTAATATGTTACTAGCTTTTGCCCGCGGCTTCGCTCGCGTTAGAAAGAGACAAAAAGTAGCCTATGTCACTCTCCATCCCTTCAACTATCTCCACTTAAAAAATCACGTCAATTCGTCGCTCCGTTTTGCTGTGAAAGACGGACAAACAAACAGACACACACAGTTTCCCATTTATAATATTAGTATGGATTTGCATTATTTGAAAACAACTATACGAGTATCACGAGTGCTTCTTTATAACTAACTACATTGTTTTATATATTCACTTATTTCTATATTTTGTTTTCTTAAATAAAATTAGTCTACTAGTGTTTTACATTTTTTAAATGACTAGACTGGCAGCTGCCATCTTTAGTGTCTAAACGTTTCTCGTTTCTGAATATACTGAGATGAAGTCTGCCATTCTGTTTATTAAATGGTGGTGGATTCTATTTGTGGTGTAGCAAAGTTGTAGGAGGTAGGGCATAGCGAATGATATTCCGCTTTGTGTGGTAGGGCACAGCACAGCGGATATCGTCTCGCTCGAATCTAGAGCAGAGCCCAACTGGGGTAGTACCTCCGCCTTACAGAAGACCGCAGCCAAATAGCACTAGACCCTACTCATATTGTTGTGTTCCTGCCGGTGAGTGTTGGTTATTATCAAAATAAATTACTATGTATAGTAGCGACACCTGTTAATGTTATAGAGTAGTTAAAACTATATACTGTATCTGTGGTTATCTCTATCTATGGTTTTAAAATGAAATAAAACTAGTTCGTTGTCAACCTTGTACTTGGTCGTTTTATTTAATAGGTTATGGCCCAGCTTATGGCCTTTAGACTACTAAATATAAGTAATTAAGTGTTAACAGTAATTGCAGTGTTATATTTCGCAGTAGGATTAGCTAGTTAGTCTGGCAGTTTTGAACTCTGTGCTTTATCGGACGGTGACTGTGCAAAAATGGCGGCATCGAACTATATAATTAACGTGCCGAAACTTAAAGGAAGAGAGAACTATGACAATGGGTATTTGCGGCAGAGAATTTCTTAGTTCTGGAGGGAATGATGAAGTGCATCAAACCAGAAAAGGATGCGGACGGCGCTGTGATTGCCGTTTCGGCCGTAGATGACGCCAAGACAAAGGCGAAGTTGATACTCACCATTGATTCGTCATTATATGTTCATATTAAGACTGTGACATCTACAAAAGCACTGTGGGAAAAGCTCCAATCGCTTTTTGATGATTCCGGCTTTACGCGAAGAATAAGTCTTTTAAGAAATTTAATTTCCATTCGGTTGGATAACTGCAGTTCCATGACGTCCTACGTTACTCAAATCATCGAGACAGGACAGAAATTATGTGGAACAGGATTTGCAATAAATGATGAGTGGATTGGCTCGTTGCTCCTAGCTGGATTACCAGAGAAGTTCTCACCCATGATAATGGCTATAGAACATTCAGGCATTCAAGTGACAGCGGACGCCATTAAAAGCAAACTTCTCGACATGGAAACCGGAACTTGTGTCGATGGCGCTGAGGGAGATAGTGCATTTGCCGCGTCTAAAAACTGGCAACACAAAAGTCGACAAATGGCCGCCGGAAGCAAAGATGGCGCTAAGAGTGCTAAGTCAACAAAAACAAATGTCAAATGTTACCGGTGTCATCAAGCGGGACATTATCGATCGCAGTGCACTTATAATCCAAAATTGAATAAAAATGTAGATCGTAAACAGACCAATGCATTCTCAGCTGTGTTTTTGACTGGAAGTTTTAGTAAAAATGACTTCTATGTTGACTCTGGAGCCAGTGTTCACTTGACACCAAACCGAAATTGGATTCAACGTAATTTTCGTGAAACAAGTGATGAAATAGTTGTTGCTAATCAAGAAACTGTTTCAGTAACGTGTGCTGGCGATATTCAGATTGTAACCTCAGTGAAAGACTGTGAATTCGAAATAAACATCGAAAATGTACTTTGTGTACCGAATTTGACAACTAACCTTCTTTCTGTCAGTAAATTGATTGAAAAGGGAAATGATGTGCGGTTTACCAAGACAGGATGTCTTATTTTCAACAAAAACGACGACTTGGTAGCTACTGCAGCGTTGACAAATGGTGTTTATAAGTTAAATACAGTTTCTAGCCTACTAGCCGCTGCTGTGACTACGTCAGGCGAGGTTTGGCACAGGAGAATGGGACATGTTCACAGTGAAAGTTTAATGAAAACAAAGGATGCAGTAGAAGGCATGGATTTGAGTGAAAAAGTTGATATCACCAAATCATCTTGCAAGACATGCTGTGAGGGCAAGCAGTGCCGGCTGCCTTTCAAGCATGTAGGCACAAGGAGCAGTGATTTGTTAGATCGAGTGCATACTGACTTATGTGGCCCAATGGAGGCAGTTTCACTAGGAGGCTCAGTATATTTTCAACTGTTTGTTGATGATTTTAGCCGAATGACATTTATATACTTCTTAAAGCACAAGAATGAAGCTTTAAAGTGCTTTAAAGAATTTAAAGCCATGGCAGAAACTCAAACAAATAGAAAGTTGAAGGCTATTCGCAGTGACAATGGCACAGAATTTTGTAACTCAAGTTTTGAAGCTTACTTAAAGGAAATGGGTATCATACATCAGAAAAGTAATCCATATACGCCTCAGCAAAGTTCCCTGTGTGAACGACAAAATAGATCGGTTGTGGAAAAAGCAAGATGTATGCTTTATGACGCTAAGCTAGATAAAAAGTTTTGGGCTGAAGCTTGTCATACAGCTGTCTATCTTCATAATCGCACTGTGTCTTCAGTGTCCAATGGTAAGACACCATATGAACTGTGGTGTGGTGTGAAACCAGACCTAAGTAATATAAGAATATTCGGTTCTCCAGTTATGGTTCACATAGAGAAACAGAAGAGGACCAAGTGGGACAAGAAGTCACGTCAGTGTATATTACTTGGATATCCTGATAATGTGAAGGGATATAGAATATATGACCCAGAAACAAAGAAAATCTCTACAAGCAGAGATATTATAGTCTTGGAAAAGCCCTCAGAATCATATAGCATTATGGAGGTTGAAGAGAAAGACAAAGAAGAAGTAAAGGACCATGTACTGCAAGATTCAGTGGTAGAAGAAAACACAGAATCGACACTGACCGAAGAGTCAGCATTGGATACATCCAGCGAGTATATCCCTAGTGAATATGAGGATACTATTGAGAATACTGATAAAGATGTTGAGGATTCTCCAAAGGTGACATCCAGACCAGTCAGACAGCGTCGTGCACCTGAAAGGTATGGGTTTGATGGTGTGTTTTTTACTCAGAATAATATAATGGACAGTGCTATGGAGCTGACATTGGAAGAAGCCTTGAAAGGGCCTGAGAGGGACCAATGGTTACAAGCGGTCAAGGAAGAACTTAAGTGCTTTGAAGAAAATAGTGCGTGGGAAGTAGTAGATATTCCTAAAAGTGGTACCATAGTGCAGTGCAAGTGGGTGCTAAAGAAAAAATTTGGACCAGACAATGAAGTGCGTTATCGTGCTAGGTTAGTGGCAAAAGGTTTTACACAACAGCCTGGTGTGGACTATGTGGAAACTTTCTCGCCTGTTGTGAGGCATAGTACCTTAAGGATGCTTTTTGCTTTGTCTGTGAAACTTAAATTAGACATCACTCATCTGGATGTGACCACCGCATTCTTGAATGGCGAGCTTAATGAGAATATTTTCATGCAAAAACCTCAAGGTTTTCCCTGTGAAGACAGTAATAAAGTTCTTAAATTAAAAAAGGCTATATATGGCCTGAAGCAAGCCTCAAGAATGTGGTATCAAAAAGTACATGAGTGTCTTACTAAGAATGGATATGTAAGGTCAAAATATGAGCCATGTTTGTATATAAAAAATAAAACTACTATAGTTGCACTATATGTAGACGACTTCTTTGTATTCTCAAGTGATGAAAAAGAAACTTGTAATTTGAAAGCAATTTTAAGATCTCAATTTAAAATTAAAGATTTAGGAAGGGTAAAACAGTGCCTGGGTATGTCAGTGTGCTATGATAAAGATAAGGGTGTACTTACTTTAAGTCAAAGTGAATATATACAGCAATTGTTATTAAAATTCAATTTAATTGACTGTCATACCGTTGATACTCCAATGGAAGTAGGATTAAAATTAACAAAATGTGAAAAAGCTGAAAAAAACTTGCCTTTTCAGCAACTGATAGGCTGTTTAATGTATTTGGCTATACTTACTCGCCCTGATATTGCATACTCGGTGGGATATCTAAGTCAGTTTAACAATTGTTATGATAAAGAGCATTGGAGTCATTGTAAACGCATACTTAGGTATCTAAAGAAAACCAAAGATTACTGTATAACATATAAAGGCACCAGCAATAAGGAAATTGTGGGGTTTGTTGATGCAGATTGGGGCACTAACACTTTAGATAGAAAATCGTATACAGGGTATTGCTTTACTTTGTCCGGAGCTGTCATATCTTGGGCTTGTAAAAAACAAGCAAGTGTAAGCCTTTCGTCTACGGAAGCAGAGTATGTAGGGATATCAGAATGTTGTAAAGAGGCAATATATTTGAAAAATCTGTATGAAGAAATTTCAAGTGATATTAATTATATTAAGATTTTTAATGATAATCAAAGTGCCATTAAACTGTTACACAACCCGGTTTTTCATAACAGAAGCAAACATATTGATATTAAATATCATTTTAGTCGGGAATGTGTAAATAACAATATAGTTAAAGTTAAGTATATGCCATCAGTCGATATGATTGCTGATTTGTTAACTAAAGCTTTAAGCTCTATAAAGCATCATACATTTCTGAACCTGATGGGAATGCAATAATATACCTTAACTGTTTTTGCTGTAAATTTAATGTATTTTTTATTTTGATATAGGGAGAGTGTTGGTTATTATCAAAATAAATTACTATGTATAGTAGCGACACCTGTTAATGTTATAGAGTAGTTAAAACTATATACTGTATCTGTGGTTATCTCTATCTATGGTTTTAAAATGAAATAAAACTAGTTCGTTGTCAACCTTGTACTTGGTCGTTTTATTTAATAGTGAGTAAGGCTGCCAGAGCTCAACGAGGGTGCGGTGCTGATGACGGGAGGACTTACGGAACTAACTTGTTCCGTATATTGTCCTTTAGAGTCGTCGGCAACCCGAACCCTCCTTGGAACTTGTACACTCCTTTTTGCTGTGTACTTAACACAGCAAAAGGGAATGTACAAGTTTCTAATGGGGTGGCAACGCGCATGTGACACTGTTTGCGTTGCATGCGTTCATAGGTTACGGTGACCGCTTTCCATCAGGCGGACCGTATGCTTGTTTGCCACCGACGTAGTATAAAAAAAAAAAAACTATGTAAAAGATATCCATCTTTTATAAGTTTTTTTTAGTAAGAACAAGTCATCTACCAAAGTTTGTTTGCCAATGCTACATCATACCTTTGAATTTTTTCTTTTCAAAAACAATTCGCTTTTCTCATCTGTACGTTGTCAAAATATTTAGAGATCTCCTGGACTCGTACCTTTTTAATTTATCTATTCAATAAGTGTATTTGAAATTCTAAACTCTGGCTTTAATTTTTACTAGTACATTTAATACGGCGTTACTTTTTTAAATGTACATATGTAATCGGTTTTTGGAAGTTTTGCACATTGTAAATTAGATAACATGTGATGATACGGTGAAAAATACAGTAAGTATGTACAAATATTTCTAAGCTAAACTAAAAGAGACTTGAAAGAACTTCATTGAAAGCGAGAGGTATAAACAAATAATCTGCAAGTGTTTGCCATGTAAATAATTTCAGGAAGAGTATCAAAAAATTATGAAACACGTAAACAATGGAAATGTCTAACGGCTTCATGCAGGGCGGAACAGTGGCGCACCTTGTTATCGATTTTGGCGGTCACACCTCACCCCTAGTTATGTAGTTAATTTGATTTAGAGCTATTTTACTTGAGAATGTTGTACATGTGAAATAATGAGTGAAAATTATGAAACTAAGTGCCTCTCATTAATGCCTCTCATTTGGTGCTTGTTTCTATAAATTATAGTAAAGGCTTGCATGATTGAATTGATCCTTTTTATGTTACACTGTAAGGTTTTTTCATATAAAGATATTATCGATAATTTTGAGCCCATTGAGTAAGATCGAACCTCCTAGTCTAGTTGTAATATTCTTGACAATAGTATACTTAAATAATTTACCTACTTAAAGATCTCTGTTTGTCTTGTTCTAAGTATTAACTGTTATATCTGATATAGCATCTACTCGTACACCTAATTTTTAAACGATAACAAAATTAATGTAGATTTCTTAAATTGGGAGACCAAAGGAAATAAAGCAGGATAAAATAAAAGGCCGGCATCAAAGGCGTGTCATAAAATGATATCCCAATGGATTAATCTTCATAGCCACACAATAATCAACTAATCACGTTATACTTGAATAAGTTTTAATAACATGGTTGTCATGACAACGGTCATTAGTCGCATCGACAGCTTAATGATGCCCTGCCCAGTCTCACAGGATGAGATCATTCGCGCATCGAGGAACATTCTAGAAGTGCCGAGCTGCCGGCAATATTCCTATTTCCTAAGTAACTTAGATCTGCCTTATTCTAAAAAATCCAATTCTGGTCTAAAATAAACTCAAATAACATTATATACTTTGGTTTTCTCAATATATTAAATGACATATTGAACGTTTTTGTTAATAGAGCTATACATATACCCGACCGCACCGATTTGGACAGCCAGGGTGCATGACATGCTTGTGTTATTGAAAACGTCAAACTTCTGTTTAATTATGAATTATTTCTATAGTCAAACTATAAATGTGTGAAGTATCGTACTAAATATGTACCTACGTAGCGACTAATCAAAATCATCAAAGTAGTTTCTTTCATTCTGTTAATCTGTTCATTCTATAAGTATTTAGATACATTTTTATAAACCTCTTGTTCTCATTAATGTCATGTTCTGATATATGTCTAGTGATCTAGTCGGAACATAAGTATATAATAATTCACAGACATCTGTCTATTTTTTATATCGAACTGTCTGCCATTTATACATTTTACGAAATCAATTGCAATCCGATGTAGTCATCATTGTCATCAATTATCTAATAAGTTTTTACCCATTTTATGTCTGTGCCAGAGTGATCTCACCCAGGACATTGTGATTAACTTCGCGTACAAATTACGCGACGCTATCCGTCGATCTCTAATTGAAGGAATTGCTTCAATAAACAATGTTGTGATGCTGAGAAGAACCAGGGAAAGGACATTTTACAGTACATATGGCAGTACTACTGCGCTAGCACAGTATAATAAAGAGTACTATCGTACAGTATGGCACTCTCGCTCCCCGCTGAAAGTGCCGCCCACCCCCTCTCGGTTACCTCACAGTTACCGCCTGTCAAAAACGCGATCAGTCGACCCGTTATATTTCACTCAGTATGCGTACACTTACACGAGCTTAGACTGTGTGCTAGGAACGCGCCTCTTTCATACATTTGATCGCCAGTGTCCGAGGTGTGGCACTAGTATAGTACAACCAAGTTAGGCATAATTCCGCACACGAGCACCCAGCGATAGAAAAAGTTCAGTGGAGCAACGGAATACTACCAAGGTTTAAATAACCTATACCACAAAATTAAAATTTTGAAAAACATGCCGCATGCATCCTGAACGGTGGGCCAAACATGATCAACGAGTGGGACTCACGGAAGACCGTAGAAGGTGCAAGGGGTTCAGACCGACCGAAAAAGAGATGGCGGGATGACTTGGATGCATTCTATACAGATTGATGGGGTGAATGTTGGCAAACTACAGCCAGTAGAAATAGGGGTAAAGTTAAAAACATCGCTTCGAACGGGCGCTTCCATAAGTAGTAGTTTAAAGATGCGCATTGCCCATTTTCCACTCAAAAAGCAGAGTAAAGTTAAAACTCTTAAAAGTATCCGTTAATTCAACAGCATTTACTAGGTTTTGGTCCCGCATCAGTCTTTCGAGCCAATGAATTGAGTAATTAGTGGCCTGGCAGTTTTCCTCTCCAATAACAGGGTGCAATGTTGAGCCATTCGTTATTTTGATCGCTTTCTTGAACTTGACTGTTGATAAAGTGAAATGAATGACTCGGAGATTGGATAATAAGCGTCTGAGAGAACAAATAAGTAACGATAAATATTATAATTTGATAATTTCCCCATTAAAATATGTTTTTGTTGTTACTTTTCATAGACACTAAGTTCTTATGACTACCTATACATAAATTTAGTCTAAGCAAATAGAACGTACAGTCAACCAATTGGAACCCTAGGGCGCTCTACAATCATGTCAAAATGACAAGCAGTAAGAGATTTCTTACAATCTAATTTATAAAGTCACTATGACATAGTTCTACAGAGGCCTATAGGGTTCCAATTGGTTGACTGTACCAATAGTCAATAGTTTATTGCAAGAACATAGTGAGATTACATAAGATGATAACATTGAAAAGCTTCTTCAAGTTCTTATGTTCTACCAAGCAATAAGGCATGCAATAATTAACAATTATTTACAAGTATGTACAATATAATGTCAATATAATTTATACAATATTTCATTACAAATATACACAAGGATTGAGTCAAATTATTACATTTTATAAATTACACAGCTAAGATGTCAAATATAGGCATAGATAAATTACTTAATTTCAGGATTTACAATAAATTGAGATCTTGGCAACTTAAATATTCCTTTACCGAGTAAAAACATTTGTCTAGTAGCCATTCCGTGAGTGAGTTCCGTAATAGTTGACATTGGCCAAAATACAATCATATGAATATGATTGTACCTATTGGGTTAATAGCCAGAGTACTTACGTGAGTCAAAACTTTAAGAGTGCAACGTATCAAAAAAACTGTTAGCGATAAAATCAATAACAGTGCTTTGATATATGTTAAAATCCGAAAGATCAATGTTATACCACTCAATATTAAAGAAGAACAAAACTTTTCTCATGTTTCACAGCAATTGTAGTATAATTGTAATAGTGTCCTTTAAGTTTTAACCTAGACCTAGATGGCTACAGTACATTACTGTGTAACAAGGAAAATCTTTATGTAACTCAGCGGGGCGCATATCCATTATCCATTTAGTATCACGAACATTAATCAATCTGCATAAGCTTTGTTTATATAATAGCTATTAAATAATACTATGTTGTCTCACAACTTCAGACTTATGATTCTATGATTTTTTCACACTGAGAGAAAAAACAGCCAGTTTTCATTTTCGTTCAACAAGTTTTTTGGTTAAAATAGCGACGTAGGCGCTCTTTGGTTCAAACAACAAGGTAGTTTTGTTAAGTGTACGAGTAACTAGTACATTCTACAAGTTACTCGTCATTTGAATCAACAATATATTTTAAAATCGACTTGTTGATTCAAATTTTGAATCAACAAGTCGATTTTATAAAAGCAACATGACACATATTGTTTTAACCATGATTTACCCACTTTTTCACGATTAACCTACTTTTTCATGATTTACCCACTATTCCAAGATTTACCCACTCACACACCCACATTTCTTTTGCGCGCGAGCTGAGGATGCAATCAGCAAAACGTTGAGAGAAAAAGGAGAGAGAGAGAGAGAGAGAGAGAGAGAGAGAGAGAGAGAGACATTTTTAAGGACAGCGAGACCAAGATGGAAGCTAGTTCAGATTGTAGTAATAGTTTAATGAAAAACCACACTGTCTGTCTACCCACCCTATGTATACCTTAAGACACCAAATATTTAATAAAATTATACCTAACTGTATTACAGTGCGCTATTGATACTGACTATCGCATATTTTTGAGTTAGTATCTAACTTTCATATATCTATTTAAATGCATTATATGTAAATTAATCGCATTAATAGGACCAGCGGCCAGTCTGCCAGCTGTACCCTTCGTCCCTAAGGTCGGAAACGGACTATTATTCTAAAGAAAAACAAAGCAAACTTAATACAATAGACAGGTGCAAAGTTTTCTTGCACCTTGATAATTTGGCAATAAAAATTCGGGCCAAATGCTGCGATCCTGCGAAATCGGTGCAATCTTGCTAACTATGCTATTCCATCGACGCGATAGCGTAGGTCTACGGTTTACCTTGAAATATTTGCTTTTTTTTGTATGTTCGGATGTTTTCTCTACAGGTTGCAGTTCAGAACCGATTCTCGGGAAATGTGGTATCCAGATTGTATGTTAAAATAATTGTTAAAACACTGATTTTAAAATAGGTATATCAAATGAGGGAGTATGAACATAATATATTTTAGTTAATATTCTTTTCCAATGTTCAATTATTTTAATATTTAAATTAAATACTCGAATCCAAAATAAGTAATATGCCAATAAGTTTCACGTATTTTCATGTATACTATTTTTATTTAAAATACTCCAACCAAGTATATGTAAAAAATAACATTCAATTTCGGCTCAAACAAAAGAGATGAGCAAAACAATTAATTGATGGCGGCGACTTTGTGCAAATAAAATCACGCCAATTGGGATCTTCTCTTTTTTCGTCCAATTAAAACAAATATGTGTCTTATTGTGTTTATATGCTAATGGACAGTCGCTGCAAAAAGTTTCAAAACAAAGTTTAAAGTACGCTCACTAACTAAAGCCCAGATAAAATGTATATATTTATATTAGGCTAGTCTGTGGCCAAGAGTTAGCCCATTTATAATAAATTGTTTTATACAAAATATGGAAACGGATTGAACCGCATATAATTAATTTAAAATTAATTCAATTGTAAATTCATTATACGCCATTTATTCCATTTCTATAGTTTTATTAGTAACTATCGCAGTAACTAAAGACAATATTTAGTTTTATGCAAGGTACATACATTATAAATTTAAGTATTACTGACGTTTCGTTGATTTTAAAAACTTCTATAGATACTAAAGTCAGATTAGTCCGAATCCGAATCAGTTAACTCTTCATGGCATTTACAAGAGATATTAGGGCTAGGGTGAGGAGGCTTGAATGAACTTTAACAGCTATTACGCACTGTCGTCTTGTCGCCGGCAAGGTGGTGCTAACCAGAATTTCCTGTTTCTTGGCACGAAGTGTAAAAGTGTCTTCTAATGTAGCCCACGAAATAGCAGAAACTACGAGGCACAAGAAAACGTGTGAAGTTCAGCGCAGCACTGACTTTGGCTTAAAGTGGCAGTAAATTATAAATTTAAATAGATATCATACACGAAAGAAAAAACGACAAGGCCCACTGGTGGCCGAGCCGGGAATCGAACCCCGGGATTTTTTGGCGGGCGGGTGGTCTAGTGGTGAAGACGTTAGCCGCGTAAGCTGAAGACCCGGGTTCGAGCACTTTCGTGTATGATATCTATTTAAATTTATAATTTATATATAGTAGTGTGACTACTTCAAAAAAAGAACAAATCAAAAAAAAATATTCAATAAAATAATTTGATTTGCTCCCAAGTTGTGTCAATGTAAAGTTTATGTTTTCAATTCAGGCTAGTAGAGGGCAATGCCTACCACGCGCATGGCTCTTATATGTGGAACTTGGGGACCTTTACAACGCACTTTAGTGAGAGAGGTTAGTACAAATTAATCAGCGTCAAACTTTCAACTTAATTCCAGTCATTTATTAAATAACGCCTTAATTTCGTGACCCGACTGTACAAACCCGTTTCGCAATTTATTATCAGGGATAAATCTCATTTGCATAAACCCCGATAGCCGCAACTCGACCCATTAGGACAAAAAGACCGAAAAGCCACTAAAAAAAGAACCGTCAGCGGCAATGGCAATCCCTACTAATATTATTAATGTATAATGTATCAAACTCTTCTTATTTCTCTATCTGTCTGACTGTCTATATTAACTTTTGACATTTCGACACATTATGGCTACAAAAAACGCAAACCCCACTAAATAAAAATAGTACAGCGGGGTAAATCTCGACTGGGACACTGGGAGGCAAATGTAACCGGTCCTTTTTCCATGTTTTACAATGTTTGCATTATTAAATAGTGTCCACCGATTATATAATGGTAGGCGTGTTCAGTGGATACATCTAGACCTCAACATAATAGTGTAATAATGGAAAAAATGGATTAGTTACAAATGTTACAATTGACCCCCAGTCGAGATTTGCCCCGCTGTACCTTATATTAAAAGATATCCCTACTAAAATAAATAATGAGGAAGTAACTCTGTCTGTCAGGGTCTTAGCAGTAGATGGGCATGGATGGAATAGTACCTTGTTGTATATAAATACCTACCTAAGTACTGACAGTACAATGATAGTAGGTAATAGTTATCTCCGTCAAATCTTACAGCACAAGATTTTACAAATTGAGATGTAAACCAAGCTTTTTGAAAAAAATAGGACCTTCTAAAAATAGAGTGTTATACTATCATAACAGTGTCAGTGTGTTTTAACTTTTTGTTGACAGCAATAGTAGATTCATAGCCTAAGCACTTACAGCCTCGCAAAAAAGAGTAGAAATAATAGGGGCGCCACCGTCTATGTAAATATTGCAAACCGCTTTGAATGTGGCAACTATTTAGACACCTCTGTATAAGAATGGTAAGTGATGTTATGTTAAAAAAAGCTTTGATAAGCTGTACTCATTATCTCTAACCAGTAAAATGCACGAAACCTTTGTCCTTCTGTTTGGTGACCAAGAATACAAAAATTCCAAACTACTCGTACGGTGCTTTGTTTGTTTTTTACGAGCAGAGGACGCGTCAAGTGCATTCGGTAGGTACCTATCGGATTATTTTTAAAACGAGTGTTCGAATCACATAAACGCTGGTTAATAAAATAACTTTAACAGAAGGTAGGTACGATTTATCTAGATTTTATATATTTGTAGTCTCGTAAACACAACTAATCAGTCATTAAGAAAGAGCTACATAGGTATTTTTTACTAACATGTCAATTTTTTTGTGCTACTATAACAAAATATTTAAAAAAAATGTGCTTCGTCAAGCCAAATGTGAAATGATAATATTTAGTATTAATTAATATACATATAATGTAAAATACCCTATAATGGACGGTGATGCCATTATGGACAAAAAAACGCAATTCCTTAAAATTAAGTACCTATCTAAAATTAGTTTCTAAAAACTGACGGCATTGTACCATAAACAAGAGTCATAGAGCTGCTTAATTTTGAAGTTTCATTTAATTCGATTATTTCTGAAGGATTTGGCGGCAAGATAAAAGTTACCAGTTTACTGAAAAAAATATCACGACGAATTCTTAGTAATGTTGCTAAGAGAGTTGAGTTCATGTATAAAATAATAAAAAAATAATACTCGGTGTAAACTTGAATGAGTTTTACTTACTGCATTAAGCATGAGATAAGGTATAAAACATACTAGTTTGATGCTCCAAAGATATAAAGAAATAGCGTTATTTTGGGAGTGTCCATTACTGGAACCGAAAAACTGCGTACCACCTATGATGGACAAGGAACAATTTACAAAACCAAAATTTACAAGAAACAATCCTATGTTAAAATAACCCAAACTAATTTTATTTATGGTATATAAAATTGACTCATTGAGTATCAGTTGGCTTTAAAAGTAAAATTTTAAACTTATTTCACTGTCCATAATGGGGGATCCATTACTGGAGAACTGCCGTCCATAATTGGAGAAAAAACACCTAGTTTTAATTTGTTAACTTTGAAGAAACCAATAAGAGTATCTATTGTGCAATACGCTTGAAATGTAAAAGAAGGATAGGAAATTCAAGATTTAACACGCTTAGCGGTAGAATTTTTACACGTATCAGTGAAATATCAAAAACAGGCGAAAATTTTTCTTAAACTGTCCATGATTAGGTTCGTTAACTTACACTATGCCAAATTATTTATGATATTTAGGATTTAACGCATGATGTAAGTATATTTCGGCAGGAAATACCAAAAAGTACTGCCATGATCAGGATATTTAAACCTATCTAAACTATCTAAAGTAATGTTATAATATTTGCGATAAGCCAATGAACGTTTTAAAAAAGCCAAAGTCTAGTTTCCAATCTTATTTGATTTTACGATGTCGTTAACGCCATCTGTTGCGCGAGACTGACATTAACAATGAAGCATTTGAGCGCATAAAATTATACCCTTCAGCGCTCAAATACAACCCGCAACAAATACAAAACACGTTATTATAAACGTTGATCTTTTTAAATTACTAATTACGTGTGATATAACTCATATTTCAATGTCAATGATAATGACTTTAAATACATCAATATACTAAAGGTTAATGCACTCTTTGATGATGTCATTAACAAATATAGCGTGACGTTCAGGAAAAATAGCATAAAATGGTTTGTTTACCTAGGCATTCGATGTTGTTACGTTATTACCTACTAGGCGGTGCTAGGCGCGAGTTCGTCTGTTGTGTCATGAACTCAATGTAGCGCAGTCAAGAACGTTCGTTTACACCGTAGCGTCATTCGTGTTGCGTGTACTAGTGGCCCCATCTATCGGTCAATGTCGGCACGACGATGACGTAGCCGCCACTACGAGTACGAGTTCACCGCTCAGTGGATAGATGGCGCTAGTAGTTTGTTATGATGAGAAAAACACGTGGAGCTTTGTTGTTGTGAAACATAACCATACATTGAATGAAAAAGACAATTTCTAGCGTAAATCTACCAATCCCAAATGTGGATTACAGTTTCTTATAGCTTCGGATAGGATTTTAGTTTACTTATTTCGTAAGAGGAAGGAAGTATAAACAGAATTTTGTGTCACTAGTCACTACATAAGGCACAGGTCTAGAGGCACAGAAGTAAAATTATTCCTTGACCTTACATAATAAAAGTCAAATAAATGCAATATTATCTTTATATTTCTCTTCGACTTATTAAATAGAAATTAAGAGTATGTTTAAACATAACTACTGTCCCTATTTTTCTTTTAATTATGTGGTGCTTTATTTTCATATAATATTTTATTTTAAGCATAGGAAACTAGCCTATTCTTCCTGCAAATCTTCTTGATTACGAGTATATTTGAAATCGATCGAACTAAACATACCAGCTGCTTAAATAGTTTCTGGCAAGCACTTTATGCCTTAACCTTACCACATGCGCATAGGCATAAAGTGTAACGACCCTGTATTGTTGCCAGTTTTGAATTAGCAGCGTTTGAAAGTGATCTCATTGGTCGAGCCATTACTCATCGACTGTCGGAGTCCGCATAGCTTCTATTATTGGACTGAATTACGCGAGAAAAACACTCAGGAGCACGTAATGACATTTAAGAGAAGAGCAAATATATCTTTTTTCTGTACCTACGGAAATGTTTCTTTTTAAGGTGTGGAGTAAAAGATATTAAGATTATTAAGTATGAGGAAGATGAAGGAAAACACTTGGAAGGAAAAAGTTATTAAAAATTAAATTAAAAATACTTCTCTTAAAAATACGTACAATGGCTTTCCTCATGCGGGTTCTCTCGCTCTGAGTAAAACAATGTTTCTTTAAACCACCTGACCTTATTATCGGTTACCTGTATATCGTTTCTTTGTGGGTCATTAATTATAAATTTGATCATTAATTATAAATTTGTTTAATATCATGCAGAAATGTCTGCGAGCGATATTACATATTTTTAAATTAAAGGAAAAATGGAATGGCCCCGGCAAGGCCAAAGGTCGCAGGTTCGAGTCCTGCCGGAGGTGTGAATTTTTCCATTTTTCCTTTAATTTAAAAATATACATTAATTATAATTTCGAAAATGTACTTACTGAACAGTACGCGAAAAAACTGCTCTAATGGAAGAACCTTCTATTTTAGGAGAACTTAGAAGACCTTGTAAAAGCGAAAAAGATGAACTGCATCGTTTGCGTCATTCATTTCATTACGATGAATTAATTCAACATTGTTTAGTTAGACAAATAGGAAAATATAACCTTAATCGTGATTGTGTTTAGTAAAACGTCCCATTTTTTTGTCGGTTACCATTTAGGCAAGATTTACTTGTATCTTTATATGACTAAACTGACAAAGCGGCTTTATAGCAATCGACAAAGTGGGACGTTTTCCCGTGCACACTCACAATTTATCGGTTGATTAGATTAACGATCCATGTTTCTATAGTTATTACGCTCGAAGCAGTTGTAGATAACACTCCTAACTTTTACATTTACATAACTACTACTAAGTTAGTAACTGGTACTAAGCCGATTCAAAAAATCTTTTCATAGAGATGTAGTTTTCGTACACGCATGCTGTAAAACGTCAAAACACATTAGATTGTTTGAACTACGAGCAGTCACTTTTCATACTGCACTTGAAAATGATGAAGCGACTCTGCAATTCCTAGCAGAAAATAAAAGATGAATTTCCCCGCTTTTGATAGTGCCAGCGCCTGGTTACTCCCATTCATTGAAAAACGAGATGCGTAAAATTGCAATACAAGTGACAGCCCTATTTAGCCATAATAAAAAGCGCATCCGCCGCCATTGTGTCGCCGGTCGCGCCCTCTGTTGGCGACGGAGCGCGACCGATCAACAATAGCCGTTCTCTAATTAGTCGCCTACAGATAATAGCGTATTTTACGCTTAATTGACGGCAACCTGAGGTACTATGTGATATACTTAGATGCGAATCTAGTACAGCGCCATCTAGAGTAAGGGAATGGAATTTTAATGTGTTTTATCTGCTGCTTAATTGGATTGTGAACCAGTCAAATGCAAATTTTAAATGGTTTGGGTATTTTAAGTAGTTAGGTAAATTACTCATAATTATTTGATTTTTTTTTGAGTTGGTTAACTTATACCGTGACAAAAAATCTCCCATATAAGAGAATATATCCACATATTTGTATAAAGACAAACGGTAAACAAAACAATGTCGTAGAATGCACATTTAGCGAATCCTTTTGAAATCAAGAAATCCCAACGAAGAAAATTAAACATTGATTGCAACATGAATAATTACGTCGGCAAGAGATTGGAAAGCAATAACGAGATAAGTGCAGCTCGCTTAATTCAAACGCGCTACTGCATTCCAGTTCCCACATTATGTCCTCTATTTCAATAAGCAAAGGTTTGTTTTTCAATGTTATCAAAGTAATATGGAGTTTTCAGTGTAACCAGTAAACGTCATAATAGCTTACGCTTCGCTAAGCGTATCGTAGTCTCTCCCTATCGCTCTTCTGTAGTCGCGAGAGCTAGACTGCGTTTTAATCGCCATCTATCGTCAACGATAGTCTTTTTCGCTAGACCGGCAGAAATGAGTCTGTTCGTCTGTTGCCTAGTTTAAATAAGAGGGCGGGATGGCGGTTACCCGCAGCTTTCTACTGATTTCACCGAGATGGTATGTTCCTTGTTTACTTGCGTATTGTTTACATTTGTAAACACTAATGTATTGATGGTTTTCTGCAGTGCGGTGAAGGTGTCTGGCGTTTTTGATTGTATATTTACTTTGGTCTGACTAATTAAACTTGGTTTATGGACTGTTTGATGATATTTTTATAAAGATACATGTTTTTAAAAGTTTGACTGTTTTCTTTTGCTAATATTGTCCTAATTTATAAAGGATAATTATCTTTCTAATAATGGTTTTTTCAAGTACATCTTCTCTAATAATTTTTCGCCATTTTTGTTTTTGTACTTACGTTTTCACTTTCACCCAGATTCCTTGTGAAATAAATAATCAAAGCTTACCTGAAACAACAAAACAATTGGTTAATTTACAAATGTATTATGTACTTATATTAAATTTAACACTAGATCTACAAAGTTCCAACGATAACAATACAATTTTATTAATTCAAACACCAACAAATGGCGACCTTCGTGCTGCGCTCAATGTTTCCCAAAGGGGATTAGTTAGATTAGTCTACCTAGAATAATATACTGAAGTACTTGAACCGTAAAGTAGAATAGAATGGGTACCGCAAGCCAACACGTTTCAGGACTGCTATTTCAATCCCCTGGGGATCATTCGCTTCATATTGATTAATATAAATGCGTCACTTGGTATGAAATTATGAATGCGTCTTTTTATCCAGAAAATGCTGTAAAAAGTGTAAAAACTCTTAGTGTCATAAATATTGCGTGTCGCCCCACACCTAATTCAAGAAGTAATTGAAAGACATGAATGACCATCACCATAATCAGGCATCTGCTGACCAACAAATGTTATCCACTTATCGCTAAACTACTCTTCCCTAACCACTAATCGCCTAACACATGTTGGCTATTAGAAAATCTTGTAACAAAAGGCCATCTTTGAGGCTGCATTTTCTGCGCCACTGCGGTTGGGAAATGGCTATTGTGAGGGATTCAATCATAGGAGTACGCCCTTGCACCTTTGTTCGGAATAACCTAATGCAGTTGGTGGTTCCAGTCGATCGCTCTATTGTCATTGAAAATTTCGCTGCGGAGTCTCGAAGTATATCGCTGCATCCAAACAATGTTTATGAGATGCAAGGAGACGTTGCCGTGTATTTGTGTAACAAATGAAACTTTAGTGTAATTTTGAATAATTGTTGCTTTTACAATTCTATACAAAATCAGCACGGAGAGCATCAAAATTATTGATCTCTTCTTCTCTGAAATGATTGGACATTTTAAGCGTTGGAAACAAGACTAGTATTTAGGTCACTCACCATCATCACTTACCATCAGGTGTGATTAGTAATGTAGAAATTGCAGAACATTCCCAAAAAGCGGAAACATTCTTGAGAATGTTCGCAGAACATTCCCGCAACATGCAATTTATTATTTAAACAAGAGAATATACTTGAAATAATGTTTAAATGGGCATAATATAAAACTATATGTTATTATAGGTATAATATTGTCTATTACAGTTAGCTATTTTGTTGATAAGTGATAAGTTACCTAAATTCTCACTATAAGTTGCTTAAATTCTCACTATACTTCAGGGAACATTTCGACTTTCAGACTTCACAGTTTTAGTCCTGACTTTTTTAAATTAGGTACCGAACTATTATTTCTTGATGCCTGTTTTTGGTCATGCCAATAAGGAATGTTCTGTGATCGTGGTCGAACGTCTACCTATTCATACTAAAAAAAAATGAAACCGATTTTCTGTGAATCTTGCCAGTTTTTACTAAGCTGCGTGAAACGTGAAAACTAGAGTCGACAAAATGACATTTTTTGTCGGAGTGGGAGTTTAGTAAACTTCGACACACTTGCCGCTACGTTTGTCAAAACAATTTATCAATTTCCCGTTAATCGCAACACACTTACCCTTATTTAAAGTGTTTAAAGAAAGGGAAAACACGCAGGTAAACATCGAATGCATTGCGAAACTCTCGAACGTTCGAGCGCGCAAGCGGGCCACGTACCCTTGAATACGGATGAGGCGTCATGCGTTATGCATGCTGCAGCTCTCTCTCAAATATCCTTACAATATTGTAGATTTGAGATAGGTTAAATCAGATCTCGGTTTCTAAGAGATCTTGACGCAATAGATGGCCTTGGCCCTGTCTATCAGACAGACGGTTATCAAGAGAGCGTCTGATGCATGTCTTTGGTTCTAAATTTTCTAATAAGTGATTGTTGGAGGCGTTCTTCCTTTCTTCGTACAATGACATCCTCCGTCACGCGTACGCTTATGAGTGAGGTATTCTAAAAAGTTAAACTAATGGTAAGGGCTTTGTTTACATCAAAACTATATAGTTATAAATATTTAGATCGCTTTTCGCTCCCGGTTGGGAGGTTATTATAGTCAAATAACTCTAGGCGAAATTTGCATTAATATGTGATGTTAATGTATGATATTGGTTTTCAGAAAATAAAGGTAAATAACGTAGGTGTGTAAACTGTATGTTTGTTAGTTATAATTATGACTGATCATTTAAATAAGGCCAAGTGGAATAAAACTACATAGTTTGTCTCTACTCGGGCCAAGAGTAAGGCCCTTTCCCACTTTATATTTGACGACCGGTCTGGCGCAGTCGGTAGTGACCCTGCCTGCTGCGCCGCGGTCCCGGGTTCGAATCCCGGTAAGGGCATTTATTAGTGTGATGAGCACAGATATTTGTTCCTGAGTCATGGATGTTTTCTATGTATATAAGTATTTATATATTATATATATCGTTGTCTGAGTACCCACAGCACAAGCCTTCTTGAGCTTACCGTGGGCCTCAGTCAATCTGTGTAAGAATGTCCTATATATATATATTTTTTTTAATATTTAGGTATTGGCATAGAAAAAATTCCTATAAGTATTAATCTTGCCCCAGTGTTAGTATTGCCCCAATGTTAGGCTTATTTTACTCCACCACATATTTTACGGTAAACTGTTTGCTGTACCTGTTACCTGTGTGGTGACGGGTTAAGAATTTCACCACTCCATTTCTTCCCGTGGGTGTCGTAGAAGGCGACTGTGGGATATGGGTTAAATTGTGGCGTAGGCGAGAGGCTGGCAACCTGTCACTGCAATGTCACAGTTTCGTTTTCTTTCAACCCCTTATTTGCCAAGAGTGGCACTGAAGCTTTAGTAGTTTCATGAGCTCTGCCTACCCCTTTATGTATGTATGTATGTATGTTTGCTGTAATGAATCAAAAACAGTATGTTAAAATGAGATGTTGCCTGAAAAACTTGAAAATCCCCTTTTAGTCGTAAAATAAAATTAAGAGATCGTTTGTAATGAAGAAACAGTTTTATATTGTGTATGTACGTGGAAAAATTCGCTGTAAATTAACAGTACTGTTCTCTGAAGTGAATAATAAGAAAGTCTTCTTTGGCTCAAGGTCAATATTATGTTATTTTTGGGCATGAAACTGCACTTTGATGTTAATATAAAGAATTTTTACGATTTCGCATTCTTGCACTGTTGTGTGTTTTAAGATATCGCTATAAATAAGTACATAAATATTTAAACCATCGGTTCAATTTGAACATTGTTTTAACGTCAAATGTTAGACGATTCATTATCAGTCTAAATAATTATGATGTGGATCGAATTAGTCAGTCATATAGTAATAGTTAGTTTCCTATTTTTAATTTGAACCTTCTCCTATAAGTAAATTGGTAAGAATTTCGTTCGTTTCAAAAACAAAGAAGCAAAAGAAATGCTACTTCATTAGTTCCAACTAACCTAACCTTCACTTTCAAATCTAGAGTGAACAGGCGAGCTCCCTCCATCGTACGCCACGTCATTGTCTTTGGCTAGTCTGTGGCCAAGAGTAAGCCCATTTATATTTAAAAAAAAAATTAAAAAACCGCGACATAGTGGACCGATTTTCATGAAACATGGCTAAGAACACTCCCGACTAACTCAGCTTTCAGTCAAAAAAAACTAAGTCTAAATCGGTTCATCCGTTCGGGAGCTACGATGCCACAGACAGACACACACACAGACAGACAGACAGATAGACAGATAGACAAACAGACAGACAGACACGTCAAACTTATAACACCCCGTCGTTTTTGCGTCGGAGGTTAAAAAGGAAATATTTTATTATGTACATTGCAATGTACACGGTCTTAACAGGTTAAAAAGGGTTATAAATTCAAAAACAAAACCATTGCATCTGGGACTCAGGAGGCTGAAGCTAAGATTACACATCCTTGCACGCATGGCAGGCAGCCCGTTATCCCGGCCGCATAACTAGGTCAGCGGGCCACGGGCCGACCCGGCTGTGACCTGCCCCACAACCCTGCCGAAATCGGGATGCAATGTTACTGTGGTTGCACCCGTTTACATTGAGTGAATACTGATTGGGTAAGAAAATTTTATTGATGATTTGGTCACAAAAGAAAAAACATCGAGCAAATCGATGGTGTTTTGGCTGATGCTGGCAGTAACATTATTGCGAGTTTTCCTTTGTGGATCAATGATGCCTTTCTTTGTAGATCAGTGATGATTTGATGATTTTTGTTGATTCTGTTGAAATCGGGGTGCAATAACATCACTGTTGTTACGCTAAGGTTAAAATCCTATTGATGATTTTGGTCACAAACAAAAATTCGAACTAATTAACGGAGGATTCTCACATATTTTTTTTTAGATAGTAGTCTCAGATTTTTTTTGAGAAGTTAACGAAAAAAAAACCAAATATGGTCGCGCGATAAATGATAAAACATCGGGCCGTCCCTATCGCACTATTTGAAAGTGCGATAGGGACGGCCAGATGCTTGCCTGCCTGGATTAGTAATGCTGTCATATGACTTGTTGGCCCGCTTCTGCCGAAATCGGGATGCAACAACATTACTGTTACGTCGAGGTTGCACCGCAAGCGTTTACATTGAATCCATACTAATTGGATTCGAAAAGATTCAGAGATATTTTGACAGTGCATTTAATGCCCGACAGAGACGGACTGAAAAGCAACTGACACTTAAAAGTGCGTTTTCAAATTATCCGATCCGATATCGGATGTAGGACCGATATCCCGTATATTTAAGCCGCCATCTTTGATTTTTGCCTTTGAAATCCTTCCGACATTTGATACACGCCGATTTTGCAGACGCTGGCTATTCTCCACATATAGCGAGTACCTATTCTTCACGCATCTACAATTTTTGAATAGGTAGACGTTTGACCACGATCACACCTGATGGTAAGTGATGAATTGATGATGCGGTCTACGGTGGATCACGCTTACCTATGAGATACCTATTTACTCTTGCTTTAAAGAGACCTGGATTGTACTCATGTGGGAACACAGACTCAATTTTTGTGTCACACATAATTGCCACTGCTTACTGGACTGGTGCTACCGAAACTACCGGTGTTACACTGAAATTGCAAAGCAAATGATGACATTCAATGAATAATAATTACATTTAAAATAGTCGCGAATTGGAATGCCAAACAGCATGAAGCGCATTTTCGGAGAGATTTGCCATTTGCCTATGTCCCATTTATGACCGAATACGATATGCAACAACATTACTGCTAGGTATTCTGAAGTAGCAGCTAATTAAACTGTTTGCTAGAGCGTGGTTTATTTTAGGATGAGCCACGCTCATTCATTATGTTCATTGTGCTTTTTTTGGTCACGCGGTTGATCATGTTCGGAACAAGGACGTCTTCAGTACAGTTCACAATTTTGTGAACGCGCTTTATGTTTTGACCTTCTCAATTGTTAGGCACGTGTCCTACATGCGTGGCTTCCCGCCAGTGTCAAATATCAAAGTTATACGTAATAATATCTGAGTTACACGTGTATCAACGAATTTCATATAGTGAAATGAAAACTCAATCAGCCATTCGATTATGTTTGTCACAGAAGCCTCGATATCACAGAAGCTTCGACAAGTTTGTAAACAATATTGGTCTATTTTGAATTTCCTGATGCCCCATAATTGCTCTTTGGCCCATATTTAGGTATTGGTAAGATTTTCTCGACTTAATATCGTTTTAATTATTTTATTCTTACTTGATTACAGAGGTTAAATCCTAATCTAAGAGTTTGTAAAATCAAACAATCAGACAAAAGTAGCTAACAAACAAATCAAAGCTACAATTCATTTCGTAAAATCCAGTAAAATCGAAACGTACAGATTTATTCAATAGCACGTATGTATAGTAATAATTACATTGTTCAGCGGCAACCGTGCGTGAAATTAGGTGTCTCTTTATGTGTGTGTAAAACACGTATAAGCGAGCATTATATGTTACTTTGCATAGATTACGTATTGTTAAGTAAGTAGGGTGTGTAAGAAGACGCGCTCGCCAAAGGGGTAACACAACGGCAGAGCGTAACTTAAGTGACCAATAATTTTCCTGTTTAGTAATCGTCCTTTATCATACATAGAGAGATGAAAGTAACACACATATCGAGACTAACTAACTACTAACTATTTTGGCTAAGTGATCCAAAGTGAATCTTGGCCTCCGAAATGAGAGATCGCCACCTGACCCGATCCTGCGCAGCCTCTTGCCAGTCACTGACTTGAAGCTTGCCTACGCAAATCGACAATTATGACCGGATTAAGCAAGGGGATGCCCTATCACCTGTGCTATTCAATCTAGCCCTAGATTCCCTAGAACATGTTGTTCGGAAGGTTTTGATCTTGAACATTGGAGTGGAGCTAAACAGCAAGTACAAGTGTACGCAGATGAGAGATACCTATCATAAGACAAGAGCCTAAGCTATTTTCTAAATACTATGCATATAAAGTCAGGTTGAAGAGTGCTAATGATTCTTAAAAATCTTAAAAAGTCTGAGAAAATAAAAGAAAATACTCCTTTGAAATGTGAATGCGCTCCCCACAAACATGTTCCCTGCAATTTTAGAGGCAAAATGAAGGCTTTTGCCATTTCTGAAAACTCATTTAGTTTAATAGAGTCACGATTGTCGGGCGTCGGTGAAAAAGCTAGTGTCATTATGGCAAAAGTATCTTCGAAAGCTAAATGACCAATTTTGTACCTTAAAATGAAAACCATGAGGTCTAATGATGGTCATTTAAGCTGGTATGCAGTTCGTGACTACAAGTTGTGTATGGATTTAAAAATCATTTTGAAAATTCTTGGATGGGTATTATATATTCCTAATGTCATGGTATTCATGGTGCCTGCTACGGGAAATAATTTCATGGTCGAGGATATTGTGGTTTGTGTGGTATAATAAAAAAAAAAATATACACACAAATAACATAATTTGAGAGTGACAAGCAAGTTGCACCCATAACACCCAATACCCCGTTTAAGTAGACTGTTAAATGAAAACTGTGACCGTTCTGATGTATACTTCGACTCCTTAAGTAGATTCCGGACTGGCACCCAGGAGTAAATCACTAAATCACTATAGATATATAGGTAGTTATGCTAATTGTATCTTCTTTTCTTGTCTCAATGCATGTAATAAGTACTTCAGTGCAGTTTATGTTTCCAAATTGTAAAACTACAGCATGTTTCAGTTTCCTTTTTTAAACTACTCAATGTTAATTTAATTTAAGATTACACAAGTGGTGTTTGCCTATAATTAGTTGTGCAATAAGCTTAAAATGCTAATGCATGTATACCTAACCATGTATCATTGTAACCGCTGTTGGCAGACCTTAATAAATAAAATAAAATAAAATAAAAATAAAAATAACAGCAAAACTACTTATATGATCAAGTCGTTTAGTGGAGGGATGAAATACGAAAGTTATGTAACGCAAAACGTATTAAGGTTCAGCGGGGCAAATCTTGGGGGGCAATTGTAACTGATCCATTTTTTCCATTATCACAATATGTTCTACATGTATCTACTGAACACGCCTACCAATTATAACCGGTGGACACTCTAGTTAATAATACAAACATTGTAAAACATGGAAAAAATGGACCAGTTACATTTGTCCCCCAGTCGAGATTTGCGCCGCTGTACCTTAGAGGAAAGAATGAATGAAGACGAAATAGACGAATATACAAGAAAGTTAAGGGAAGGGAATATACAG
Source organism: Leguminivora glycinivorella (assembly GCF_023078275.1). Lineage (NCBI taxonomy): Eukaryota > Metazoa > Arthropoda > Insecta > Lepidoptera > Tortricidae > Leguminivora > Leguminivora glycinivorella. Next base: position 15,873,952 of record NC_062977.1, read on the forward strand.
GAAATCAAGGAAAGTAAGATAGTGATAGACTATATGAAAATAAATCATATCTACATAATATTATAACAAACGACAATGGAGGAGAAAAACGTCCTGCTTGGAGTTCAAAAATGACAAGCGAATGACAATGATATCACTATTTGTTGCCGACTGTACTAATATTACAAATCCTCCTAAAGATAGGTATATCAGTATAATGGCCACGATAAAGTCCTCCAGCGTTTCCTCTATCTGCAGCACAATGCTCTAAACATTAGTACGGCAATTGTCCGCTGTTGCGCGCACGACGCCCTTAGCGCTTCACATACAAAACAACTTATACGACAGATGTATAAAAATATTCAGTGTTGAAATAAACGGTAAATGATGTGAAGGCATAGAAAACGAAATATTAAGGAGATGTATGGAAATGATAAATAATCCAAAGTTTAAAATACAAAAAAAATAAGAAGCATATACAGCGTAAATATCCCGAACTTGCATTAAATACATTATTTCTACAAAAACCAGATACCACACTATCCACTTCTCTTGCTTATTCGAGCGATAAGGCAAGGCAGAAAATTAAATTCAAATTTCCGTTTTTCGAAGTTACGGTATTTACCTCAGATGACGTTCGAGCAAGCCTAATAGAGCAGAAGCAGGCAAGGTTGATAGCAAACGATCAAGAGATCGTAGTCCAACGAAATGGATAGATCAAATACACGGACAGTCAAGTGCAAAAATACGTATCGATTTTATCCGCTCAAAAATATGTACCGAGACCTTATTCCGCCGACATAAAGTGCTATGGGACATATTTTTGATAAGTTGTACGCACCCATATTTTTACACTTGACTGGACAAATGTATGACAATACACTTGTGACCTTTTCAATCCAAAAGGCACCAGTAATGGCGTTTGCCGGCGCTATTGAGCTGCGCGTGCGACCATTATTCGCACCCCGGTCCACTGCACCTGTACAAGTTCTCGTGTGCCCTACCTAAACGTTTTAATTTATAACGTTGCTTACTATAGGTACTTCAACTAAAGTGTTGCTTCCACGCCTATACAAATCTAACACATAATTATTCTTTTATATGGTGATCCTACCGGGTGATGCTCACAGCATTGGACTATTGCCGCGGTTTGACAAAAAGAAAAATAACTTCTGATCTCTTGGCCACACAAAGATGATCATGTGATCCCACCAATAATCTTCAATATTCCTTGCAGCCAACGTGTTTGTACCTAATTGTACTTGTGCCTATATGAGCAATTTGACAATTGATACCCTATACTGACAAAATCCTGTACATGTATACGAGTATCTAGGTTGGCAAGATCTTTTTTATTATTAATTCTTTATTTATATGCACATATTTACATAATTAATGTAAGAAACTAAGACTAAACTTAAAAGCTAGCTAATATCTAAAATAGGCCCTTGAGGCATTGTACCAAGGATAATGGCGACATTTCCTAGCTGTATCGCAATGCTGATACGTTGTGCGAGGAAGTCTTCAGTCACCAGTTACCTTAACCAGACGCTTCGCGATTTCTGTAAACAACTTGTTCGCGCTGGGATCTTTTAAAATTTTTAGTTCTTGTACGCATTGATAGTGCAGTTCAGACTTTATGATAGTCTTTATACTTATATTGATACAGTAAACATAATACTGCGAGTGTCACTTAGCGTGTCATGTGTGCAAAGTACTAATGATTCTAAAATTAGGTATCAACTGCTTGTGAGTCCAACTATGTGGCCGAGTACTTAAAATATCGTGAATGTCGCCCTCCCACGCGAGAAAAAACTCGACTTCCGCTATAACGCTAAAAATAAGATAATACAGATAAAAACATCCTTTCTTATTCAAAAATATTCAGTCAACATGCTAAGCGTCTAACAGTAAAAAGGATATATTGTGTTCGGATTTCCTCCTCCTGCGTAAGGATTACCTATTCATAATGTTATGCTTCAGAAATGTTTCCATATTTGATAAATTACTATTGCAATGCGAAAGGCACAATAAATGAAAAGAGGTTAATTTTAAGTCACAATGTTGATGATGAGCAAGAGCTCAGATATATAAAGTCATCAGTATCTGCTGAAACAAGAGTTCGAGTAGCATCCATCATATATATATATATATGTATATATTTGCGAATATATATCAATTATATAGTATATTTATTTATGTTTGCATATATTTATATTTATGTATTATATTAGTATTTTATGAAGTTAATCAGTTGTTTTCGATTATTCTACCATTGTCATTTTTCCTTCTCCTTGCACCATTTTTACATGTCTCTGTTTAGCCCGATGGTTGACTGGTAGAGAATGCCATTAGGCATTAAGTCCGCCATTTGTACATTTTTGTTTTATTTGTGCAATAAAGTTTAAATAAATAAATAAATAAAGGTAAGGTTTTGGTAAAACCTTGTCTCCTTCTACTCTACTGGCCTTTTGAACGTTGAGTACCTATCCCCGTTGCTCCGCTCTAGATACGATTAGATATGGATCAGGTAACTTCTCTGTCAAACTCGCCAACAATGACTTGTCTCAAGGAGTTTTGGAAAAATAAACTTCCTACAGAAAGTACTTTTGCGAGTAAAAATAGGTTGAAATAAAAACGACTATTCTGCAACCAGCATCAAGGTCTGTTTGAAAAGGACTCCGTTCAGACACTTCTAATTCCTCTAGGACATCTATTTTGCGGTAGGAATCAAACAACTAAACTCATTTTGGTGATAACACAATCCTTAGCTTTCTCTCGCTCACCCAGTAAAAAGTTGACACGTATGTACATTACGACATAGTACCGGGTGTGATATATACCGATTGCGCGACGTTCGCACGAGTTCAACGCCGCGATAGACCGGCCTTGGCCCCGGTTGGCCGCTATAAACAATGGTGATTACAAAATCGACCATGTAACCAACCGCCGCAGCTGATCTGACTTCAGAGCCCCTGGTTTCAGTTTCATTCGAAATTAATTAGGTATTCATTTTGAGTAAGACACATTTTGTTGAGATAAGCGTTTACAAATTGTCCCACTTAGCGCGTTGCTAAAAAATCCGTATAAAATTTAAATTTTGAAAAAAAAAAAACCTGACATCGTGGACCCATTTCCATCCAACATGGTTCTAAGAACATTCCCGACAAACTATACTTTCAAAAAAAAAACTAAATATAAATCGGTTCATCCGTTCGGGAGTCATCATCTATCCACAAACATACAGACAAACAAGTGAAACTTATAAAACCCGTCCATTTTGCGTCGGGGGTTAAAAACTGAGTCGATGTATGTACATAGATGAATTCTTTATCTTATACTTTTAAACGAGCAATTCTTGTATATTTATTTATTTATTTATTTATATATTTATTTATTTACACTGACGATCTCGGAAACCGCTCTAACGATTTCGCAGAAATTTGTTATGTGGGGGTTTTTGGGGGTGAAAAATCGGTCTAACTTATCCTTAGGTCCCGGAAAACGCGAATTTTCGAGTTTTCATGCGTTTTTCTTTGCGCGCCATCTCGTGTGCAGTAGTTGTACTGTTAAGACAGAATTCTTTCGGTCGATGTAAGTACAATTTATTGCAAACACTAGATGGCGACACAGGTCAAGGCTAAAACGAATAGAAAATACACTATTTGAGTTTTTGTGGCGAAATGCGCGCCATCTCGTGTGGAGTAGTTGTGTTGTTAAGGCTGAGAATTCTTTCGCTCGATGTAGGTACTATTCATTTTTGAACTAGATGGCGACACATGTCAAGGATACGAAACAGAACCGAGCGAAGCTCGGTTGCCCAGATATTACTAATTAATATACACAGTAACCCCCTTATTCATAAACGTACTCTAAAGTTATCAAGCCGATAAAGTTCGTTTGTCCTTTTCTATCACACCAATACGTCGGAAAGGGACAAACGAACTTTATCGGCTTGATAACTTTAGAGTACGTTTATGAATAAGGGGGTTAATATTTAGTGTACCTATCCAGTCATTGGATGGAGGCCAGTTATTGCTAATTTACTGAATTTACGCCATCTAAAACTTAACGGCAGTATAGATTCTACTAGACTATCCAAGAGTACCTACAAATCTTGAAGAGACAAGCTTAAAGCATTTGCAAGTCACAGCCAGAAGGACGTTCCATTAAATTTCATTAATTACCCGTGAGGAAGCGCCTAATGGAACTTGATGATGATTACCCAGAAGCGGATACACTGTACAAATTACTGAAAATGTTGAATAGTTTATTTTTGGATATACATAAAGTCTGATAAACTATATGTTATCAGTCAGTTATCTACATAATATATGTAACTGTAATGTAATTTAAGTTTATGGTTCAAGATTTTCATTACACTGCTGTTGGTATGTATTTGGCCGAACGACTGAATTCATTGTATTCTGTGCATAGATTTTTATAATTATTCTGACCATGGTTCTCGAAAAATAAATACTTAAAGGTAACCAAATACTTTAACATAATTTATTTTCTTCGTATAAACTTCCTATTGTCAATTTGATGTCAAACAACCTTTTCTATCACGTGAAAACACACAAACTTGCATACTAACTGAAAAAAACCTTATAAACGGAAGTTCGCAAAGTACATAATATTTCATTTGCGGCTTTTCTAATAATACCATAATTGTGTATAATATCTCGTAATAGACGTTCTTGTGAAATAACCCAAACTTCCTAGAAATATGGTAGGCGTGTTCAGTGGATACATGTAGAACTCAACATCATAGTGTAATAATTTGATAAATGGATCCGTTACAATTGCCCCCCAGTCGAGATTTGCCCCGCTGTACCTTATAGTAGTTTCCTTTTCCGTTTGATTTTACCTCTAGATTAAGTAGACAATAATGTTATTTTCAGTACAGATGGTGTTTTTTTACGCACTAGTTCGAGAAGTTGTTCATTATATGCCAGGTCGAAACTTCGGAGGGCCATCTGTACTGAAAAACGTCGTACGATACACGTGCGAAAAGGAAATTCGAAACTCGTGTCGATTTACAACACTCCTTTCGGTCGTGTTTTAATTTATCGCCACTCGTTTCGAACTTCCTCTCTTTCGCACTTGTATTGAAATGTACTATTTTATATCCTACATATAAAAAACGTCGACTTTTGGCACGCTGCGCTAAACGTATATTAGAAAAGTACCAACCTATATGTACAATTGTACAGTCACCATCAGATATATCTGAGCGGCCGGGGCGTGCAAAAATATCTGAACACGCCTTATTGCCTTGACAATCGAAGTGTGTTCAGATATTTGTGAGCACCTTGACCGCTCCGGTATTTCTGATGGCGACTGTACCTCGTCGGCTTCGCTTCAGCCAGTAAGTAATAATATGGGCCCTTTTACATTTTTCTGCACTAGTACCATTTATTAACCATTTAGTAACATTAAACTTGTACCATATTGTTAGTGTATCTTAGTTTAGTGCTTATTAAGATCTATCATTGTATACCATTGCCCTATGACAATGCCACTCAGATACTATTGGCTATAAATCTTAGTGGGAATTGTCTCAGGATGTAGGTTGTACCTATTATTGTGTATTTCAATATCTTCTTATCTGTATGACCTTCCTATGTCTGTTTTTTTCCCCAATAAAGAAAATAAAATAAAATTACTTCAATCGCCATTTTCTGCTTTCTTTAATCAATAGTCGTGTGTTTCTATACCTGTCCATATTTGTTTTTCAACAAATAAAGCTTTTAAACTTACGATAGCATTAATGATATGTAATAAAATACACTCGCATAAAAGAAACTAAATTGATACAGAAAAAAGAAATGTTGGCAAAAAAACGTCCTCACGTAGCAAACATCGTAATGTATGGCAATGTGGGCGTAAGTAAGGCTCCTCATAAAAATAAGATATTCGTCTAACCATTAATCCTTTGAGATAAGGCCAAAGTTCACTGAAACCATTTAATAAAATTAATTTTCTACGGTTTTTTAATTCATATAAAATAATTACATGTCTTGAAATAAAACTATGGAAATGGATTAAATCGCGTATAATGAATTTAAAATACATACCGACGTTTCGAACTCTTTACAGCGTTCGTGGTCAACGGGTGACTGAGGAAAAATTAAAATGTGCAAAAGCTACCCACATACAAGAAATATTAACGAACCATGACCACAAATAATATAGATTTCTAAGGCAGGTTTACACACTATTAATAAAGCTAGTTATACAATATTCAAAAAAATTTACCATTATTATGTAAAAAAAAAATAATCATAATAATTTCATGAGTAACTATCGCGGTAACCGAAGACAATATTAATTACATGTCTTTTAAAACAGTGGCCTGATTCGAACGTTTTATACTGCAGAAATAAGCTCTGGATATGATATGGATCGGGTTGATATATTGTCAACATCGGTATTCGCGATAAACCCTCAGAATAGAGACTACCAGAGATTAGAAGCAAGAAAGAGGAAAAAGAAGAACGTCGTAAAAATCTCCAGGTTTTTTTCTTTCCAAAATTCTATACAATAAGAACCTATGCATGTCGAGGTTATATAATAAATAGGTATATACATACATACTATATTGTTTAAAGCTGCCCCGAAGAGCATTTGTTTCAAAACAAAAAAAAACTTGTTCAAAGAATCGTGGCCCATATACACAAGTTACACAACTTTATATTCTCACGGGTAGAATCTCCTGTAATCCACAAGTCTACTATGTTACAAGTTTATCTTATATAGAGATATAAGACATTGCTCTATTGAAGATACAATATCTCGGCCAAAACTGGGGCTTTTAACTGCTTAGTGATTTGTAGAGGAAAATAAAGATAAAACGAAGACCCGTCTAAAAGTATGTAAGTACTATATTTTGTTCTCATATTTACCGCAAGTTTGACTTTAGCCTGGTAGGGCAACTTTGACCTACATGAAAATAAGGTAAAATACCCCATAATGGACGGTGATGCCATTATGGACAAAAAAACACAAATCCTTAAAAATAAGTATCTAAAATACGTTTCTAAAAACTGACGGCTATGTACCAGAAACTAGAGTTGTAGAGCTGTTTCATTTTGACGTTTCAATTAATTCGGTTATTTCTGAAGGATTTGGAGATTAGATAAAATTCACCAGTTTACTCAAAAAAATATCAAGACGAATTCTTAGTAATGTTGCTAAGAGAGATGAGTTCATGTATAAAATAATAAAAAAATAAAACACGGTGTAATCTTGAATGCGTTTTACTTACTGCATTAAGCATGAGATAAGGTATAAAACATACTAGTTTGTTGCTCCAAAGATATAAATAAATGACGTTATTTTGCGAGTGTCCATTACTGAACCCGAAAAACTGCCTACCTCCTATGATGGATAAGGAACAATTTACAAAACCAAAATTTACAAGAAACAGTCCTATGTTAAAATAACCCAAACTAATTGTATTTATGGTATATAAAATTGACTCATTGCGTATCAGTTGGCTTTAAAAGTAAAATTTTAAACTTATTTCACTGTCCATAATGGGGGATCCATTACTGGAGAACTGCCGTCCATAATTGGAGAAAAGACACCTAGTTTTAATTTGTTAACTATGAAGAAACCAATAGGAGTATCTTTTCTGCAATACGCCTGAAATGTAGAAGAAGGATAGGACATTCAAGATTTAACACGCTTGGCGGTAGAATTTTTACATTTATCAGTGAAAAATCAAAAACAGGCGAATTTTTTTCTTAAACTGTCCATGATTGGGTCTGTCACCTTATATAGTAAAAAATTAAAAATGGAAAAAACGTGAATAGAAAACGTGACTGAAAAAATACTTATTTGTCAATATTTTTAAAAACCACCAAATTAATAACAATGTTCAAAGTTGCCCTACATGGCCAAAGTAACTCGACTCTCCGAATGATAACATAAATCTAACGAATACCTAATTATGTAAGGTACGTTACATTATCTGCCGCATATTATTTTTATTCCGGAAACGAAGTTGTTTAAAAAATATCGCTGGAATACGAACAGTGCAATTGACTTACTTGATAAAAATGAATTACTTATTTGATAAAGTTCTAAATATTTTATTGAATATTAGGACAGTTTGTAAAGAAAACTAAAATATAACATAAATGAAATCTCTTTATGCCATCTCTTCATTCATTGTTATCAATTATAAATAATCAAGTACAGATATCAAATAAATGATTGAAATTTTATGCCATAAATATACGTCTTTTTCCATAAGATTCATAATTTGATATGTTTATCCATGTTTACTTCGTGCTTGTTTCGGAAACTACAACGGCAAAAACCAATCAAATGACACCTCATTCATCATAAATGACAGAGTAGTTTTGTTACGGTGTTATGTATGTGTTTATTCGTAAATTTCCTGGCTTTCAATTAGCTACCGTTATTGCGTTTCTTAATTTTTGTGACATTTTAGTAAGAAAGGGAAAAAATATAAATGAAGTAGTTATAATTGTTATAAGCCTTACAAAGCTTTAAGAATAAGGAGATAAGTAGACAGACAAACCCAATACATATGCATTCATATAGAAATGTAAATATAGTATATACGACGAAACAGATTGAGAACAATAACATGCAGGAGTCAGCAAAAATTGATTTAGCTTCGGAAGCACTTACACAAATGATAGGATGTGTGGATTAGATACAACTCGTACAATGGTGTTGAAAAATTGCCACCAAGGCTGTTAATGTGAGAACTTCCGTACATACATACATTATGTGATTATTTGTGAAACTTTACATGTAGAATAATACTAACAAAAACCTAAATTGGTTAGCTAAAATTTAATGGAATAAGACACGGGGCAACAGCCCTGTACCTACTAAAAAGTATACCTATATTAATTGCAAGATAATGTTTAAGTATCAAGCATAACCAAATGAGGAGCTGATCGTTAAAACGTAATCAAAATTGCCTTATGAGCGGTCAGGGTAGCGGCGGAAAAATTATACAAAATCTGATAATATATTCCACGAAAACATGTTGCAAAAGTTACCTTCTGACTCAGCATCCGTTGGAGAACCGGATCGTCGATAAAATTTGCGAGTTCCTTTAGGCCCTTCTCTCACGAGACTTTTCAAATGCTACGCGACTGAGATGTGACGTGTATTGGAAACGTGTATTGAAGCAGTCGCGCAGATTGTCACAAATACATGTGATCTTATCGACATGACCATCATTAATGCTAGTTACGGCCGTTGCAACCAATTTGACTGCATAAGATTTGACAGAAAATTGCCTACAAAGTGGGGGTAGCACCAGGCCTGCACATAGCAAATACGACACGAGTAGCGTGCGACCGTGGTACCTAGCCTACGACACAATATCTTAGGCAGCGTTCCCACTTATGCGTCGCGTGTCTCGGGGCGCGCAAAGGGCGTCCGCGCCACGCCACCTGAGTGTAATTCAAAAAGCGTCTCCTCAGTACATTTTGTATAGGAAGGACGTAAGGCGCGCCGCCAAGCGGCGCGGCGCGCGCCCCGCCGCCGCCACGCCACCTGGGGCGCGTCTTACGTCTTTCCTATACAAAATGTACTGAGGAGGCGTTTTTTGAATTACACTGAAGCGGCGTGGCGCGGACGCCTGTTGCGCGCCCCGAGACACGCGACGCTCTGGTGTGGCCGGTCACTACACTTCGTAAGCAAATCGCAGCTAGTTCTCCATATCGCTCTTCTGTAGTGGCGTGTATTCGATCGCCACATAACGTCAACGATTGTCACTTCGACTACGCCGGCAGCAAGACTGTATTAGGCTTGTGTCGTTCACGAACTATGAACTGTTAGGAATAAAATCCCATCAATGACCGAAATTAACTGAATCTTTCCGTGCTCTGAGAATCGGTCTTTGCTCATTTAGTTCAGTATAGGATCGGCGAACGCGAGCGGTTTGGATCAAGAACGAGTGTGTGACTGCGCCGACCGAGAGCGAGAGCTACTTAGCAGAGCAACAATAAAAGTCAAGTTTTCATATTAAACTTCGGTTACTTACAACCTTTCGGCCCGGAATGTTACTATCTGTTGACTATTCATATCATTTTGACACTATTTAGTCCCATTCGTTCTGATTTTTCCGACCGCAGTGGTCACTGGTCTGGCTGAACTAAATGAGCAAAAGACCTAAAAGAGCGAACTAGTTCGTGGGAGCGTTTGAACGAGATCGGAGCGCTCCGATCAACGAACGAAACGGCACAAGCCTAGCTGTATCGTGCTACTGATATCACACGCGTCGTCTCGTCATGTGTGAAACCAAATATGGCGGATACCTACTCACTAGCGACACGCGTAGGATACGCGTACGAAACGTAAAAGTCACAAAACGCTCGAGACCAGCCTCGTGAGACATGGGCCTTATTCTGGGGCTTCAAAGCATAATTATCATACTTAAAAATACAGTATCAGTGTTCGGAAAGATTCACTACCACTTTCAACCATAAATGTATCAGTGTAAGAATAAATTTCGTGTAAGTTGTTTGGAGTTGAGAGTTATATATGAGCTATATTTCATTTGCGATATCGTGCTGAATATCACACTTTAAAATATGTGTTCGTTACGGTCAAAGAAGAATTAAAACTACAATAACAACGACGTTTTCCTTAATACCTCTTTCAATTTCTCTTTATTCATTTTTGTTGTGAATTGGTAATCCTAAACTATTACAAATCACAATACATATACATTATCTACTTATAATTTACACATTATTTACCTATGTATAAAATATCCTGTTATTTTGTGAAGATATATACGGAATATAAATTGGGAAAGTAAATAAACTTATCGATCTTTTAAAAATTAAATCTGACAAAATTCTGATAAGTAATTAGTTACATACGTACTTAATATTTTTTTGCTTATATTCAAAACGTTAAATTAGCATTTTTAATATTTTGTTTTAGGTTCCTTAGTGGTTGAAGCTTACGCACAAATCAAATATTTTTTGTGCGTTGTTCAATCCGCTACTATTGATGTTGACTGCCCTGACTGCACGTCATTTCAATGCTATAAACATTTTTGTTTAAAATGACGGTTACTAAACATCATGTTCATACTTCGTAATGAATAGGTACCATACACCTATAGAAAAAAAACCGGCCAAGAGCGTGTCGGGCCACGCTCAGTGTAGGGTTCCGTAGTTTTCCGTATTTTTCTCAAAAACTACTGAACCTATCAAGTTCAAAACAATTTTCCTAGAAAGTTTTTATAAAGTTCTACTTTAGTGATTTTTTTCATATTTTTGAAACATATGGTTCAAAAGTTAGAGGGGGGGAAGCACTTTTTTTTCCTTTAGGAGCGATTATTTCCGAAAATATTAATATTATCAAAAATCGATCTTAGCAAACCCTCATTCATTTTTAAAAACCTATTCAACAATATATCACACGTTGGGGTTGGAATGAAAAAAAATATCAGCCCCCACTTTACATGTAGGGGGGGGGGGGGGGTACCCTAATAAAACATTTTTTTTTTGCACTTTGTTGGCGAGATTGATATACATATTGGTATCAAATTTCAGCTTTCTTAGTGCTAACGGTTACTGAGATTATCCGCGGACGGACGGACGGACGGACGGACGGACAGACAGACGGACGGACAGACAGACATGGCGAAACTATAAGGGTTCCTAGTTGACTACGGAACCCTAAAAAAACCGTATTTCTAAACAAAAACAAATAGTGAATACGCACCTTAAACGCCGGCCTCATTAAGGTACATTTACACGTGGAACGTGACATAAGGTCGATTTGATTTCATAATTTGGCCCGAATATGACGAATAGGATGGCGTCCATTTTGTAGGTAATCTGTAATTCTGAGCTAGCAAATTGCCAGTAGGTAATATGCCTAACAAACAGATCAATCAAGCCGTCTGTAATATATTGTTGGTTAGTGCAAGGCAAGGCACGTGTAACTTCGAATCAAAGGCCTTCAATTCGAATTCCGTTTCAATGTGTTTACTTATTTTGCTGGAAGATTCTGGGTCAAACTTGTAAAGATTATAAGATTTATTTTATAGAGAAGAGAAGAGATTTATAAGTGATACCAGTTTATATCTTTACAAACTTTTTATATCATTTGTGCAATCTTTCCTTACCACAATGTGTTAAATTTTCGTATTAAATTCTTTTCCATTACACGCTAACTGTACTAGGACCCTGCACTTACTTGATCTTTTGGTTTAGCCCATGGTTGACTGGTAGAGAATGCCATCTGGCATTAAGTCCGCCATTTGTACTTTTTTTGTATTGTGCAATAATGTTTAAATAAATAAATGTGCCACAATATTAGTTAGGTATATTTACAAGTTTCCTCGTATTATTTAATAACGAATTTATATTCCATTTGTTCCAAAAGTTTGATTCGAGTCTATATGTTATAGTAAAAGACCTATTTCAATATTCAGTTTATTTGTTCCATCAAACACTTTGAACAATCATTGTAATTTATACCAGATTTAATAACCAAATATCGTGCTTAATGAGAATAAATCTGTTAGAAAGAAGGTCAGTTAAGAAGTAGTTTGAAGTTGAACTTAGGCGGCGCAATTGAAGATAATAAGGCATCTTCGTGGTGTGGGAGCAATGATGGATTTATCAACTATTGTTAGTAATTTAATTTAATTTATTTATTTAATTCAGACATCAAATGGTCCAAGAAATGTGTTAGTTAAGTCGCTTGTCGCTTATTATCTATTTTAGTAACAAAATCGAAAAAGTAATATTTAATAATTAATAATTAAAAGTGACTTTCGAACACTTTATAGCATTCGTGGTCAACGGGTGACTGAGGCATAATTATTACAGCGCTAAGCCATAAGTCTAGCAAATACCGCAACTAGAATTAGGCACCCTGCTTCACTTCGCTAACTCAATGAGTATACCGTGCCAAGTTGGCAGTGTTGGCACACATTCAGTTCCTAGCGACCTACGGCTATTTGTGTCAATATGCACTGATGGATAGCTTACATTTTTGAAGGTCGATGACCTGGAGTTTGAGAATTTTTGAACAATGTCAAATGGCTGTTTGAGAAGATGGAAGGATGGAATGCCTTTAATTTTTCTAAGCTTTTATTTAACTCGCAATTTATGTATAATGTTTTTTTTAGTTCACAGTCTGTTGTTATTTTTCTTGTAACGTTTTCACTTTTATTCTTTTTAACTGTTTGACCACTTTTCTTGTATGTGTTTTGCATTTGTTCTGTCTGTTACCCGTGAATCTTTCTGACTTGATGGTCTCATCGGAAGATCAGCGCTGGAAGTCACCAGCAACACGCTGAGATGAGGCCATTTCGTGGCACCTCATTACTTTCTGTCTTGTTGTTATTATGTGTATGTAGTCTTGCCTGTGTTCAAGAATATATAAATGTTTATTATATTATATTATATTATTTATTCTAATATGTTGGCACTGGCCAAATCATGCAAGTTACATTAGATCCTATTCGATTAAGCTGAAACTTCACATACACATTATAAGTTGGATGAAAAAGCAGATACAATGATACTATCGAGCCAATCTGATTCATTTAGGAGAACGCTTCGAACTGGATTCTGTGATAAAAATTGTAACCGCACAGTATTTATTTAAATGTGTTACAATCATCTAAACTATATTGGGCAGTTGCCTGACGAATAAGTGATAAAAGCTTGTATCAAAAATAATATTATTGTTAATATTATTTTTGATACACGCTTTTATCACTTATAGGGTTAGATCGATGTCAGAGGGTAAAATTTTAGGGACTTGGGCGAAGCCTGACGTATGCCGCGTATGCGGTCCAGACTTTTTCCAGGCCGTCCTTACCTTACTAAACGTAAACTTACGTTTTGCATCCATTATCTAAGTATTAATTTTGAGATTCAATTGATAAGAATGACTTCATTATCTAGTACTACATAGTCTCATTTTTAAGTAGATCAAGTATTTGACCTTGTACGATGATGAAACGTGAAAACGTCCCTAGTTAAAAAAAAACAATAGCTATTTTGTAACACGCTTTACATACTTAGCAGTTATTTTTACCAAGAAACCCGATACTTGAGCATAAAAGCCGCATCAATTGACACAATTCAACGAGCATATTAAATCTGTTGTCAATGAAATTATGTGAACAACATAATGACTTGACTACGTCGGCGATAGATTACCTACAACAGATACATTATTATTTTGACTAGAAGGATTAACCCCTCTACGCCGTTGTTTAAGAATTGCTACTGAATGAATAACCTTCACTTTGATAAAGTCCAAATTGTCTATGACGTACTAGTACCTATAGGTATACGGCACAAGGCGTTCGAGCGGTTGAGGGTTCATATTTTATGGTGCTCCCACACTGGATGTTATAAATGTTATATAACACGGTGTGACAGGGATAGCGTAATGTCAATACCATCGAGCTGTCCCTGTCACACCATTATATATAACATTTATAACAGCAAGTGTGGGAGCACCATTAGGCGGCGCGCAAATGCGCATACTAGTTTATAGGATAATATTGAGAATGCATTTAACGCAGCTGCCAATCATATACCACAATAAAATAAAATGAAACTCACTTGCGTGTTCCTGCAGTTTCAGGAAACTCTTGCATGTTAATTCTTGTAACTAGCAATAACTAGGGAGATAAAACTTAAAGTAAAAAAGTGCCAATATCTCCAAAACCATGACATTTTCATTAAGGTCGAATTCGCTTAATTTGATAGCTAATGAGATCTGATGTCCTATCAACCCTGGCCTTTTCATTTTGGCGTTGGTTTTTGGGACACCCGATATTTTGTGGTATAGCGTGACGCGTGACTATCACTGAATATATAGCGTGTACCTATAGCACAATTATTATTTTCTCAAGATGTATGGTAATAGCAAATTTTTGAATAGGAAATATATAAATTTAACAGACAATATAATAGACAGATAATTGTAAAGTAATGGCTAATGGGCTATTATGCTCGAATACATAAAACAAACAGAAATATTTAACAATGACATTAATGATAATTGCTTGAAAACTAAATTGAATTCACAGAAAGGTATAATTTCTTGAAATAATACTTAGTGTGAAAGTCCTACTTACTAGTTTTTCATTGTTAAAGTTTTTCACTTTAACAATGAAAAACTAGTAAGTAGGTACTTGGGGTTACCCTCATCTGGCAGAATAATTTTACTCCGAAACACACTTCGCATAACATGTTTCGCAGAAACACTTTCGGTCGAATGGTAATTTTGCAGAAAACTTAGTTGGCATTATTACTACCACGCATAAGATACATTTGGCAGAATATTGTTTTACAGAACATTACTTTGGTCGACTTTGGTTTAGCATAATTGTATGTACCATAATAATCTTATAGCATAATATTACATTAGCAGAATTATTACTCGCTATCAGAAAAGAAAAACTGCCCCAGAGTCACCGTTAGGTACGACGACGAGCGAAGCGAGGAGGAGTGTTAGGTATCTTGCATCCCCAACACGTCCAACTCGCTATCAAATAGCAAATTACAACTTTATGCCGCCTAAATATTATGCACAAATATTATGCAAATGTATTGTTCGACTAGAAGACTATTATGCTCATCAACATTATGACAACAGACTATTCGGTATTACAAAAATCTGCGAAATGATTTGTGCCAAAGCATATTCTGCGTAAGGTGTTTCTGCCAAACTTGACTTCTGCTAAGAACTAATACGAATCAAATAAATGCTTAAAAAGTTTCTGCCAGATAATAGTGAACCAGGTACTTGATATCATCATCATTTTCCAAATCGACTATGTATAATAGCATTAGGTACTAGGTACTTAGTTTTGCCAGAAATCCACAAATGTGGGCGCAAATTTTAAACCTAAAATTTCATATTTTGACAGGACCGAGAACCGGACAAAAGAAAGTGTCACATCAGAGAAGTATTTTTTTAGAGTTGAAATGTAACTCCTATGCCGCAAAACTTAACGTCCATGCATGGTCCATCTACATATACATATTTAGGTAGGTATGTAGTCGCGTTTTTATTATAAAATCTTTTGAACCACCGTCCAACAATACCTAGATTATTCTTTATAGCTATAATTAAAAACTGTCAAGCGATTTAATACCCGCGATAAATAGCGCGACTAATTAATAGGTTCAAAAGTCGAAACATAAATTAAGATAAAGGTGCACGGAATACGGTATTTTGCGGAACGTTTAGTACTTTAGTTAATAACGCCGTATTGTATGCCAGTTATTTATGTGGCTATTTATTTGTGTTTAAAATTGTCTTTTGTTTATGGTTTTATTTGTTGCGTAGTTCGGACCACACACGTACTTGGTGGAAAGTTCTGTTTGTCAAAATAAGATCATTTTCTTGCCAAACGAAGGATTAGATCGATTTCAGAGAGTCATACTTTAATTAAAAGGACTCGGGCGAAGCCTGACGTATGCTGCGTATGCGGTCCAGACCTTCCAGAGCCGGGCGTCCCTATATTTAGTCTGGCAAAGCGTGTAGAACGTGGTCCAAGTGTCCAAATCTGAGCGCCGAAGTCGCCTTCATACTTAAAGAGACGGTCGAAGTTCTCTTAGAGCTATCATAGTGTCATAGCATTTTTGGACATTAGAATGTAAAGTCGAACGTATATATTAAAACTAGAGCATTTTTCTCGAATATCTAATGTAATATCAAGTCACATTACATGATTTTTCTACGACCCCTTAAAATAAGCTTTGAGAGTTCTCGACGTTGCTAATAGAGCATGTAATAACAAATAGGGAATCGTTAGAATCCACTTCAAGATCTGAAAGTAATGATGACTCTATCGACGTTTGGGAACTATCGAGATCTTGATACGTTGCAAGGAGTACTAATTTAAATATTGAAGGAATGACTGGAATGGTAAAGAAGAAGAAGTGAAACATTTTGCGCTTGTTTTTCTCTATAAAAAGAATTGTAAAATAATTTGGAGATGAAATATGAGGTTTTGAATCTAAAGGTCTACTCGTACATTGTGGATTGTCGATAAGATCCATTGCATATTGAAGCTATTGTATGAAGCTATTGGTATTTGGGATATATTTTCTATCTAGGTATAGTTTCATTCTTGACGCATAGATTTGGTCAAATAAAACTTTTAAAAAGAAACGATCTATAACTCTAATATACCTCCAATGAAATCTTCGTCAACGTCACTCAAATGTCGAGTTCATTGAACAGACTCGTGTAAATATTGCAGAAATATCGGCGGAACATAAAACGGCCAGCTTATTACATTTGCTTCGTAGGAGGAGCTAGGGATTGCATCCGATTGGTAATCCGGCCGGATTCGGCAGCTTTGCATGAACTACTGGATCCGGTTAAACTCACCGCATTCAGGTAAAACACCTATGATTTCAGATAGGTACTTCTGCGTTCTCAAACAAGCTTGCAGAGTAGCGGGCTGTGCATCTTGTTTTTGTGCTAAAGTTATCCACGTTATGCATATTAGCTGAATATAACAGAAAACTAATGAAGAAGTTGTTGATTAAACTTTTACTGTAGTAACCTAATAGTAATAACAAATGCCTCAGATTTAATAGGTTAGGTTGATGAATATTACACTATTTACTGCTTAGTTGCATATTTGTTCAAAAATATCCTTTATTTCCCATGTCACTCAAAAAGTAGAATAATATGAAATATTTGACTATCGTTGATATTAATTTTTATTAAGCAGAAACGTCTGCTAACGATTCTAAACATTTTTATATTAAAGGAAAAAATGGAAAAGTTTACGCTTCCGGCGGGACTTGAACCCGCACCATTTTTGCAATCCGTGCAATGCTCTTAGCCTCTTACCAATTGAGCGTAGCTTAGCGCGTAGCTTAATATAAAAATATCGTTGATATCTTTATAGAAAACCAGATTTGAAATGCGTACACAATAGTTCAGGACCCGGCCTCCGGATAAAAAATCAGTCCGCTTTGCAATCCTTAGAAGAGCCCAAAGCTATGACGCTGTAAAATAACACCACTGAAATATTTTATCGACGGAACATAAAATTCGTGAAAGTATTGGAAATTGGTCTTCCTCGCTGGAAAGATTTCATGATGAAACAGATTGCTAAATTGCTCATTTAAAATATTGTCTTCAGTAGCTTTATTGTTCTCGTTCTATGGCTTGTAAGAAAATTCATTTGTTGTCGGGAAATTGAAAGAATAATGTTTCTCGATTCAGCTTTTCAATATCTGTGTCTTAAATCATTTACTGAACAATAGCATTAATAGTATTAGTTGGAGCTCGCTGCATTATATGAGAGAATGTTAGGTAGGTACTCCGAAATTGTCATGTATATCAGTACTTAATACCTGTTTGAATGTTTGTTATGTAATTTACAATATATATGTATGATGTGGATGTACTTTTATAATAAAAAATAAAATAACATTTGATTAGCAGTAAATTTACTCACGCAATACCTCTTACATCATATGACCGCGGTGTGCAACTGTGCATACTAAATTACTTATAAAATTGAATTAGAATTCTTTACGTACCTTTACCTATCGTGATTGCGCTCAAACGGCTTGTAGTCGCCATCAGATATATGGGAGCGCCCGAGGTGGTCAGAAATATCTACCTAACGCCTTAGCAATAGAGGCGTGTTCAAAAGTTTGTGAGCATCTTGGCCGCTCCGATAAATCTGATGTTCTGTAAAGCTATGTACAGATTATGCGCGGCAAACACTCGAACATTGGATCGCGCGGCGGCCGCGCGAAATGTTGAATGAGCTGCCCCGTCTAATTGCCACCTGCCGCGCTACGCTATCCAATGTTCTAGTGATTGCCGCGCATAATCTGTACACAGCTTAAGATGCATACTTTTTTCTTTTTTTTTACCTGACGGCGTTTGCTAGCGCGCGATGCAGAGATCCCAATAAGAATGAAAAAGTTCTTCAGTTTATTATGGCTATTCCTTATAGGTCGTAATCCGGTAATTTATCGCACAATTAATCGAAGTCTGAACGAGTCGCTATTTGTATTGCCCGTTAAAATTTCGATTACGACTTTTTAAATGAAACTAATAATTAATTCGAGAGACGATTAAATAGTCTCTCGTCTAAATTTTAGAAGAAAGGTATGGGTTTTGGCGCCCTAGTGATACTTTTAGCCATGAGCCTTCATGGTTCACATCTGTGTTGCATTTGAACCATCTTTTTTAAATAGTGTGGTCATCGGAAATCTTGGAGTCATCGCTTTTGCAGATAAAATACAATTAGGCAAGGGCCTTTGTGCGTAGTCGAATGCACAAACGCTCACGATAATTATCTCTCTCGTATAGCTATCTATCTCTATCACTCTTGAGTATTGGCGCGACAGAGCCAGACTACATTTTTGCGGCGTTTCGGTGGCGTTTCGCGTCGCAGAAATGCTATTCGGCTACGGGGCCAGCTCATAGGATATAGGTAATATATTTCATGGCATTGTCGTTAACCACTTTCTTTTGCTGTGGCATTGTTCAAATCAAAAATCAGTAAAGACATACTAAGAATAACGAACCTCATCCTTGGGAAGATACGAGTATTTAATTGAAAAGTTCATGTTGCAAAAACGCATATTTTTATAACCGTAGCGCGGTATCACCATTGATGGTAAAACGGATAAGGTGAAACATAAACTAAACTTGCAAGGGTATACTTATTATGCCATTTGCAATATAAAGGTAGTCTGGCAAACCATCTAAGTCAATACAAAAAGGTGTTAATTTTAAATTATGTGGGAGATAGATTCTTCACGCCTTTTTTAAAAATTCTACTGAGAAAATTGCTAGAGTATAGCAAACTAGCCAGCGAGCGCAAGGCAAAACTTACCGCGTTCGTGCAGAATAAATGACATCTAGTTTTTTTGCCAACGCTCTCACTGTAGCGTGAGGTCAAAGGTATCGTTCGTGCACTTTTTGTATACCTATCAGCATAAAAGCTGCAATAAACGTCCAGTATAACCTTAACGAGTTATTAATGAGGCTACTATGTCTAAATATCTGTTATGCACGCCACAGACTAAAAACATACTTGGTTGTTCTTTTTCTTAATTGATTCTTGGAAGTTGGCCTGGTTTTCATTTGTGATTCCGAGGGGAATTTCCAATTAAATCTGTTTGAATGTTAGTCATCATGTGAGTAACGTGTCACCTCTATTTTAACAAACAAAACAAAACAGAAATGGGAGACGATGGTGGTTCTGAACGATCATGGGATTCCACGGTGCCGAACAGGTTTGTGTAATATTCAGACTAAGATTATTTAAGCCAAGAAACTTAACAACTGGTCTAAACCTAGAAGCAAAACTGACAAAAATTAAACAAATAGGACTATCTCCTTCTCCTTTGTTAGAAGAGCAATAAAGTAATTGTCTGATGTATTGTACGAGTATAGTGGTAATAAGACTAATAAGGACAGTTGTGTAGCAATTTAGTCAAGTGCGAAAATAATTGTATCGAAAAACTTGTCTCATTAATATTATACTACGCGTTTAATGAAAGATATGGCACATTTGTGAATAAGATGTGTATACCCATTTTATTTTTATTAACTCTTACACATTATACAATCCTAAGGTACAATTTTTTCGTCCAGAATACCTTTTACGCTTCATCATTCTATGTATTCACCTGACCAACCTTTGGTTGACGTATAGACTTTCAAATTACCCGTTTTCTCAGTGTTGTTAGCGTTCTCGGGCTGACCTCGCGGTTAATTTGACTCCAACTGTCGAGAAATGGAAAATCTAACAACTTGACGCAAACTATGCTCAGAAACTCAAATCGTTTATTCCACTCGTGACTTGCGATCAGACAGGTATCTGATATAGACTGACTGGAAGTGTTACTTAATCATACTTCTTTATTATTTTACTAGTTTTTGTCCGCGGCTTCGCTCGCGTTACATTCGAATTGCGGGATGCTCCATAGAAAATTCCACTCCCTATTTTATGAAAGCGGGGAGTTAGGAAGACAGAAAAAGTAGCCTATGTCAATCTCAATCCAGTCAACCATCTCCGCTTAAAAAATCACGTCAATCCGCTCTGCTTAGCCGTGAAAAACGGACAAACAAACAGACACACACTTTCCCATTTATAATGTTAGTATGGATTTTAATTACCGTGATTTTATTTTTGGTAATTAGCATTTAGTACATAGCATTTTTTTTCTGTTTTCCTCCAATGAAGTGGAGTTAGTAGTAGGATACCCCCGTTACCAGCCCCGGTCTGGGGCCTGCTCCCAGGACCCCACCACCGCCCATTCATGGTCTTGCTAAACCTAAAAAAAAAAAAAAAAAAAAAAAAAGCCCCCATTTAGATTCATTGCGCTGGGTCTCGACGCTCTCAGAAGCCTCCTTCTAGTATTTACAGAATACGTTCTTTACACAATACACCTTGTGCACGACGGTCACAAAAGGATTACCGACCCTTTCTATTGTTCGATCTGGACTCGGCGCTAGACCATTGTTACCCTACCCAGCTACCTGGCAGTGTCATGCACACCTTTTCCTTGTGTCTCATACTGATAGGTATTTTATAATTAATTTTTAGTATAACTTTGTGATCATATGGATTGCGATTCTAACCTAACCTAACCTAATTAAAATACCTAACTTTTCCATTCGTAACCTAACCAAATTTAATTAAAACCTACTCTTAGTTAACCTAAGTAGTCTAGACTTACCTTTATGAAACCTAACTGAGTTTCACCTACTTTTATTTTTATTTCTATAAATGTAGGTATTTATGAAATGTATTATAATTACGTTTTAACTTAAGAACTTCTGAGTTACATTTAAGTTTATCCAAATACCTAAACTTAACGATCCTATCTAGCGTATCTTTCTTTTTCTCGAATATTTATGATATCTTATACCTATTTCTATCATACATCTCTTTGTTGTATTACCAAATTTGTACATATGATTAATAAGTCAATTTTTGATTACGTCTTAATAAAAGTTAATTTCCCATCTTATCAAACTTTTTTTTTTTACATATATTTCAATGTTTTGTATCTGAATAAACCTCGGTAATTTTGTGAAGTTGCGTTTTTGCTTAATTGCTTTATTTATTGTACCTTCTTTGAATAATTTACTTACCTATGTCTATTATTATTTTTTATGACTTGTGTATTGTTTAAGAGAATGCATACTTTCAATAAACTTGTTAAGACGTGAGAAACTGAGAACCGGTTAAAACATGTTTAAGGCTAATTCTATGTGAATAAAAATGTCTTTTGTGCATTTTTAAAGATAATATATATTTATTGTTTCCGTTTATTTGAATAATTCGGGTTTTAGGTAAAGAGATCCTTCGACGAACATGTCAAGGCATGATACTTTGTATTCATATTTAACAAAGCATTAACTGGTGTAAACATGTTTTAGACTAACGCACCGGTAATTCTTGTGACTTGAATTTTTTATTGTAACAACTTAGTTGCTTTATTATAGATGTTTATTGTATTGTAAAATGACAAAAAGTTTATTGTTTGCGTTCAGGTATAAGATGAACTGGTTGAAACAAGATTTATGGTACGTTCCCCTGCTCTCTACCATATTACGAGTATAAAAGCCAAAGAGAGTCGAGGCTGAATAAGTATTCCTGTAGAGGCAGCCTTCTGTACCAGAGCTCCTTGTATCTAGTGTGGTATATAGAGAAGTGGAGTGTGCGTTTAAAAGTGAAGTGTTTATAGACAGATCCAACAATGGACGTGAGTATGTTTTTCTTTTTAAATTACTGTAACCCATATTGCCTTTTTATAATATTGTTTCGTCTAGTGTTCTTTGTATTTAATTAATAGAATTGTTAATAGTGTTTAAAATATTGTCTTTCATTGTTTCAGTTCTCTGAAAATACTTTCAAGAACTATTACTACCCGGAAAATCAGGGTGATTCAACCGATGAGGAAGGTACAGCTGGTTTCAAAGT
Source organism: Leguminivora glycinivorella (assembly GCF_023078275.1). Classification (NCBI taxonomy): domain Eukaryota; kingdom Metazoa; phylum Arthropoda; class Insecta; order Lepidoptera; family Tortricidae; genus Leguminivora; species Leguminivora glycinivorella. Next base: position 15,896,906 of record NC_062977.1, read on the forward strand.
TAAGCAAGCCCTCGCAAAGAAACGTCCTGGAAATAATATTGACAGCTTCTTTGAACGACCTAAAAAGCAGTGTAAAACCTTGAAACGGTCTTCGAATGTAAGCAAAAGTTCGCCAGAAGGCGTGGCTAATTTATCATCTGGACAAGATGATGGGGCGTATTCATCTCACTTAATTAAAATAGAGATATATGATATGCAAACAATCAAAAACATCCCACCCACGGAACACTGGAAGCACGCGGACGTCAGACTGAAGTATTTTGCGTTGGAAGACGACTTGGAATTACAAAATACGCGAAATATTGTATATAATATTACAAAACAATTAGCTTCTAAGGACACATGTGTAAAATATTTTATAGATAATAAGAAACAGTGATAAATATAATTTTTAACGATAGCAGTAGGATAGTGTTAAAGTGTTTCACATTTCTTATCTTTCCTTTTTATGATTTAAGTAAATTTCCTTGTAAGATATTCTTTTGCATTGTTTCACATTCCAAACAAAATAAATAAGAAATAAAATGGTGTCAAATGTCTGTAGTTTTATAAAGGTAACTATGTGAGAATTAAAAATAAAAATCATTATTACCAGTACACGTATTTTTATTTATTTCACAAAAAAGGTCTTAAACATATTTCGTAATACTAGATCATTACATAAAGAATTATCAGAAAACAAGTTAAGCATATGTTTCATAGATTTTCCATGAAACTTAAAATACAAATAAACTAAACAATATTCACCACAAACAGAAGTGAAATGGTTTTGAAGTGATTTATTATTGTAAAACCACCGTCTCGTATTTCTATCTAGAAATGACTTATGATAACCGGAAGGTTTCCTGCCAAAGGAGTCAAAATATTCACCTACACCATTTACATCAATGTGTATAGCAACCCAATGGGAACCCGGTTTTGAATCAGGGTCCAAATTACTGACAATAAAGGTAGGTAGATTAACCCGAATAGGTATTTTGTTGGCAGCAAAAACATTTGAATTAAACAATGGGTTTAGTTTCCTCATACAAAATTGAATTTCTTTAGTATCCATAGTTAAGTAACATATACAAATTATTGATGATCATGCAAACAATGATGAATTCCAAATAAAATAAATTAAAGAGAACGGGGTATTTATATGTTTCTTAACTATTGTAATCTACAGATACATCACGATTTTTATTTATTTCAATTATATTATCAAATTCTGCATACACAATACAGTTAATGGTACTAGTTAGAGCGGAATCAAAACGTACTTCTATCCGAACGCTACCATGTCTAACAAGATTCCAGTGTGAAGTTGAATTAGCAGATAAATCAGGAGTTAAATCAAAACACAATAAACAATAACCTTGACCAAAATCTGTTCTGCTTATTCCATTACCCTCGTTATGGAAATGAATACCAGTTCCAGAAAATAGAGTGTGATATGCTGCTGCTATTGTACCAGAACTAAATGAAGGTTGTAATGTTTTAGAAGGAACTTCATGACCATCTACGAACAAACTAAATGAATTCATATTATAATGTTGAAAATTAAACGGATTTAATGCTAAATTACCATTAAAACCTGAATTTGATACAAATCCAATAATACATCTTTTAGGAATTTGTCCGAGAAATATATTATCTAATGTTTTACCCTGAACCCCCGTCGGTATTGTGAGAACCTTAACTTCTGCCCTCGTAATGGGGTACTTCGCAGTTGTTGTGGCTAATACTTTTTGATGGGCTAACAAAACACTAGGATTGATTCTCGTTCTCCTTACAATGAGGCTGGCATCCATTATTTGTACTTTGAATTTTTTATCTTGGTGGCAAATAAGATTGAATGATTCTTTTGAGCGAACTAACTTAATACGTAGTTCTACACCATTTATTAAGAATTTCTCTTGATTAAATATATCACCATGTAAATGACCAATCATTTCTACTTCCTTACTCTCCTTGATAAATTCCAGCCTTTTGTTAAACCCTTTGTTGTTAACGTCAACAGTATCCATATAGCCCGGCGTATCTTCATACCACAATCCACAAGTAAGATGAGTTGTTTTGGCTGCTGGTCCGTAGTTGAGAAGATTTTCCATATAAGCACGGTAGGCATATGTATTGTTTGGTGGTGATATGAGTTTTTGATTTAAATATACATCAAGTTGATTAAAAGAGAATGTAACCAGTTATTGGTGGGTCCAACTGCAGCATCTGCTTTTAATTTAGTACCATCTTGGTTCAACACTTTAGCAGTAATGTGTATCATTGTGTGTGATAGATCTATGTAGTCATCACCTGATCCAGGTACTTGAAATTCGATTGGACCGTCATCGCTTAAAGATGAAATTGGTTTATAATGAATCCACTGTCCGCTTTCAATGCTTGTTTGAGTTGATGGAAGGGCAAATATATCTAATTCAGATTTCGCACACTCACATGAATGATTATGTAAAAATGACATTATTTAGTTTGAAAATATATCGTTATTTATATCTTTTTTATTTTTTTACTTCCTCTTCGTCGCGATGCTTTTAGAGCAATGAGCGGTTCCCTTCTTTTATTGGACATTTTATACCCAGATCCTGACATAAGGGAATCAATTTTTTCATCGGCCTTTCTTTTCAGGTTTGCACTTGCTTCCTTGAATCGTGATCGTATGGAACTGTCTATAGGGCGAGCATTTACCATATCAGATAAGAGTCCAACTCCTGCTCCTAAAGTTTCTTTTCCAATGGTTCTTAAACCACTAGATAATAAAGGGAGTACGGATCTAAATAGGCCTCCCAAAAAACTGCCTATACCATGTCCTCTTTGATATGGAACTCCCTTATAGACAATTCCTACACCAGAGCCGGCTTGGTGTGAATAATAATGTTCGTAAGGACAAGAGGTTGATGATCTGTTATACATCATTTTACACGTTGAAAGTGTAGTTTCACGCAAGAAGACCCAAATTGAAATGGTACTCTAACACCGGTTGTTGTTCTTATATCTATTTCAATTGTATCAAACTCTCTTCGTAAAACTGGTACATAGTGAGCAGGTGAGAAAATATGTGTTTTATAAGCTCCATAAATGAACTTAGTTGGATCTAAAGGTATTATTCTAAGTAACGATGTTATAACATCTCCAACTACTTGTGGATGAATGATATCTGTATAAACAAATATTTGAGATGGTAAACCTAAATATAAATTTGCTGGGTTTTTTCCCAATGTGATTTGTTTCAAATTTGTTCTTGGTTTAAAACCCATTTGAAGACTTAGTATTGGGGTTGTTATGATAGAAGTGATATCTTTATTTGATGTTGTTACTCCTATCATTTTTGTTAGTTCATCATAACGAAATTTTACATTATTTTTTAACTGAGGGTTTTCATTAAACGCTTGAAGAAAGTGATCTATATTATCGTAAGTAGTGGCTGGTATATGAGTTTTTATATCCACAATTTTTGAAGTCTTGTCAGCAGGCGAAAACACTTTTTCTTTATATAAATTATGTTTTCATGCTCTTGTACATTATACATAGAACAAGGGTATTGAAATTCCACCAAACCAACTACCCATTCTCCATCCAATTTAATGGTCTTTGGTAATTTTGTTAAAAAATGTGCAGTCGTATTATCTGTGTAATAATCGGATGAACTATTACTTAACAAAGTTAAATAAAAGCTATTATCACTCATATTTTCTTTAAGCTTGATTCAGGTATCCAAGAATTAAATTTATTAGGATAACCTTGCCACTTCACTAGTATTTCCTTTCTGCCAGCAACTCGACGTGAACGTAATATTTTATCAATTTTATACTCGTTGGAGGGGAGGTAAGTTACTTTTTGTAATTCTTTTGAATAGAACGTCCCAATTATGCGTTCGCCTTCCAAATCCCTTAGTGTATAAACAATCCGAGGAGATCTTTTAATAATTGAATTAATTATAAATATTTCATCACTCCAATTACTTTCGTAACCTTTTTGAAATATATGTTTGTATTTAGTGATTCTAACATGATCTCCTACGTTTAGTTTTGCAGTTTCTAGTGAGATTTGTCTATCTGTATTGCGATCATATAAATTACACCAAACAGTCATAATATTATTAGAGTTAACATCAACTGGACACATTTTTATGCTTGAATGATAGCTGTGGTTGTAAGAATAAAGAAGATCTTGTAGAACATTTATGTAATTATATGTATTCTTATGAGTGAAGTAACGCCACATTTTCGTTTTAAGAGTTCTCTGGAACCTTTCTACTATACTTGCTTTAATATCAGGGTTATTAGTGGTATAATAATTAATATTTTTACTTTTGAAATAATCTCTTACCACCTTTGAAACGAATTCCGTACCTTTATCAGATTGGATATGACGAGGAACTGAGTTGGCTTCAGTAAATATGCTTTCAAAACAATGTTTAACTGTTGCTGAATCCTTCTTCTTCATGGCTCTTGCAAAAGCATATTTACTGAATACATCGATAACACAAAGAATATATTTGTAACCATCATTAAATTGACTATATGTACTCATGTCACTCAAATCAGCTTGCCAAAGTTCATTAAAGTTAGATAGAATGTATCTATTTCTAGTAAACCGCCTGTGAACAGGTTTATGTAGTGTATACGTGTCTTGAGATTGTAACCATTTTTTTACATCTTCTTTATTCATTTGACCTTTCATTTCCTTTGTTAAATTATTTAAACTGCTATAACCAGCGGGATGAGAGATATCATAGTAGATTCTGTTAATATCTAATAAGGAGTCCATCTTTCCCAATTTATAGTTTTTGCAGATGATTTTTGTACTCGTGTAGTAAGAGGAGTAGATGTGTTGTTTTCTTTATCTAACGAGGCTCGTGTTCTTATAGAAGTAGAGGGGGTAAAGGGCTCAATCAAAGGAGTGTCATTAATAAATGCTAAATTTGTAGGATTACCAATGCATGACTTAGGAACTTTGATATCTTTTAAAAGTAAAGCAAACACTTCCCACCCAATTGGTTTAGGACGTTTAAGACATCTAACCGTGTCGCTCACCAAATCGGTAATATTGCTATTTTGAATAGTCTGGTTGTTTATAACAACTTCACCAGTCTGCTTCCACCAAATTTTAGGTTTACTTAAAACAATGTAATCTAATAGCGTTCTAGCTTTTTTTTCATAAGATTTAGGTAATATCTCTATTATTTTTGATGGACTGATCGGCATTGATTCTTGATTTATTTCACCAGGTGTCGTGTTAAACAAAGATGGTGCAGCTATCTCAGTTACATCACCTTTCGCTGATTCCTTATATTCTGTCTCCTCCTTTTTGGGTATCTTTGAATTTATGATATCATTACTTTCTTTGTTGAATTGATCGAACCCCTCCATTACTATAGGTATCTTAAACGGTTTTCGATCTGTTTCAATAAAATGTAGAAACCGCTGCAATGCTTGAGAATAAAGCATCCATTTTTCACGATCGTTCATTTTACTTTTGAGAATTTTTTGCATTTCTTCATCTAGCCGAGATGAGGAATTTTCAGGAGGGTTCTCATTGCGTTTCAACTTTTCAATAAAGTCCGATTCAACTAATAACATTTTTTTCGTGTTTTCCATTTTGTTTATTTATGATAAAGAGTTAACTAAGGCACTTAGAACTGCTCCTAAAATAATAGGTAAAAAGGCACCTCCTTTTTTGAATTATAACCGTTTTTCTTAATTTATGTTTACCTTTTGAAACTAATTTCCTTAATATGTCTTTGTACTTTTTTAACTTTGTTTTTTCCTTTTTTCTAAAGGAATTTTCCCATTCAGAACATTATAAATGCACTCGCATATAATGTTGATCTCTTCATCATCACAAGATTTAAGTAATGCAGTACGATATTTGGGTTTAAGCAAGTGCAATGCTTCTAATAAATGTTTATATGTGTTTACTCTTGCATGCATCATGTAGAACTGACTAAAATTTGTTGATTTTTATCATATTTAAATCCTTTTTTGGGTACATACACTGTGCAATGTCCATCAAATGGAAATATTTTTGTTTTAAAACGACATATGTCATTTGTATTTTGTTTCAGATCAATCATAAGGTAACCATGAGCATCCTTTGTAGCATCTTTGTAGGCTTCATCCACGAATTTTGAGTTTTCAGGACAAACTTGTCGTGACAGGTATCGTATTTGAGTTTTATCTCTAGGGTTCTTAAAAAATACAATGTAGCTTGTGTTCAGTGAAATATCACGTTGACCTCTTCCTTGATGAAATATGTTTTGTGTTATATAAAAAACACTTAAATTTCTATGATGACTTCCTTTAGTAAAAATATCAACAACTCGTCCATCTGATTCTCTCATTAAATCATCTATTATTAGAAGTTTAGGTTTTTTCCCATCGAAAATTGAAAAATCTGGTATTCCTTGACTATAATTTACATTTTCTAGATTATAAAGAGGTTGCATTTCATCATAACACCAAATAATTTCATCAAATTCTATGTTACATATCTCTTTAGTATTATTCAAAAAATTTGTAACAAATTGAGTTTTGCCACACCCACTGGGACCTGCGACAATGGTAGTGAAAGGATGATAAAAATGAATCATCTTTGAATGCTGTAATATGTTTAACAGTGTTGATATGAATGCGGATAGACATTAAATGGTGCTATTCAATAAACATATTACTATTTAAACTAAAGTAGAGTAAAAAAAAAAAAAACCTGTTAAAAAATATGTATATTTATTTTGATATTAACACTTTTCTTTATAATCTATTGTTACATTTTATATACCCAACCACCAATTTAAATTTAAACATAAAAAACAATAAATCTATGTTTACAATATTCTTATGCCAAAACACGAATAAATGTTAAATTAGACAATTAATTAAAATATAATTTACAATTAAATTTAAGTTAACTATTCAAATTTACATAAAAAATATATATTACAAACAATAATTCGAATTTGAATGTTCTGTCATTTACATGACAAAATTTAAATTATTTTTTTATTTTACAATGTCCCCACGCAAGGGTGTCACAAGTGTTTTCTAATAAGTAACGTTTTGTATCATCATGAGATAATGATATTTTATTAATTTTTTGAGTGAATATTACATGTTTTATAGATTTAAATCTTAGCATTTGAGCACGTTGCACATTTTTATTAAATAAACATGTTTTGAAATTATTTAGAGTAAATTTCTTTGTAACACATACATTGACTCCTTTAGCTTTTGATAAAACACCATATTTACCTTTTTTGTCATCATTCTCATCATACTTTTCAACATCTAAGGCATACATTTTAGATTTTAGACCAACGAACTCTTTTAAAATTCTACCATTATTTTCATCTTTGAAAAATCCTAATCGCTTTTTATTTATAAGTGGGAAATTATATTTATTGATAGGAGGATAGTCAGATGTATCAAAATAGAAATTAAGATCTTGTTTTATATCTGCATAAAAATTTTTAGTGAAAATTTGATAAATTAAACTATCTGTATCTGTATAAAGAAGTTTGAGTTTGTTAGGATATTTGATTTTCATGTAGTTGTAGTGAAAGTCATACATTAAAGTTTTTGATATATCTAATACACAAAACCCCAAATAAATCGGTTTATTATAAAAGACTTTAGTTTTTTCAATTGAACAGCTACTAAATTCTCTGAGAATATGGATAGACTGTGGAACTCAGGTCTAGCTATCAAAGACTGAACCCCTTGCGATTTCCCTCGATTTTCCCAGTGATTTAATAATTTGACGTTTACACGTTTTGCAACATTTTCCATAGTCTTACCGAACACTGAATTGTTCATTAGTTTAAAAAAATCTTTTTCAAAATCAGATGATGCCAGCGATCTCATGTGGGTATTTAAATCTATGTAACTTTTTAACCACATAGACTGCTGAAATTTAAGAATGCGATGTATTTTACTTAATACCAAACCATTCTTCAAACACTGTTTTAGATTTCGATAATGAATTACATAATTAGTTTTTCTATTTAAATTAGGAATCAGTTTTTTTCTTTACAATTACCCAAACAAACGTTTTCAGGACAGAATGGTAAATCTGAATGTGAGTCATGAATTTCGTTAGGGTATTCGAGGTCAACTTCTAATATGAAACCATGATCAGCGTCATCGGCTATATTGAAGTCTGTATCTACATGAACCCATTCAAATTTACCTGTAGGGAGACATTGAGACATAGCCCATCCGTAAAGGTTGTTTGCATCAAAATACATAAGATAGGACGATGGTATGTTTGAATCAAAATCATCCATAAATTTATTATTAGCTTTCGCATATCTGTTACTACATTGCGATATGCCACCTCGAATATTTTTTGCAATGAATGATATTTTATCTATATCAGTTAGGAGTTCTAATTTTATTTTTGTAGTAAATAACATTGCATCCCAACTTAATCCTGGAGCAGTATAATAATGAGCGGGATCTAAACCATAGGTCTTAAGACAAAGGTTTCTAAAATTTTCAAATACGTCAGCCAGTAACAAAACATCTGTTTTTAGGTATAAATCGGAATAATCGCCCATATTTTTGCAACGAAAGTGGGACCAAACATCTTTTGCATGATTATAATCATCTTCTGAGATGTGACTATCAGTCAAAGAACTAAAAAAATTGTCTTTAGAGGGAAGATCAGTTAACTTTAAAGAATCGTATGATGTCATGTATTCATACGGATACACACCCTTTCGTAATAAGCGTTTAAAATCGTCCTCACAAGTGAAATTCAATTTTAATTCATGAAATTGTTTAGGAAACAAGTTTTTTGCTAGTTTATCAAGACTGCTGGGCATAAATTTAAGTGAATCTACAAACCTCAATTTGATTGTGCGATTATTTATTTGTAACTTCTTAGAAAATGAAATGTATTTTTCTTTGTTCTGTGGAATCAATTCAATGTCCCCTTCCACCAAACCAAGTCCATGTACTATGAAATGACTATCATAGTTACTCAAATTATGAAAAAATACAGGTATAAATTGAGGTGCTTTGTATTTTTCAGAACAAAATGTATGTGCTACGCCTTCGTAAAGACCAGTATGGAAATTGTAGGAAATGATAGAATCACTATTTAAATTTCTATCACAAATGTAACATGTCCTACTCTGAGCAATATGTTTATTATTTTCAGTGGATAAAGGCAATGGAGTTTTTCCGAAAGTATTCCTCTTACAAATGCTTTTTAAATCTTTTTCTATGTACTTCATAAATACCTGGGTGCAATCTTTACCTTTGTATGTTCTATACACAGACAATTTATCATTATAAGAACACTTAATATAATATCCAAAACTATATACCTCATGTTTTTGAATATTTGTAGTAGAAGATGTTGTAGGGTTATTTGACTGTGTTGCTATTGGGTTTAAAAAGGCTTCAAAATCAGCATAAACAACAAAAGGCACCCTTAATTTACGTTCGTAATTATCGAAGGTAACTTCATTGGTGGGAACGTTTTCATTGAACCAGTTTTTCTTTTTATCTTGTTCTGAAGGTAAATGTGTGCAAACATGGAAACAATCGTTTCTTTGATGTTTCATTAAATTTTCATGAGTTGTGAAGTTGGATAAGCATCCATCGCAAATATGAACAGCATGCTGTGTATTTGATAATTGCTTAGATACTAATCTAGATAAGTTTTTGATAAAGCAATAATGTCCGTTACTATTTTTGGATATATACAATAAGTTCAAATGGATATCTTTTCTACACTTTGTTAAATGCAATGGCCCTACTATATCATGTTTTTTATTTTGAGAATTGTATTCAATTCCAAAAACGTTTATGCTCATATTATTATAATTTTCAAATTTTGGAATATCCCCCAATTTTATTGGAAAAGTTAAATCTCTAAAATTCAATTTATTTTTATGAACAATATACGATTTAGTACAGTTTGAACGATGGTTTGTTGGGGGTATAATCCTGACAATACTGCCCATCTAAAACATTCTTGATCACTATTTTTTACATTAATAACTGCTTTTTTATTTTGAATATCTCGTGGTAACTCAATATAAGAAGAACCGCGCAACGGATTAAATTTGTTAACATTAACATCTAGATAGTTAAATTTTACTAAACCCCACCCACTGTCTTTTCTTTCAAAGTTAGATAATTTTGTTAATATATCCTTAACCACGGACTCGAAAATTTCATCCTTGTCGCTACTAGTATCAATAATATTGTTACATAGTTGGAAATCAAAAGTATTATTGATTTGTTTGCTCTCTTGTGTAAAATCGGCATTTAGAATAAAGTTAACTTTCAATGCAAAATGATTACCAAGGGAACGATCCAATAATGCAAAGATTTTATCTCTATTCTTTTGTAAAATAGTTTCAGGTGTAAAAGGTTGGTAAACTTTTTCATTAAGTAGTATTCTATAAGTGGCCACCCTATTCTTAAACGCATTCTCAATTAATTGAACATCAATCCATTCTAAGTCAGATCTTATAACATTATTTTTATGAAGATTACTGTTTAAATGATTTTTAAAATATCTTTTAGACACTAACTTTTTACATACAGAACATTCAATTTCAGCATTATTATTTGTACTTACAATGACAGAAGGGGTTGGTTTAGATGACGTTGATGATGTAGGCTCAACAGCTAGGCGACTTTTCTTAACAGATACTTCTTCTTCTTCTGTCTCTAAAACTGTAGCCGACCTTTTCAATCCACCTCCTATTTGAGAAGATCTAAAACAACGAAAACATATACATTTATAAATACTCTGATGCGAGATATAATTAAAAATATTTAAATGTTACTTCATTTATACTAACTCAAATCTTTTCGACACTGCTGACAATAGGCTTGCATCATTAAAACACCGTCAATTACATCTTCAGATACAGTTTTCTTCTTGGAATCGTTGATATAATGACCACTACATGGTGTAAAGTATGGTTTAATATCAAAATCTTCCACTAATGTAGAAGGTAACTTATTTTCTGTGTACCAGAGCCTTATACTGTTATGGAAACATTTTAAAATAAATTCTTTACTTAATTGTGCAATCTTGTCACGAGGTAAAGTGGGACCAATATGATAGTAAGTAAAAACCATTTTGGAAATGAACGTCACAAATAAGTATTACAATTATTGAAGCACGGTGGTAAAACACTGAATGATAACAATCTCAGATACCCCGTTTATATATGTGGGCTCTCCCACCTTACCATCAACGTAACAATAAGATCAAGTATCGCCTCGTTAAAAAACTATCCTATTGTTCAGCAGGTAATGGAATAATCGCTACAAGTAGAAACAAGATCCGGTCATAACAAGTTAAAACTCAACATGAAGCAGGTATTCGTTAAATGGTTTGAACATGCAGGAACATGAATATTTTAAGTGAAAATAACTTACGTCTCTCCGTGACATTGGCTCACAAGTCGGGCGGCTTCATATAACTCTTCATCTAGTTCGATTACTTCACAGAGTCTTATAAGTTCCGCATCATAAACATCACAGTTCAGAGAATCCATTGTCAAACGAGGCCGCCTCCCCACATTGAGTTTCTGCGTTAAGTAATTCAATAAAGAGTATACATTTTATAAAACAAAGAGGGTTATTACATATTAACAAATGTAGTGGACCGACTTAACACTTTTCGTCATTTTTAATGTGAAACAATGCAAAAGAATATCTTACAAGGAAATTTACTTAAATCATAAAAAGGAAAGATAAGAAATGTGAAACACTTTAACACTATCCTACTGCTATCGTTAAAAATTATATTTATCACTGTTTCTTATTATCTATAAAATATTTTACACATGTGTCCTTAGAAGCTAATTGTTTTGTAATATTATATACAATATTTCGCGTATTTTGTAATTCCAAGTCGTCTTCCAACGCAAAATACTTCAGTCTGACGTCCGCGTGCTTCCAGTGTTCCGTGGGTGGGATGTTTTTGATTGTTTGCATATCATATATCTCTATTTTAATTAAGTGAGATGAATACGCCCCATCATCTTGTCCAGATGATAAATTAGCCACGCCTTCTGGCGAACTTTTGCTTACATTCGAAGACCGTTTCAAGGTTTTACACTGCTTTTTAGGTCGTTCAAAGAAGCTGTCAATATTATTTCCAGGACGTTTCTTTGCGAGGGCTTGCTTAACTTTGAAACCAGCTGTACCTTCCTCATCGGTTGAATCACCCTGATTTTCCGGGTAGTAATAGTTCTTGAAAGTATTTTCAGAGAACTGAAACAATGAAAGACAATATTTTAAACACTATTAACAATTCTATTAATTAAATACAAAGAACACTAGACGAAACAATATTATAAAAAGGCAATATGGGTTACAGTAATTTAAAAAGAAAAACATACTCACGTCCATTGTTGGATCTGTCTATAAACACTTCACTTTTAAACGCACACTCCACTTCTCTATATACCACACTAGATACAAGGAGCTCTGGTACAGAAGGCTGCCTCTACAGGAATACTTATTCAGCCTCGACTCTCTTTGGCTTTTATACTCGTAATATGGTAGAGAGCAGGGGAACGTACCATAAATCTTGTTTCAACCAGTTCATCTTATACCTGAACGCAAACAATAAACTTTTTGTCATTTTACAATACAATAAACATCTATAATAAAGCAACTAAGTTGTTACAATAAAAAATTCAAGTCACAAGAATTACCGGTGCGTTAGTCTAAAACATGTTTACACCAGTTAATGCTTTGTTAAATATGAATACAAAGTATCATGCCTTGACATGTTCGTCGAAGGATCTCTTTACCTAAAACCCGAATTATTCAAATAAACGGAAACAATAAATATATATTATCTTTAAAAATGCACAAAAGACATTTTTATTCACATAGAATTAGCCTTAAACATGTTTTAACCGGTTCTCAGTTTCTCACGTCTTAACAAGTTTATTGAAAGTATGCATTCTCTTAAACAATACACAAGTCATAAAAAATAATAATAGACATAGGTAAGTAAATTATTCAAAGAAGGTACAATAAATAAAGCAATTAAGCAAAAACGCAACTTCACAAAATTACCGAGGTTTATTCAGATACAAAACATTGAAATATATGTAAAAAAAAAAAGTTTGATAAGATGGGAAATTAACTTTTATTAAGACGTAATCAAAAATTGACTTATTAATCATATGTACAAATTTGGTAATACAACAAAGAGATGTATGATAGAAATAGGTATAAGATATCATAAATATTCGAGAAAAAGAAAGATACGCTAGATAGGATCGTTAAGTTTAGGTATTTGGATAAACTTAAATGTAACTCAGAAGTTCTTAAGTTAAAACGTAATTATAATACATTTCATAAATACCTACATTTATAGAAATAAAAATAAAAGTAGGTGAAACTCAGTTAGGTTTCATAAAGGTAAGTCTAGACTACTTAGGTTAACTAAGAGTAGGTTTTAATTAAATTTGGTTAGGTTACGAATGGAAAAGTTAGGTATTTTAATTAGGTTAGGTTAGGTTAGAATCGCAATCCATATGATCACAAAGTTATACTAAAAATTAATTATAAAATACCTATCAGTATGAGACACAAGGAAAAGGTGTGCATGACACTGCCAGGTAGCTGGGTAGGGTAACAATGGTCTAGCGCCGAGTCCAGATCGAACAATAGAAAGGGTCGGTAATCCTTTTGTGACCGTCGTGCACAAGGTGTATTGTGTAAAGAACGTATTCTGTAAATACTAGAAGGAGGCTTCTGAGAGCGTCGAGACCCAGCGCAATGAATCTAAATGGGGGCTTTTTTTTTTTTTTTTTTTTTTTTTTTTTTTTTTTTTTTTTTTTTAGGTTTAGCAAGACCATGGATGGACGGTGGTGGGGTCCTGGGAGCAGGCCCCAGACCGGGGCTGGTAACGGGGGTATCCTACTACTGGAGTTCCTCAAAAACATTCAATAAAATTATTTTGTCGGCAAAAGTACCTTGTCTGGAGGTAGAGACTTTTGGAGACGTATGGGATTTGAAAGAATGTAATCTTGCACTAATGTCATAAATGTTAGGTAGTGAGCAAAACACTAAAAACACAAATACGTGATGTGACATCTGACGCAACATTCGGTGATGATGAAATGTGAACGTACGGAATTCAAGTGTATCTTATTATTGTCTCAATAATATCTAATCAACAAACACAAACTTATTTAAACAGGTTCTTCTAAATTGTCACTCTCACTATCCGCGATAGCAAAGATAACACTACGAATGTGTTTCATTACGATAACTAAATCACGCAATATTAAGGTCGTTGCCCCCGGCTATCACTTTGGACGATAACATTTACACGGAAAAAATCCGTCCTCAATATGGCTACAGATAAATTATTAGCCAGTTTCAGAAGACCTACCACCCTCCCCTACTAGCAAACATTTAATGGTGAAATTAGGACAAATGATACAATGTCAGAGGTCTTGTAAGAGTGGACAAATGCGTTAACGATAGTGTAAATATGCCGTAAATGTCCTTGGGTGTGGACTCCAAACAGAGGTCGTCTCGAGAGGTTGCTCCTGTAAATATTGGAACTACTTGAATTTCCTGTCGTGTCCAATGTAAAAAAAGTGTTGAAAAAATATTGCACTATGAATTGTAGGTAATGTTGATAATGTACTAATGGATAATTTTTAATGCAAATAGCGAGTAATTAAGTTGTTATTCTGAAATGGCATAGAATTACCACTTTAAAAACAAGTAAGTTGTTATTTTGAAACTGCAATGAGGATTTGAATAATTACAGTTCAAGTGCATAACGTATTTTCAAGACACTCGTATTCTAGCTCATTTCTACCTTATAAGTAATTCAGTAAAATTTGTATTAGCATTAGGTACACTTGAAACTGAAAAAGATTTAGAAAGTGAACTAGAAATGACTTTCTTGTGAGTTAAAAAGGGTTAGCAATATGTTGAGTCGGAACCATTTCGTGGCAACTAATATGTTTTAATTTCTTTTTCCCGTCACTAGCTCAGAAACACGTGTTTTATCCACTAGTGGATAAAGTAATTTGACCTTGAATATAGTCAAAATTTCTACTTTAAAATGGATAAAAGTCGGTGAATCCAGTGATGAAGATGATTGACTACCCTGTGGACCTACTGGAAACAGTCATAAACGCGGTTTTTGCGTTGCACTTTCCTCGGTACAGTGAGGGGAAAAGTTTTTTGTTACACACGGGTGCAAATATATTTTACTTGTGTGTTGAAAAGGTGCACCTAACGTCATCGGCGAGACTAAGGCCCATCGTCTCCGTTGGCTCGGCCACGTTTTAAGAATGGTTTGAAGAATAGGTCTCTCAGTAGGACGGAGGCCAAGTGGACGGCCTAGATATCGTTGGGGTGATGCCGTTGAAGCGGATCTGCACGATCTCCAAGCATACAACTGGAGGGACGTCGCTAAGGATCGGGATGATTGGCGTACACTCGTGTCGGAGGCCAAGACTCATTTTGGGTCGCTGCGTCAATAAGTAGTAGTAGTGTGTTGAAAAACTTATGTATAGTTATCACAAATAAATAATTGATTGATTAAAAAAAAAAAAAACTTATTACGTCAGTGTACGAGTGCAAGGCTAAAATGGTCATCTTTACAAAACATCACGTCGTAATAATCAACCTAACCTACTTTACGTCAGTGCTATTCTGTTTAATATAACCCTAGAGATCTTTGCTAGCGCACACAATAGCATGACCTTGTCTATTGTATCGGCTACTTAAACTATGCCCCATGGGGTGTCATTAATAGAGGCTAGGAAATGGACTATCGCAGTTTCTTTGTTACGATATAGGACGTACAATAACTGGTTATTTCAGCTCCTGTTATAATACTGCCTCTTTACGGTATCGAGGGGTTAGGAGTACGTGCTAAACTGGGCCACTTTCGAAAATTCGAATCTACATTCATATAACTTGACTGTGATAATGATATATAAACGCTGTTGCTATTACGTCATCGCCCAAATCAATTGTTTAGTTGTAAACTTTTATTGTTTTTTTTTTTTCATGTTCTTATTTACTGTTTTTTTTTTAATTTAAGTTTCATGACGCATTGGATTTATCTGTAATGTCATTGAAATATGTTTTCAAATAAATAAATAAATGAGTCTATGCAATTTTTTATCTACTAATACCAACAAGTTGTAACAGTATGTTAAATCGTTTCAACTACATTGTATCCTCGATGAAATTGATAATAAATTAAATATCTTTGTTTTATATTGACAAATTTATGAGCGAATGTAATAAGTACCTCCTATAACCGAGCAAAGTGCTTTGCAAAATCGCTACTGTTTGAAATATGTCCTAATTTACTACCTTGACAGGTTGTTTCTTACAATGTAGCTTTCATGATTATAAATTAACTATATTTTAAGACACGGTAAGTATATGAAAACGTAAAGGTTGCAAAAATTTTAGTTTTTCACATGTGCGCATAATTAGGTAAATATTATTAGAACCCTATTTGTATATGCCTTAATAGTTCGAATAAGACAGAAAAACTGATATAGGCTCGTTGCGTTGACTCATCGAGTGCACGCATCATGATTTTTACGTGTCACTATATTGAAACGCAGAAATCCCTAAGACATTGATCTGGTAGATTTTTTGATCCGCCGAGATCCTCCTGGCTTCGAAATTTGCCAGTTCAGATTTGCAAGTTCTGTCTAGGTGACAAAGGGTAAACAGTAGATTGGGGCCTATAAACTATAAGACGCCGGTCGGACGGAGCTGAATACATACTTTTGTATCCAGCTCATTTCGAAGTCTGATAAATAAGACAGTAAAGACTTCGTCGGCCATTTCGCCGGCGCCAAGATCCAGACACGAGCACGCTCGATGAAAAATTTTAAGTGTAACGCCGTGGCTTGCGTGGGCGACGGTCGCGCGATGGTCGCGCGACGGCGATGCGACGCATACGAAATCAAACCTTATCGATATGGAGGTATGAGACGCGACGGCGACGGTCGCCCACGCAAGACACGGTGTAAGGGCTGAGCTGAGTGCACGCTCATATTGGGTGTGCAGCGGGGAGGGCATGTTAAACAATTGAAGCTCATACAAGTGCCCTGAGCTGAGTATGCTGCATACATTGTATACACGCTCGCCCTTTATAGTATAATAGTAGTGAGACTACTTAAAAAAATACAAATTAAAATATTTTCTATGAGAAAATAATTTAATTTGATCTAGAATCGGATAGGATAATGTGAAAACGTAGTTACACTAAGGACCACTTGCACCAACGAAAATGGAGGGTTAACCCGAGGCTTAACCCACCATTTTATATGGAATTTGACAGTTGATAACCCACTATCCTTGAGTTAAGCGGCCCTAAGCGGTTAAAAGGTAAAATATATAACTCACCTATTTTCCCATTAGGGCTGTACGGCCCGTAGCTGCCCGTTGACAGCGGCGACGAATACCCGTTGTTCGGCTGCGGCGCCGGCGACGGCGAATTCGCTCCCGCGCCGCCCGCCATCCAGTCGCGCACGTGGCCGTTCGCGCCGTTGTGGCTGACGCCCGGCTCGGCCTTCACCGCGCCGGCCAGCCCGCGGTATGCCACCTCGTGCTTGAGGTCCATGCCGCTGCTACCGCATGTTGCGCTCGCGCCGGCCCCGCCGCCCGCACTCCACACTTCTGGAACCAAAGGAGACTTATTGAGACTTTGACTTCAAGAACGTCGCAGCTTCGACCCTCAATCAACTCGATAGGCGTTATGCTGAAACGGTGCGTCATAAATTGACAGAAGATTGATTGCGAGTTAACCTTGGATTTTGTTTTTTGTCGCCCTGGTGAATCAACAACAACAATAACAACAATAGGGAACTTGACTGTAGTTAAAATAAAATATTTTATACCATGCACGAAATAAAGCATCAGATAAATATAAGAAAAACATGGACAAAAGTTATTTTTAAATCCAATTTCTATTTAATAAGTCAGGTAGAAATATATAAAGTAACTGAGTTGACCGTGACGTCACTCAATTCGATTTCATAATTATGAATTCCATATTAGCAAGTCGTTCAAATTCGTTTTGACAGTTCTTAAAAAGAAGCTGATTTGACTAGGAGGCAAGTAGCCTATAGTATTAAGACAAATATGAAAAGGGCTGTTAGATTAGAGTAGCAGCATCATTGCGAAAATTATTGCTGACTTTTTAAAGAAAGGATACGTACATTGAAACGTTGGTACGTTAGACATCATAAGTAGGTAGTGCATTTTTATCGAAAGTCATGATTATACCACTCATTACAACATGAATAACTAAATGAAGAGCCTTCTGATCGCCTAATAGTACAAATGTGAAAAAATATTTTCATAGTAAAATATGGAGCGCGTCTTATATGGCACACGTCATAAAAATATACCAATTGCCATCCATGAACCTATAATTCTATGGACGGATAACTCCGAAGAAAAACCTGTGATTCCATCATCCACATTGATAGCTTTGTCTATGACCTCATCCACTAATCTCCCGTTAGTCGGATCGAGGCGCCCGTGGCGAAAACATCTCCAGAAAAATAAGAAAATATGCCTACATGCGTTGTCAAATTGTGTAAAAATGACAATAATCGAAAGAAAAAATAATACGGAGCAACTTTTCATGCATAAATTAATACTTTATCGCGTTATTATGCGTATAATCACAATATTAATTAATGTTCATAATCGTAAACCAACAAACTGCAAAACAAGAGTGTGACCAGTATTTTTTTTAAATAGTGTTTGCACACGGCGCACTGAGTCATTATTATTTGTTAATAACAAGATATTTCTAAGTTTCCATTAAAATAATTAATTTTTGATAAATTAAGTGAAGAATTGATTTTCTTTTGACCCGAATTATAATTATTTTGATTTTCAATCGTGTTTGCACATCGCAAACCGTCTGCCATTGCTGGCTTGAAAAGTCGCCACCAAGCCATAAAATAAAATTAAAAAAAAAAAACGTCCGCCATTGTTGGGTCACAGCCGGTCTTCAGTGAGACTCCCTCTGTTCTATTACTACTCTGTGTTGCCATCATTCCATTTCCCAAACACTTTCATTCTTGCACAAAAGGCCTGCTCATAATCGCTGCAATTATAGGCTCCTTGCTGCCCTCATCCAATACTATCAACCTTCGATTATCAGCCTTGTGGGAGGTCTATTGTAGGTGTTGGTATGCCTATGAAGGAGATTTGAGGTAAATAAATCAATAGTCTGATGTAACTATGAATTATGTGCTCACCTGACAATTATTCTGAATTGTTTATCTTCAACTAGCTACTGACATATCACGTCATTTTGTATAGTCTATGACATAGTATATAGAAACTTTTTTTATATCTATGTATGCTTTGGTTGTTTTGGTGTGTCAGTAAAACTTTTCTGTTGAAGAAGAAGCAGAAGGCAGAAACAAAATGTAGTACAATCTTTTTCTAAATTGTGATTTAAAAAAGTAATTAAATGACATATTTCAAGTGATTTTAGTTACTTGTTGTGAAAACTGGAGATTACCTATATTTTCACGAATTGAAAATTCGTTTACTAAGTAATTTCTGTAACAAAGACCCACAAATCATGGTACGTTTAATCTTTGATCTCATCTCAAGATAAGAAGTATAAACATTAAAGAACAGTAAACGTTGCTTTGAAGAAAGAACAAAGACTAGTACCTACTGAAGGCTGACGCCAAGGAAAAAGTGCTAAAAAGGTATAAATTACTAGATTTTTCTTAGCAACAAATTTTACTCGAGATGGACAATGCTTTGTTTTCATTAAAGGTTAAAAATAATTAGACATTTCTGAATAGAAGTCTAAGTAATATTTTTGCTTTGAAGCGTTGTATAAAAGCTAAATAAATATTATTTTGTACTAAATTGGACGCCCATATAATGTTCTTTCCTCGTGACAGTCGTGACTGTAAATCGGATTCTGAATGATGAAAATTAAAACAAGTAGGTCAAGCAAAAACTACCCTGGCTCATCACGAAATTAAATGTTACTTGGGTATACCACTTAAAACCTTCACGTTATATACCTTTATTTCAGAGTTCGACATTTAGATGCAAGATTCAATCACGGTCAGGTGTTCTGGGTGCGCAATGTGCGGGGTATGTTTCATAGACAGTTTTAAACATTATTATTTAAATAATCTTAACGAATAAATTCAATCCAAAAAAAGCTTTTCTTATTTGGCAAGGCTCCGAGTTCCACTTTTCTTATCTTTAAAGTTTTGCTGTGCGATATTTCTTGAACGCCAACTAAATTGCAAGCATCTTAAATCTAGCAGCTATCTGTAATCACCTCGTGAAACAGCGTCGCCGGATTAGCCCATTTATCCGGACTAATATGGCCGGGTTACCCGGGTATACCCGGTTGAATATTACCCGGATAAGACGTTGGCAATTGGCTACATTGTTCACCCATCGTAAAAGGAGATACATGGATATTAGCTGCGACGTTATTTAAGACGTGGATGTCCCCGTTTAAAAGGGTAAGACCGGGTCTCCTCGTTTTTAGTATGTGATATTCATATGTTTTTATATCTGTTATGTGGATTGAGGAAGCGGGAGATTAAAACCGAAGAAAAGGTTGGACGGATGGTGTTAGAGATGATATGAAACGAGCGGATGTTAATGATGAGATGACCGATAGAAAGATATGAAAAAAATTACTCGTTGTGCTGACCCCAAGTAAATGGTATAAGGGTAAGCAAATGATGACACTTTTTGATTACACTTTCGTTACAAAATATGTAAAGTACTTAACAGACCTACACAGTCACCTGCATAAATATATTACACAACGACAGTAGAATAACTGACACTTGTTTGTAGAGAGATGCAAATGCATATCATTTGCGACCTACGCAGATTATATATCGTCACTACTTTGAAAAAATATCGTATCTCACGCTGCTCCTCAAAGTTAAAACGCAGTAAGTCTATATGCATTCCATATATACTTACTACAATTTTCTTTTCATTGACAGACGAAGATACAAGTTTTTTTTCCCCTCACTAGCTCGGAAACACGTGTTTTGTCCTTTAATACCAGGGGGTAAAAACGCATTTTATCCACTAGTGGGTAAAGTAATTTGACCTTGAATAAAGTCAAATTACCTGCTTTAAAATTGATAAAAGTAGGTGAATCTAGTAATAAAGATGATTTACCACCTGTGCAACTACTGGAAGCAGTAATAAATGCATTTTTTGCGATGTAGTTTCCTCGCTATAGTGAGGGGAAAAGTTTTGTGTTACACTCGGGCGCAAATGTATTTTACTTCACGTGTGTTAAAAAACTCGCAAGTTCAGGATTCTATTCTCGAACCACTCTCTTCAATTCCACACTCGGCGTTAAAATACAACTTTGCCCCCTTTTATAACAAATAACTATTAAAAGTCGTGACGATATTAATAATATTGGTGCAGGTGACTTTACTGTACATTTTTAGGGTTCCGTAGTCAACTAGGAACCCTTATAGTTTCGCCATGTCTGTCTGTCCGTCCGTCCGTCCGTCCGTCCGTCCGCGGATAATCTCAGTAACCGTTAGCACTAGAAAGCTGAAATTTGGTACCAATATGTATATCAATCACGCCAACAAAGTGCAAAAATAAAAAATTGAAAAAAATGTTTTATTAGGGTACCCCCCCTACATGTAAAGTGGGGGCTGATATTTTTTTTTATTCCAACCCCAACGTGTGATATATTGTTGGATAGGTATTTAAAAATGAATAAGGGTTTACTAAGATCGTTTTTTGATAATATTAATATTTTCGGAAATAATCGCTCCTAAAGGAAAAAAAAAGTGCGTCCCCCCCTCTAACTTTTGAACCATATGTTTAAAAAATATGAAAAAAATCACAAAAGTAGAACTTTATAAAGACTTTCTAGGAAAATTGTTTTGAACTTGATGGGTTTAGTAGTTTTTGAGAAAAATACGAAAAACTACGGAACCCTACACTGAGCGTGGCCCGACACGCTCTTGGCCGGTTTTTACAAATAAAATTCATAAATACTCTTCCTACTGCCTTATATGGTTAAAAAATAACGTCTCAGTATATTAACTTATAATGTATTTATTTGAACATTAACATCCATCGAGTCTTGACACACTGATGTATGAAAATGTCAAGCATCCTGTCATTCCGCATGGCATCTACTTAATTAGTATTGCATTCACGTCCTTTCGCGTTTGCATCGCAGCTTTGCAATTGCAGACACGGAAATTTACATAAAATAATCATTTGTCGTTTATTGTTGGGCGTAATAAAATAACTCTGTAAAATATGGCGAGATATTTGCAATATTGAGGCGAGCGTACATTGTACTAAGATCAGTGAGGTTTCATGTGGTTAAAGAGTCCTCGTGCATATGTATTAATATGGAGTATGGACCCTCTAGGCAGGGTATGCCACATTTGACATAAAAGTGGATGGTCGCGTGAAATAGTCTTTACATTATTCACATTTTCATTTTACTTTTAGTCAGTTTTGAAAGCCCATCCCCTTTGTTTAATTTTTTTCAGTATAGATGGTGCTTTTTTTACGCACTAGTGCGAGAAGTGGTTGGTTCATTATATGCCAGGAATACCGAAATCCGTCGTCGCACTAAGGTGCAAGACGTAGGTTTCGTTATTACTAAACTAAAATGGAGTTGGGCGGGACATGTTGCTAGGCAGAGTGATGGCAGGTGGACCAAAATGTTAACGGAATGGTGGCCGCTAACAAATGTAAGAAGTGCCTGGCATCCGTTGGCTCGTTGGGTCGACGACATCCGAAAAACTGCGGGTCATAACTGGATGAGATTAGCCTAGGACCGGGAGATGGCGTACTAGAAGAGAGGCCTATGCTCAGCAGTGGGCGATAAAGGGCTGATATGATGATGATGATGATGATGCCAGGTTGAAACTTCGGATGGCCATCTTTACTGAAAAACGTCGTACGGTACACGTGCGAAAAGGAAATTCGTAACTGGTGTCGATTTGAAACACTCCCTTCGGTCGTGTTTTAATTTATCGCCACTCGTTTCGAACTTCCTTTTTTACGCATTTGTATCGTCATGTACTAGCCTACTTCGTTTGCTTTGCAATCTTCTAATAGTCAAACAAAAGAGCATATAGCCGTGGTAAATCTACATCAAATTGTGTGAAAGTATTTTCTATAATCCCAATATGATATAAATAAGGAAAATGCAGCTCATATTTCTATGTAGAAGCGGTTTCACCTTTTCCTATTAAGTCTTACGTCCCTTTTACGAAGATAATATAAGAAAATACTTTTTTGCTAATATTAAATGAATTGTATGTACTTGTTACACAGCAAAATGCTTGTTTCTTCTACTAATTTTGTCGTACAGTGAGCGTCAAATACATTGCGACATTTGCGGCAGTCAAAATGGCATTTCTGCGACGCGAAACGAAAACTAAACGTCGCGAAAGGTAGTCTGGCTCTGTCGCGTCAATACGCACGACCGATAGAGATAGATAGCTAAGAAAGAGCAATTATCGTGACTGTTTATATGTAGATTCGGCTACGCACACTGATCTTTATTATTATGCTAACAAAGGTGTGTTACGATATATTTAGCGCTTTGGTTGTCACAATTCGAAACGTCGGGATACATTTTTAAATTCATTATACGCGATTTAATCCGTTTCCATAGTTTTATTTCATGAGTAACTATCGCGGTAACCGAAGACAATATTATGTCAAAAGTATTTCCAGGTTCATAAATCCAATACGTAAATGGCATCTTTTATTACTCGCTATCCTTCATTGTCCAAGGTCACATCGTCCGTGTGTCTGATCTCATTATACACTTGATTATCTCAGCTGTTCAACTGGTATCCGATTCAAACCCAACATACCATCAGCTCAGCTCAGCTGTGAAACTGGTATCCAACCCAAACGCCGGTGCACGGGGCATAGTGCAAGTACGCATTGCACAAGCGGCGGCGCAGAGAAAGCGCGTGACGTCACGACCTCGACACGCTCACCTACTTGCGCCCCGCCGCCTGCGCAGCCCAATGTCGGAGCTTTCTCCGGGCCCTCATACGCCAATCAAGTCGATCAACCTAATCTCTCATCTTGGGTCCCGATAGTGATTTCCTTGACAGAGTCGAGTGCGTCGAGTTTTGGTCTAGTTTTTAGAGTTGGGTTGGTGCAGAGGCGGCTCACTCCGCGTTTCTTCCGTACATTTCGACGGCCGCGAGTTTGCGGCCCATATAGTTTGACAACCTTCACGCTGCGCAATAGAACTCAATGTCGCATGCAGTCCGTTGACAGGTTGTTGAGAGTGAGCCTTCTGTACTTGTACTTTTATATATTACAATTACAGTTCCAACTCCACGTTTAAAATTTAGAATTACATCAGATCACCTTTATTCGGGCCGGGCTTAACTCTATAAAGCTTCTTCAAGAGCGTTTAAAGTAGCAAAGTGTCTTAACTACACTTAAGCGTAACAATTGGGCCATTAAAACTAAAGTATCTGACTTGTAAAGAGTTCTGGAAGTAGACTTGAATAAATGGTACCAAGATCGTGCTGCTAAATTTAGCTATAGTAAGAAAGAGTAGCGAATAGCGACCACTAAAAACTTTGACCATTTCACTATGATGGAACTCATAATACTCCTAGTTAATGTAGATCGTAATCATAACATTAGATGTTACGACTTGACTTTAAACCTTACAAACTGACGGCTACGGTTCGTTGTTTTTCTCGCAGCACCTGACACTTCCCGTTTTATGTGACCTTTAAGTTCCACCATTCGTTATGAGAAAGCGATTTCGTAAATGGTTGTGGCATGTCCTACTTTGATTTTCACGGATCGCTTGGCAAGCTGCGGCGCCGGCTCTGCCCTGCGACGTCCATTGTTCAATTCCACACGTGACATTGGCTTTGGCTCTCGTCTTCGTACTGCTGTTTAACTAGATGATTCTCTTTTATGACTCACCCGATAAGCTTTTATGGCACATTACAATAACGCTGGTATAAAATACGACAAGCACAATCGGAAGAATCTAAGTGCAGTGTATTCTGTTTCCAGAAATTTATACACCGCAGTCGCTAGTCTTCCACGATTGCGATCGCCAGATTTATGCGCGATTTTATTCTCTGTTCACGCTCAGAAAATATTCAGTACTCGAAATAAATCAGGTATGGTTCGCCAGCGCGGACGTTAAGAATCCTTGGATCGGTCAGCGGATATGCGCTTAGATCGAATAAAGAGATTTATCGGGAAGGAATGAGTACGTAGTACGTAGGAGCGCCGGATATTGGTGGCAGTGTCCGGAGAATGTTCTGGAATGCATTGAGCGCTGGGTCGTGAAGTTGTGATGTGTCGCAGCCCGCCTGGCGCGCCATAAGTATCTGGACGTTGCACATTTGTAATCTAAATGCAAAACTCCGGTGCTCTTTCAGCGCCATTACAAGTTGTCGATGACGCGGAAATAGAATTTATGATTGGCGCGACTCCGAGTGCACTGTTCACTCGATAAATTAAGCGAGGTCAGCGCATTTTGCAATTGCGTCATCGGACCTTGTGAATACGTTTTCGTAGATATCGTAGGCTTGGGTTCGATAACCTAAGGTAGATACAGTGTGATGTCAGTAATTAGAGAGTCGGTGTGAGCCTTTTAAATTATTAAGCGCCGAGCAAATTGAACGTAGCATATACGGTTCGAATGTGATTGCCGACACTTGTGTGTTCCCACGGGACTTACCTACTCCACGTAGCTTGTTAACATAATCTATCGGGATCTACATAACTGTTAAGGTTATTCGCATTTAGGACTAAGGATTAACGATATCTTTATTCAAGATAGGTTACAGATCCGTTACATTATTCAACAAGATCACTTTGGTCATATTTTGAATAACTTTGGCTAACAACTAGGCTAATCCTCCTAGTAATAGCGTATGATATAATTTGAATAATATTACTTTTTCGAATAATAAATTTGAATAATATTACTTTTTCGAATAGTAAATCGTCAATACGACTAGACAAGGCAAATCGTAACCCGTAACGGCTGCGTTGAAGGCGACGCGGTGCCCTTATTTTCTCACCTTTACCTTCGCGGAGGCTTACCCTTCAAGGGTTATTACTTCCAACTATCTACCCATCCCATGAAGGTTCTATCGTTTCTGCTATATCTATAATTATCTGCTATATCACGTAGCACATCAACATATTACTGCAGTTACTTTGGTCGAAATTCCTTACCAAAAATTGTGACCTTGAAGTAAGTTAAAATGCTTCATGACCCCATTCTGGTCTCGCCAAAAACCAAATTTTAGTTACGTATTCAGGTCACTGCACTAATGACACATGTTAATGAGTCAATTTTGCCATTAAAATAAACAGTGATGCAAACAGTTCACTAATGTCACTAAAGTCAACGACACGTCGGCAATATGGCCGAATAAAGGAAGCTCATGCAAGGTGACCGCGACCGGTCGTTTCAACGTATATTTTATAAATAACAAGCGGTTTCAGAGCGTGTCATATTAAAGACTAGACGCATTTATCAACATCTATTTGCATTTTTTGTCTTAACTGCATCGAGGTACATTAGGAGACTCCTTAGCCTTGTTAGAATATTTTTTACAGAAGGATGCGGTGTCCGATGCAGATTGGAAGCATGATCCCAAATTCTGTAAACTGGCTTTGGAGATGACCATACAATATACAACTTTAAAACGAAAAATACTATTTGGTAGTTGTAATTTCTAATGATAAGCCAAATATATCTAATAGTACTATTATTGTCAGTACATTTGGTTTATCCTTGGACATAAACGGGTTGCACCATGATCGACGAACTGATTAGTGTTAAATATGGTGCCGCCAACTGTCAACCTGTCATCCTAAAGTTCTAAGGCGAACTGTCAAACATTCCATAAAAGACAATTTTAACGAACTGCTGCTACGTTTTCGAAAGGTCTGGTACAACCAGTCCAGTAAAATAAATCGGACTCTCGTGAAAAATGGTTGGATTGTTTTATATTGGCACGCAAAATACAATAGCAAGACCATAAAGTAGCGGTATTTGCAATTCAAACAATTGAACGTTACAATCGAGATAAAACAGTTCACTTGATACCTTTTGAAGTATCGTAGGTAAAATTTTATGCTCCGATATTGGTACAAGGGGTTTCTTGAAGAAAACAGAGTCATTCTGAATAACTAATATCGTAGGTAAGCATTCGATATCGTCGATATTCGCAATTCTTTCCACATTGACTTCTGTATTATTTTCCTGTTGTCGCTGGAATTGGCATTTTTATGAATGGGCAAGACTTTGCTTAAGTTAAAATTGCATCCGAGACCTTTTTAAAGGGGGAGAACTGGTGTGTTATTTTTCTGCAGTATTATCAATTGGTTATTTGCATTTTTACCTTGATATTTGCTTGGTATTCTCTTTGTGCTATTTTCGTAGTGCTCTCTGAGTATCTGCTTTGTCACAAAAAGGAAGAATAATATTGAAGTACTTTGGTATTTTTGTATCCATTTGCATTATTATCTCTTCCACATCATACGTTTTTGGCATCAAGCAGTAACAACTGTTATATGTCGTGTAATATCGCATCCATACAATTTTATCCATCTCCAGTATGGGGTGGTCCAGAAAAGACAGAAAAGAGCCAATGTTACAATCATCTCGAACAAAACCAACAATAATAAGTGTGCAGCTTAAAGCTATGGATAAGTGTATGCGAATGTGTCAGGGTAACAACCAACTGAGAAGAATGGCTGCGTCATGTGAAGCTCGTCACCAATCTCTAAAACGACCACGAACCACGATCTGTCAAGAGTGTGACGATAAAAAAGAAGGATCATTACAATCGGCACACAGATTCATAACTTTCGCAATAGCAAACGAAGTGTCAACCAAAATCAAACCGGTCGGCGGCTAACAAATCGTGACCATATTTGTTATTGTGCTCTCATAAAGAACTGTATACAATTTAAGTTGAGCAATTTGCTATGGCGCAACGCAATCAGCCATATCGACCGCGCATCGTGCCCTTCGTTGGATGCGGGTTCGGTCTTTGTCATGATTTCGATTCATTGTTATTTTAATGTCATGTCAAGTTCTGAAGTGTCTTAATGTTTATACAAAATCTTATTACCTGTAATGTTTTACAAGGTGAAATAAATTCTTACGAGTTCATACTGAGCAAATTCTATTAATGGACCAACCCTAATATTGTGCTAAGCTTATTTATCAGTACACCCATTTCGTAGATAGTAGGTATGTTCATATTTATTCATTATTTTGTTATTTCCAACTTGCACGCGCAGCTGCTGAAAATGCTAATTAATTGCAATTATTTTAATACGAAAAATAAACTTTACGTTAATACTTTCATACATATATCCTTGCCCGTATACATGACGATATATTTGATGAAACAAAATCCTTGCTCTGGCAGACCATCAGACTTCCTTTGCCGATAAAATGGCTACGTGATGTCCCTGAACCGATTCTATTTGAGCTATCTTTTCATCTATACCAAGACCAGAAACATTCCGATCGCTGGTTCTCCGCAGAGATTTTACATCTCTAAGAAACCAGTATAACAGTGCTGATATATTATGCTAAGTTTACTACGGATCTTGAAGTCACATTACAGTGGTAGTTCATGAGTTCGACTCAGTCATGCGTCGCGCAAGAACACATAGCCAGTTCTGAGCAGTAAACCCACAAGCTGTCATCAGAACCGATTTTACATTCAGCACATGTCTGGAAATCGCATTACTGGAGTACTCCCACGTGGGTACTGGTTGTTGTCGAATGTCTAGAATCGACTTCATGTTTCGGATTGTAATAACCGAGAACTCGATGCGGCTTGGTAATGTGACGAATGTTTTATCGTTTGCTCTTATTGCAAGTCCATTTGTATTTATATTCACGTCCAGTGAAGCAATGCAATCGATTTCACAAAAATAAGAGTGCCTTAATGTTTTACTACCTAAACGTACTCTTAAAAAGAAATTATGATAAAGAAGAAATTCGTAAATACAAAGCCAAACATAAATTTTACAAAATATAAAAAAAAAACATCATGTAACCGATACTCTGTTATGAATGTTAACACTTCAAGAATCTCATCAAAAACATGATCGATAAAATCAGCAGGTATTATATTTCTCAAAGAGTGTTGTACGTAATCAAGTAACACAAATAGGCGCCATTGAGGGGTTTCTATGGCAACGCCGCAGGCACAAAATCCATGCACATTGGCAGTGTTGGTTTGTTTGAATTTGCCGTGAAACCAGGGGCGTCTCACTCCGCGATTCTATCGCCGCGCTACAAGTACATGCTGGCGGCCGCGAGTTCGCGGCCTAATCAGGGTGGCGCGCGTTCTCACGGAACGCACGTTCGTACTTTCTATTGTTACTTTACGTCGCGAGTTTTTTTTAAGGTTCATATGCGATGTCCACATGTGGAATGACTAATAATGCTTAGTTAAATAGACATCATGAATAAAATAGGACAATTTTGCACATATCCACTATTGGGACATACCCACGGAAAAGTTCAATTAGGCTTGTGATGTTGGGACTTACAAAAATATATAAATACTGTATATATACCTAGAGAGTACCCAAAACTTGACTATAATAGTATAACATTTTATCTGATATTAATTCGTTTTAATCCATAGGCAACCCTATCGTCCGACGCTGCGCACGTGCGGCTCCTTTCTTTGTTAGAATTTTGTAGGCATTTAAAAAGGCGGCATTCCGTAAACATCAAAGCAGTGGGCCTTCTGTACTTGTACTATTATATATTCTGTGGTGAAACGAAACGGCAGTGTTTTATATCAACAATTTGTTTTGAAATAGGTGCATAATGAGCGTAAGATTTTTGCAGCTGTTCCTCATTGAGATTATATTTAATTAATCGAATTTACGCTTTGTTTATTT
This sequence comes from Leguminivora glycinivorella, assembly GCF_023078275.1. Classification (NCBI taxonomy): domain Eukaryota; kingdom Metazoa; phylum Arthropoda; class Insecta; order Lepidoptera; family Tortricidae; genus Leguminivora; species Leguminivora glycinivorella. The sequence continues at coordinate 15,926,860 of NC_062977.1, forward strand.
CATAAAGAACGGTTTGAAATTGTTCCAAACTTGATCAAAGTCAATTCCTCACAAAGAGTTACACAGTTACACAACATTATGAAATGAAAGTAAGAAATGAATAAAATTTTTAAAATTCAAATTATTCACGAACGCCACCGGGGGTGTCGGTAAATTCTGGAAATTTCCCCGCGAGCGCGAGACACTCCAGAAGTTCCCACATAAAACGAAGTTGCAATTGTTCCAACTGTCTGTAATAGTTTTATTGTTATTTCATGTTCCAATACATTTTTATGGGATGCGCTCAGGTGGATGCAAAATTTAAAGTGGAAAATATCACTTCGATTGCATATCTTCCGTTAGGAAGTAGACTATAGATTTTAAAGTGTCTGTGTTTCAACGACTGACTGCAGTTTCGCGCTTGCAATATGCAAATTGGGTGAGCTTCGAGCGAACAAAACAGAATGCGTCATAGTTTTACCGGTGAAGTTTTGAGATAACGAACTTGTTTATATTCAGTGTTCGAGACACTGACATTTACAATTAATTTATTTCCTTTTATACTCTCCAAAGAAAAATTACACGTTTAGGTACAATAAGAGAATCTAACTGAACCTAAGTCCAAACATAGTCTGAATGAAATTGATAAATGAAGAATATAGGAGGTGAACTGGCAGGCGAAATGCCTGGTAAGGAATTGCTGCTGTTTTTGGACAGAAATGTTCCAAGTACGCATGTTGCCGGTCTTTATGACACAAGTATGTTTTTTGACGGTTGTAGTTCATATTTATCAGTCCACAAATACCTCTCGCGACAGTTAATTCCGCAGTAGCTAATCTCAATCCATGTTCACAGTTATGTACCAGGTACCTACACTGTAGATTTCCTTCCCCACACACTAAGAACTAAACATTGAAAAGGTTTTATAGCCTATACATCATCGCCCACATCCCATATACTTTATAGCATTTGCTAGAAATACATCAAAATATTATGCAGGAATTGAAAACACCCACGTCCAATCACAACAGGTGCACATTGTTATAATAAAGCGCAAAGATGAAAGGTATTTAATTAATAATAACAATTCTCAATAAATGCATTATTCATTGTTAAGAAGGTCGACCTAAATACATTGAAGAGTAGGTAATAGGTGGTATCGTAAAGAAGCGAGTCTGTAGTGAGAAAAAGTTTAATTAAAACAAACCATCATTAGATACCTATCTCACTTGCCAAGTCCAGAATG